>NC_138888.1:91841956-92162157 GCF_965194825.1 Balaenoptera physalus | reverse complement strand
ATAAAATCAAGATTTCCTGCACATTTAAAATGGGAACTAAAATAATACTCTCAAAAAAAGATATAGCACAATATATTTAAAAGGCCTGAAACCTTGCATCCAGGAAGAAAAAATTACAATGGAATATTTGGAGATTTGTGGTACACAGTGTCCTAAAAAGACACGACAGTCCTATTTGTCAAATGGGGAGCCTAGATTATGGGTTGCCCCTAGAACACCATTTCAAGATGGTGTGCATGCTTCCTCCACATCCATGAAGGTGTCTTTAACTTAGGAGATGATGTATCTTCTGAGGAAAAGAAATGGACAGAGTATCAAGGTCTGGTCATGTGGATGGAGGCTCTTGTCCCATGAGAAGCAGGAAATCAGGTGGTAAATGAGGAAACAATAGAATGAGGTCAAGTCAGTACCCAGCCTTAGGGTCCCAGTAAATAGGGATTCCTTAGGGGTTACAAAGTGACAAATAACCCACCTCATTATCTACAACAATTCACCTAACCAGTCCCTTATTGACAGGCCTTCAGGCTGCTTCCAGTATTTTTCTATTACTGCAACAAGGAACGTATGTACACTTCATTTCAAATGTGTATATTTGCTATAAACTCCTAGAGGAGAATTGCTTGGTCAAAGTGTTAGTGAATTTGTAATTTTGATAGTTATTGCCAGATCATTCTCCATATGGTTTGTACCTATTTATAGTCTCACCAACAATACACCAGTGCCTTTTTTCACACACCTTTGTCAATTCATGTTGTTATCCCTTTTTGATCTTTGCCAATCTGATAAGTGAGAAACATTTTGGTATTGTTTTTTAATTTGCATTTCTCTTATTGAGAGTGATGTTTACATTCTTTCATATATTTCAAAGCTAAGTGTATTTCCTTTTTTACATACTCCATATCTGTTGCCTATTTTTCCATTGAATGTGTGATCTTTCTATTGGTGACTTATAAGCACTCTCTATGTATTAGGGAAATAAATGCTTCATTGTGAACTTATTTGTTCATGGCATATTGTTTTCTTTAACTCTACTATGTTTTTTATCATACAAACTTTTTTTTAAAAAAGTCTTTGTTAACAAACGTATAACCTTCTGTTTTCTGGCATTAGCTTTTTGTATATTACTCAGAAAAAACTTTCTCAATCAAAATAATCAAAGCTTGCTTGCGTTCAAATTCCAGCTTTTCCTCTAACTAGCTGTGTGATCTAGACAAATAATTTAATTGCTCTGAGCCTATTCTTTCTCTGTGAAACGGAGTAACAATACCACCTAATTCATAGGGTTTGGGGAGGACTAAATAAGATAATAGTTTTAATGTATTTAGCATAAAGTTTATCTTATACGAACAAGGTAATAATAACAAGTTGTTTTGTTGTTGTTGAATGAAATGAGTGCTGAACCAATTACCATTTTTTGCAAAGAACCCAATTTTTTTCTTTCTTTTTTTTTTTTTTTTTTTTACTATATCTTACATTGATAAATGGAGACATTATTAAGCCAGTCTTTCTACTTGGAAAATTAAACTCATCAGTCTTCTCTTCAAAATATTTATTGAACATGAACAAAGTCAAGTCTAAAATGAAGCTTTGGGAGTTGACATAGGAAGTAAGTGTTACCCAACAGCCCATTCTGTTATTGGAAACAAGCATGCCTAGAGCCAAACTACTGATGTACGCTAAAACTCTCCAGATTTTGCTGAACATATCCATTTTATGTGCAGCTGCTGTATTGATTTCTGAGTAGTTAGATTTATTTATGATTGCCATAGAAATGACATGAAGATGAATTTTCCACCAAACACACCTAGCAACTCTGTTGTTGTCTGTATATTCAATATATCCTTGGTTACCCTGGGGATTCCACAGAATATGAATGTCCCTACCATTTTTTTGAGCTCACAAATGTCAACTAGTACCTTGGTGATTTTGTTTCCCCGCCAACAAGAGAAGGCACTTCCCATGGGTACATCATTCTATTCTTGGAATAAACTGCAAAGCAAATGTCTACCTAAAATAAATGTAATAATTCAGAGCCCCTTGTATTGTTATATTGTATGTGGGAAAACAAGTTTTTTCCAAATTAAGTTGTACTATGTATTGGAGATTTTTGACATTTAATGTATATTGTATATGAAAACTTCAGGATTCATTTTTTCTGTCTTTAAATGTGTTAAATTGCTCACCAAATATCACAAAATCACATGAACTCATCACAGTTAGTAAGCCAGTGTAAATGATCATCACCATCATCATTATCTTCCAATACACTAACTCCATCCCACAAAGATTAAATTTTAGTCAAAAAAAAAGTTTGCTAAGTTAATCTGTGGTTAAGTTTTAATAGATTAATTTTACTGCAACACTTGTTTGATGAACGATTCCTCAATTGGTGCTGTACAAAGAAAGAGAATGTTAAATTGTAAAGCAGAGAAGGCCCTATTGTAGAAGAATTTTTAAATGGAATTTTAGAGTTTAAAACTTGGAAGGACTTTAAAAATGAATTAGTCTTGTTTCATTTGGAAGATGATTTGATTAGGGTCACAAAGCTAGCTGGGAAAAAAATGTGGTCTAAATTCAAGGACACTAAACTGATATTCGCTCAACAAGGATTTTTTTAACAACCATTATAGGCCTGACAAAGCTGGGGTCCTAAGGATATAAAGATATATAAGGCATAGCTTTTGTTCTAAGAAATTCACAATGTTGTAAAGAAAAGCTCAGAGTTTGTATTGTCTCTGATCTCTTTTCTCTTCTTCAGATTGATCCAAGTAGTTTATTTTCTAATTATCTAAATCAGGGGTAGAACTTGGATATAGGTAAATTAACGACAGCATAAAAAACTAATTAGAAAGAATAAGTCTGAATGAATTAATGTATATAGTAAAGAAAGAAAGATCCCAGAAAAAAAGGAGAGCAGATGCATTTAATTACACAGATTTTTGACATGACAAGGTATATATATTTTTTCTTTGTGGTCACAAGGAAAGAAAAGAAAGGAAAGAGGCATTTGGCAGAGTTTGAATTGGGGATAGAAAAACATGTGACCCTAACCTGAAATGAAGCTAATATTCCTAGCAAATAAAAACGAAAAGGAAAAAGAGGAGAAGTGTAAATTACTTCAACCAGAGGTGGACTAAGAAAAGAATTTTCAATAAGCATCCATTCAATAATCATTTAACACCTAATATGTGCATTTAAACTCAGGAATATGGTATTGTAGAAAGAACCAGATAGGTTAGATTTCATTTTACAATGAAATTAGATGTCATTTATATTGAGTTGCCTTCGCTGTGTCCAGCACTCTGCTAGGTGCTAGGAATATAAAGTTAAACAAACTTTGACCAGCTTCTGTCCCAGGAATTTTATCAGAGACCACAGGCAAGAAAACAGGCAATTCCACAATGCAATATGTGCTTTTAGAGAAGGCCAGTTTTCTGTGGGTCACAGAGGAAAACTTACTCCACCCAGAAGAAAGCTTCAGAAGTAAAAGGATGAATTATACACCTCAGAAATGAAAAATTAAAAGTTCTTTTAGTCTATAAAGAGAAGGTAATACGAGAGGAAGCCGGCCTTCCTGCCTGAATCACATCATTCAGGACTTTGTAAACTCTGAAAAAGAGTTGGGTTTATATCAGGGATCAGTGGAGAGCCATTTAAGGGTTTCGGTTGGGAGCGTGATGGGAGTAGATGTGCTCTTTAGAGGATGACTCTGGTTTCAGGGTGAACATCTTAAGAACAGCAATACTAAATGCATAAAGACGAGCCAGGGGCTTTATCAATAATCCTGGCAGAAAACTGCAATGACTCGTACTAGTAAATAGTTGTAGAGATGTAGGGTGTTTTCTTGCCTGGATAACTGGTTAGTGTGATACCCATTCCCAGAGAGAAAAATGTCAGCTTTGCTGGAGCAGATATTCAGTTTTGACAGACTCAATCTGAATAATCTCTATTTAAATGGTTACTGAAAGAAGAGATCACACAGGTATAGTGTATAGAGTGGAGAGAAAGAAAAGAACCAAGGACAGGAGTCCAAGAAACTTATGTTTAGGATAAGGAGAGAGAAAGAAAATCTGAGTAGAAGACCAAAGAATGATGAGAAATGTGAGATAAAGAGTGAGAGTTGGGGAATCAGAGAATGCAGAGGACTATTTCAAGAAATGTGACTCTCAATGGGTGGGCAAGTTAACATTAGTTGAAAGAGAAATGTGAGAATGAAAAATAAGAGTTATTTTTAAAAGATGCTTGTCCTTAAATACTCAAGAGAAGGATTCATTACAAAAAAAAAATCTAGAGATATAAAAAGGATGAGTGGTGGCGGCAGAGTTGGTGATTGAGTGAACTAACTTACCAAAATAGTTGGAGAAGTCAGGAGCCAGAGCACAGGGAGTTCCACTTAGACAAGAGGAATCATGCTACTTTCTTTGTAAAATGGCCAAAGCGAAGGAAAGAAGGTAGATAGGTAGAGGTAATTTTGCCACTGTAATTGAAAGAAGTCGAGAGAATTCTAATCTGTTGTCTTCTACTGTCTCTGTCAGTTAAGAGGCAAAATTATATACTCTGAGTGAAGTGGAAATCATAGCGTCAGAAGTTGGAGAAGAATGGGGGATCTGAAATTGTCACTTTAGAAATCTGAGAAAGATCTTGCTAGGAAAGCATAGATGTATTGCTGAGCAGCCCTGAGGGCCCAGTCAAAGTGGGAGACTAGCCATTTCCAGTATCTCAAATGTGCTGCGTTGAGTGATTTCCTTAGGAGTGTTCAGAATGACAGAAAACTGGATTGAGGTAGGTTTGTGTCTTTGCCAGAGAGACATCATGCATGTAATAAAATAAGGTAAGTTAGTCAAGCAAATATCATGACCTGAGTGTGTTTGAAGTGACGGACCATTGAATCTAAGTTCTTTACAGTAGGAAGTGAATCCAAGAAGACACCGAGAACTTTAGGGGGAAAAAGTAGGGGCTAGAGAGCCTGTGAGGGGAAAAAACAGGTATAGAGAAAGAGACTTAGTGAATGAGCAGCAAGGCTATAAGGTCTGTTGATAAAAAACACCCAATCATATCTGTGTAAATGGTGCCATATTTTATTGTTAAGAATATGTGACTTTATATCCAAAGATATTATAGAAATTGTCATTGAAAGGGGAGATATGAGTAGATAATATGTATCAGTAAATGCATTTACATAGAGAAATTTATTTACTCTTTAGCTCCAGGAAGATGGAAAGTTCAGATTCAGATTTTATTTTATTTTTTGTGATCAGCTTTAAGATGTTGAGGTCTTCTGCTGAAAAATTACATTACAAACTGTCTATATTCCTTTAAAATTTTCCCCAAGTTCTTAAATTGTCATCTTTTACTAAAAGAGCATAATTTCACAGGGTTATTATGTCAAGGAATAGAAGGAGAGTTGATTATGATGAAAAAGAAAGTTTCATTGACTCTCATTTTCCAACATGTGGACCACTAATGAATGTGAAAAGAGAATCAGAGGACTTAACAAGAATTTTGGCACCTTACATTCACTTGAAGAGTGTGATAACACCTAACCAATTGCTTTTACTTTTTTTTATTTCATAAAATCCAATTCGTTTGTAATGATTTTTTGTATGGTGGAGGATTGCTATTGCTACTGACATCTATCAACATCTGGTTATTTGACACCAATAAAAAAGGGATCAGGACATTAAATGCAGAAACATTTCTGTATCCATTTTACCATTCATGGACATGTGTGTTTTAAATGAGGGGCTGTTACCTACAATGTGGCTATGAACATTATGTTATATGTCCCCATTATGCACAAGAGCAAGATTTTCCCTTGGATAAATATCTAGTAGGGGTCATACTCCATCATGGGGATGAACATGACCAGCTTTATAGTTAATGCCAAAGAGCTTTCCAAAATGATTGCATGAATGTATATTCGCTCCAACAGTGTATGAGGACTACCATTGCTCCACAGTCTTGGGGATCCAGACTTTTAATTTGGGACATGAATCTGAATTTCCATTCTCCTAGATCCAAAGATTTTGCTTCCTGAAGAGCTGAGCTGGTAGTCCCCACTGGCTTACTGGGCAGTTCTGCCTAATTCAGGTCCTTAGTCATTGAGCCATAATAGTGATGGAGCCCATTTTGTGAGCTTGCCTGGACAGAGAAGCAAATCTGTAGCCCCACTCAACTGCTGAATATAGCATTCAGTTCCACCTGACTAGGAAGACTGACCAGAGCATCCAGGCAACCATGGAGCCCAAATTGGGCAGAGAATCAAGCCAATAGGAAAAAGACAGAACTTTTATTTAAAGCAATAATGGCTATAAAACTTCCTGAACTTGGGAAGAGAAACAGATATTCAAATTCATTAAGCCTTAAGGACCTCAAATAGGTTGAATTTGAAAAAGGCCACACCAAGACATATTATAATTAAATTGTCAAAAGTCAAAGAAAAAGAGGAAATTTTTAAAGCAGCAAGAGAAAAGTGACTTGTCACATATAGGAAAACCTCTAAGGGACTACTGGAAGATTTCTCAATAGACACTTCACAGGCCAGGATATAGTGGGGTGATATACTCAAAATATTGAAAGAAAAAACTTTCAGCTAAGAATATGCTACCTGTCAAAGCTGTCCTTCAGAAATAAAGGAGAGATAAAGACTTTTCTGAACAATCAAAAGCTGAGAAAGTTCAAAACCACTAGACCTGCCAAGAAATGTTAAAGGGCATTTTTCAAATGGAAATAAAATGATGCTAATTAACATTGTAAAAACATATGAACTTATGTGTGAAACTCATTGGTAATAGTAAACACATAGTTAAAGTCAGATTCTCTGAATTTATAGTGGTAATGCATAATTCACCACTCTATAATATATAACTCTAGTTTAAACTTAAAAAATAAACATATTAAAAAACATTAAAAAAACCAAAAAAAACCCATAACTTCAATAATTTGTTATTTTATATAAAATATAAAAATGTGTAAATTATGATATCAATAACCTAAAATGTGAAGGAGGTAAAGATAAAAGTATACAGTTTAGGTGTGCTATTAAAGTTAAGTTCATATCAGGTTAAAATAGAATGTCAAAAATAGGATATTTTATGTAAGCCTCATGGTAACTACAAAAGAAAAACCTGCAGTAGATACACAAAAGATTGTGATAAAGGAATCACAGCATACTGCTACATAAAGTGATCCAATCACAAAAGAAGACAATGAGATAAGCAAGGAAAAAGGATCTATAAAACAGTCAGAAAACAATTGGCAAAATGGCATAGTAAGTCCTTAATTATCAATAATTAAACATACGTGGATTAAATTCTCCAATCAAAAGACAGAGTGGCTGAATGGATTTAAAAAAGAAAAATCCAACAATGTGTTGTCTACAAGAGACTCAGTTTAGCTTTAAACATACAAATACTGAGAGTGCAGGGATAAAAAAAGATATTTTAAGCAAATGGTAACCAAAGGAAAGCAAGGGTACTTACTTATACTTGTATCAGACACAATAAACTTTACCTAAAAATTTTCAAAAGAGAAACAGAAGGTCACTATAAAATAGTAAAATTATCAATCCATCAATAAGATATAAAAATTTTAAATATTTATGAACCCAACATAAGAGTACCTAGATATATAAAGTGAATACTAACAGAATTAAAAGGGGAAATAAATAGCAACACAATAATAATTGAGACTTTAATACTCTAATCTCAATAATGCATAGATCATCCAGACAGAAAAGCAATGAGGAAACAGCGAAATTGAATAACACTATAGACCAAATGGATCTAGTAAACAAAATATGCAATCTAAAAGCAGCAGAATACATATTCTTCTCAAGTACACACAGAAAATTTTCTAGTATAGATTATGTGTTAAACCACAAACAACTCTTAGCAAATTTAAGAAAATGCAATCATACCAAACATTTTTTTATAACCACAATGGTGAGAAACTAGAAATCAATAACAGGAGAAAAACTGGAAAGTTAGTAAATGTGTGGAAATTAAACACACACCTGAAAAATCAATGAATCAAAGAAGAAGTCAAAGGGAAACAAAAAAGTATCTTGAGACAAATGAAAATGGAAACACAACATATAGAAATTAATGGAATGCAGCAGGTGTCCACTCCTCTGGTGAGACAGGGCCAGGAGATGCTCTCCTCAGCTCCTTGCCTGGGTGGGCAAGTCAGGTTCTAGGGTCAGCAGAAATCCTCGTTTGAGGGTCCCACTGAGTTCCCCGGTCAGAGTGCTACAGCTGAGAGGAGCGGCTGCTTGGGACTACTGCTCGGGTGCTGTAGAAAGCCTTCTTGGAATCTGACATGTTATCACTTTGGGATCGTTGGCCAGCTGCTCCTGACTTGGCCACATGAAGGCTCAGACTGTCCCAGTCTCTGAACTGAAGAGAACCAACATTATTAGCATATCTGTCACCACTATGAATGCAAGGTATTTCAGTGAAGAGTATCAGGAGGACATCTACAAATCCCAGACTGTCATATGCAAGTTCTGAGGAATAGTGGAATAACCCAGTGTATCTGGGTGACCTTTGGAGACAGCTGAGACAAACCTACAACAGGGCAGTGGCTGACACCCAACTCATAGACCATCTTCTCCAGCCATGTGGCTGACAGGGTCTTGGTGCTCCGGCCAGGTGTCAGGCCTGAACCTCTGAGGTGGGAGAACTGAATTCAGGACATTGGTCCACCAGAGACCTCCCGGTCCCACGTAATGTCAGTGAGCAAGAGCTCTCCCAGAGATCTCCGTCTCAACGCTAAGACCCAGCTCCACATAATGACCAGCAAGCTCCAGTGCTGGACACCCCATGCCAAACAACTAGCAAGAGAGGAATGCAAACCCACCCATTAGCAGAGAGGCTGCCTAAAATCATACTAAGTCCACAGACACCCCAAAGCACACCACCGGACATGTTCCTGCCAACCAGAAAGACAAGATCCAGCCTCATCCACCAGAACACAGGCACCAGTCCCCTCCACCAGGAAGCCTACACAACCCACTGAACCAACCTTCCCCACTGGGGGCAGACACCAAAAACAACGGGAACTCCAAACATGTGGCCTGCGAAAAGGAGATCCCAAATACAGTAAGTTAAGCAAAATGAGAAGACAGAGAAATACACAGCACATGAAGGAGCAAGGTAAAAACCCACCAGACCACACAAATGAAGAAGAAATAGGCAGTCTACCTGAAAAAGAATTCAGAGTAATGATAGTAAACATGATCTAAAATCTTGGAAAGAGAATGGAGAAAATACAAGAAAGTTTTAACAAGGACCCAGAAGAACTAAAAAGCAATCAGACAGTGATGAACAACAAAATAAATGAAATTTAAAATTCTCTAGAGGGAATCAATAGCAGAATAACCGAGGCAGAAGAACGGATAAGTGACCTGGAAGATAAAATAGTGGAAATAACTACCACAAAGCAGAAAAAAGGAAAAAGAATGAAAAGAATTGAGGACAGTCTCAGACACCTCTGGGAATGCAAGAATTCTTCAATAAACACAAATCAATCAATGTGATAAACCATATTAACAAATTGAAGCAGATAAACCATATGATCATCTCAATAGATGCAGAAAAAGCTTTCAACAAAATTCAACACCCATTTAGGGTAAAAACCCTCTAGAAAGTACGCATAGAGGGAACTGACCTCAACATAATAAAGGCCATATATGACAAACTCACAGCCAACATTGTTCTCAATGGTGAAAAACCAAAATCATTTCCACTGAGATCAGGAACAAGATCTTACATAGAGAATCCTAAAGATGAATCCTAAAGACTACATAGAGAATCCTAAAGATGCTACCAGAAAACTACTAGAGCTAATCAATGAATTTGGTAAAGTAGCAGGATACAAAATTAATGGACCTAAATCTCTTGCATTCTTATACACTAATGATGGAAAATCTGAAAGAGAAATTAAGGAAACACTCCCATTTACCACTGCAACAAAAAGAATAAAATACCTAGGAATAAACCTACATAAGGAGACAAAAGACCTGTATGCAGGAAACTATAAGACACTGATGAAAGAAATTAAACATGATACAAACAGATGGAGAGATATACCATGTCCTTGGATTGCAAGAATCAACATTGTGAAAATGACTGTACTACCCAAAGCAATCTACAGATTCAATGCAATCCCTATCAAGATACCAATAGCATTTTTCTCAGAATTATAACAAAAAATTTCACAATTTGTATGGAAACACAAAAGACCCCGAATAGCAAAAACAATTTTGAGAAAGAGAAATGAAGCTGGAGGAATCAGGCTCCCTGACTTCAGACTATGCTACAAAGCTGCACTAATCAAGACAGTATGGTACTGGCACAAAAACAGAAATATAGATCAATGAAACAAGATAGAAAGCCCAGAGATAAACCCACACACATATGGTCACCTTATTTTTGATAAAGGAGGCAAGAATATACAATAGAGAAAACAAAGCCTCTTCAATAAGTGGTGCTGGGAAAACTGGACAGCTACATGTAAAAGAATGAAATTAGAACACTCCCTAACACCACACAAAAATGTAAATTCAAAATGGATAAAAGACCTAAATGTAAGGCCAGACACTATAAAACTCTTAGAGGAAAAAATAGGCAGAACACTCTATGACATATATCACAGCAACATCTTTTATAACCCACCTCCTAGAGTAATGAAAATAAAAACAAAAATAAACAAATAGGGCCTAATTAAAGTTAAAAGCTTTGCAAGGCAAAGGATACCGTAAACAAGAGCAAAAGACAACCCTCAGAATGGGAGAAAATATTTGCAAACAAAGCAACTGACAAAGGATTAATCTCCAAAATATACAAGCAGCTCATGCAGCTCAATATCAAAACAAACAACCCAGTCCAAAAAATGGGTTGAAGATCTAAATAGACATTTCTCCGAAGATATACAGATTGCCAACAAACACATGAAAGGCTGATCAACATCACTAGTCATTGGAAAAACTCAAATCAAAACTACAATGAGGTATCACCTCGCACTAGTCATAATTGCCATCATCAAAAAGTCTACAAACAGGGCTTCCCTGGTGGTGCAGTGGTTGAGAATCTGCCTGCCAATGCAGGGGACACGGGTTCGAGCCCTGGTCTGGGAAGATCCCACATGCCGCGGAGCAACTAGGCCCGTGAGCCACAACTACTGAGCCTGCGCATCTGGAGCCTGTGCCCCGCAACAAGAGAGGCCATGACAGTGAAAGGCCCGTGCACTGTGATGAAGAGTGGCCCCCACTTGCCGCAACCAGAGAAAGCCCTCGCACAGAAACGAAGACCCAACACAGCCAAAAATAAATATAAATAAATAAATTTATAAAAAAAAAAATGTCTACAAACAATAAATGCTGGAGAGGGTGTGGAGAAAAGGGAACCCTCCTGCACTGTTGGTGGGAATGTAAATTGATACAGCCACTATGGAGAGCATTATGGAGGTTTCTTAAAAAACTAAATATAGAACTACCATACACCCAGCAATCCCATTACTGGGCATATACCCTGAGAAAATCGTAATTCAAAAAGAGTCATGTACCACAATATTTATTGCAGCATCATTTACAATAGCCAGGACATGGAAGCAGCCTAACTGTCCATCAACAGATGAATGGATAAAGAAGATATGGCACATATATACAATGGAATATTACGCAGCCATAAAAAGAAATGGAATTGAGTTATTTGTAGTGAGGTGGATGAATCTAGAGTCTGTCATACAGAGTGAGGTATGTCAGAAAAAGAAAACAAATACTGTATGCTAACACATATATATGGAATCTTAAAAAAAAATGGTTATGAAGAACCAGGGGCAGGACAGGAATAAAGATGCAGACGTGGAGAGTGGTTTTGAGGACATGGGGAGGGGGAAGGGTGGGCTGGGATGAGGTGAGAGTGGCATGGACATATATACACTACCAAATGTAGAATGGATGGCTGGTGGGAAGCAGCTGCATAGCACAGGGAGATCAGCTCGGTGCTTTGTGACCACCTAGAGTGGTGGGATAAGGAGGGTGGAAGGGAGATGCAGGAGGGAGGGGTATGGGGATACGTGTATGTGTATGGCTGATTAACTTTTTTATACAGCAGAAGCTAACGCACCATTGTAGAGCAATTATACTCCAATAAAGATGTTGAAAAAAAATTAATGGAATGTAGCAAAAGCAGTTCTAAGAGGGAAGATTATAGCAATAAACATACCTCAAGAAAAAAGAAAGATGGCAAATAAACAGCCCAATTTTACACCTAATGGAACTACAAAAAGAAGAACAAATTAGGCCTAAGGTTAACAGAAGAAAGAAAATAATAATAGTTAGAACATAAATAAATAAAATAAAACACAGAAAACCATAGATAATATTAACAAAACTAAGATTTGGTTCTTTGGAAAGGTAAACAAAATCGACAAAGCTTTAAACTAACCAAGGAAAAAAGCAAGACCAAAATCCACAAAATTATAAGTGAAAGAAGAGATATTACAACTGTTACCACAGAAATACAAAGGATCATGAGAAACTACTGTGAATACCATACACCAACAGATTGGAGAACCTAGAAGAAATGGATAGATTTGTAGAGATATACAATTTACCAAAACTGAATCATGAAGAAATAGATAATCTAAACAGAACCAAGCAAGTAAGGAGATTGAATTTGTAATTAAAAACCTCCAGACAAAAAAAGCACAGGACCATATGGTTTCACTGGTGAATTTAATCAAACACTTTAAAAAGAATTCATGGCAGTCTTTCTCAAATATTTCCAAAAATTGAAGAGGAGAGAATACTCCTAATGAGAATACTCCTGATGTCAAAGCCAGATAAGGGCATTACAGGAACGAAAACTAGATGCTAATACCCATGATTAATATAGATTCAAAAATTCTCAACAAATTACTAGCAAAGCAAATTTAACAGCATATTAAAAATTTCATACATCATGATCAAGTGGGATTCATCACTGCAATGCAAACATGGTTCAAAATAAATGTGATACATTACATTAATACAGTGAAACATAAAAACCATATGATCATCTCAATAAATGCAGAAAAAGCATTTGACAAAATTCAGCATCCACTCATGATAAAACCTCTCAACAAACTGGATATAGAAGAAACATACCTCAACATAATAAAGTCCATATATGATAAGACCACAGCTAATATCATACTCAATGGTGAAAGATTAAAAGCTTTTCCTTTAAGACCAGGAATAAGACAAGGGTGCCAAACTCACAGAAACAGAAAACAGATCAGTGGTAGCCAGGGCCAGAGGTAGTAGGTAAGGAAAATGTGTGAATGTGGTCAAAAAGTACAAACTTCCAGTTATAAGATAAATAAGTTTGGGGAGTATAACATATGGCTTAGTTACTATAATTATCAATAATATACTGTACATTTTAAACTCGCTATGAGAGTGGGTCTCAAAAGTTCTCATCACAAGAAAAAATTGTGATTATGTGAGTTATTGATATTAACTAAATTTTTGTTGTAATCATTTCACAATATATACATCTATCAAATCATTACGTTGTATACCTTAAACTTATGCACTGTTATATGTCAATTTTATCTCAGTAAACCTGGAAAACAGTAAAAATACAAGCTTTCCAGGTAACTTTCAATTCAGTTAAGATTGAGAGCAAAATTCATTGTCTGTGACCACTTCATCCTGCTTCATTGCTCTCCAAAACATTTGGCTTTATGTTTTACATATCTAAATTATTTTATATTTATTCATTTGTGTACTTATTTTCTATTCCTGCCCCATGGAATACATAATACATGAAGGAGAACCCTTATCTCTTTGCTCATTTCCTTATCCCTAGTGACAGCGACAGTGAATGGCAGAGTACATAATAAATATTTGTTGAATGAATGAATGAGAAAATAAATATAATAGATGTTAATCAATATTTGATGAATAAAGAAGTGAATAAATGAATTTCCCTCTTGTCATTCAATAACTAACTCATACTACTTCCTCTGTAAACCTTCTCAGATTCTGCTATTTAAAATCAATCTCTTTCTGTACTACTATTCTTTGTCACTATTTTTTTCTTCTAGATGTGATTTAATCAATATTATTTCTTTCACAATATCTATTGTGTGTTTTACAAAGTAGTCAATATGTAGTTTTGAATTTAATTACACGTTATATTTAACTTACTGTATCTCCCAAAATGAGTTTAAAATTAAAGTTAAATGTTAATGTAGTTCTAACATTTACAGATAATGCTAGAGATAACACAGGGTCAAAAATATTTTCATGCTACATTGGACTAGATTATAATGAGTATACCAGGGAAATCTAACATGTCTTAAGACATGTTAAGACCTTGTATGTAATACATCTTAAGAAAAACAAAATCTTTGAAAAAAAAAGATTAACGTTATTATATAATGTGATATCATTGGATTCCTGAACAGGATTGATGATACTTCTTTAACAGCTGTGTTGCTTTATTTCAGAGAAAATGCAGGACTCTCAAGAACCTTGGGTGACAGAGCCATAGAGTCATAGAAGCATAGGTCTTATAATAACCAAATGACTGTGTGAAAAATCACTCAATCTTAATCTATCCCAGTCTCCTGAGTGGTTTGTCTCATGGGATTCTGGGAAGAATAATATAAATTAATGCATGGGTATAAAAATGTGTGTAACCACTAAGGTGATGTGTTTGAAGTATTAATAAAATGGTGAAATTAAAAATAAGGATGTGTTTTATATCTTCAGAAATGTGTTTATGATTTTTTTAGATATGGCTTCAAGAATATTTATAGGGCTTAATATAATATCAATATCTAAAAGTAACACATATTACCCATGGTACTGAACAAGTAATAAGTAATATCTAATGTTATTCTCTGAGTCTTGTGATATAGGTAGTATTATAGTTATTAAAATTGTAGATCACAGTTTACAGAAAATGAAACTGACATGTAGGAAGCTGACTTTAGGAAACAAAGTCAATCAGCTGGGATTTTATTCTGGATCTGCCTAGCAAATCTGTACATACTGCCACAGGCAAAACCCAAAGGAAAGATTAGTAGTGAAACGTTAAAAGAGAGTTCTCTGGTATTTGATGGTACTGTTTCAATAAGAACACTTTCAACTGACATACGCTTTACAAAAATACTTTACCTCTAAAGTGATAAACTAGAGGAAGTCATCATAAGTATCAATATTATAAAATACAAAAATACTCAATAATTGTGAATGATTTGTTTATTCATTGTGAGTCATCTCAGGTATTCTATTTTATTAGATAAATTTATACAAATTATGTTCTATACTGTCCCATAGTCAGATTTTCATAGCAAAAATCGACAAACTAAAACAGTTTTGATTCATTCACAGTCTCCTAGTTTCCTCTCACCCATTTGGACAGGCTGAGCTCTTGAAGAGGGCCTGGTGAAGTTAGGGGTCATCTCCTGGTGCGGATTTCCAGGCACAGTGACCTGTGATGATGGCTCAGTTAAAAGCAGCTTGATAATTTATCTACTAAAGACTCTGTCAGGTTAAGTAATGTTTCATGCAATTTTACATTTATCTATGCCAAAGTCGTCCTCATAAAGCTCAGTATTACATTTTTTGTAAATTACCTTTAATTGGGGTGAGTAACCACCAGGATAATATTAATGCCTTCATTACACCCTTGTGTTCTACAAAAATCAGATTTTTCAGAGAAAAATAGAGCATGCTTTCTATTGTGTTATATATTTTGTATAGCAAAAATGTTTTATTTAAAAAAAAAACAGTGATAACTATTATATGAAATAAATAAAAATTTAAAGCACAGATTAATTTAAAGTAATATTCTTATAGATTTAACCTACTCTTGCAGATATCCTGAGGTTTTTGTTGAGTTAGGAGGGTCTAAATCTTCTGAGCAAGAAACATTCCCTAGGCAACCACTGCTGTAGGATCCCAACCCATTTTGTACCTAGAACATTTACGACAGCTTTGCTCTTTCCTTCTTTCCTTATCAGCCACATGGCTCTGAGCAATAACATATTCTCTATTCAGCATAAACATATAGTGGTGTACCTAGCGTCTCTACTATGAGCATCACATTTCTCTCCCACATCCCTGCTCTCGTCCCATTGAGAGCTGTCAGTGGCCCTCTTGAGATAATGTAGAGAGAGACTGTTTGAAAATGAAACTCTTAAGTGGAAAGCAGAATTCAGATATGGAGGAGATTGGAGATATATATATATTTTTTTAATTTTTCAAATGTGAGCTGTGTTTCTGTCATTGTTAAAAGGAAGAATTCTAAGGAGTACACTTTCCTAACTTTCTTCATATGCTACAAATTTCTCTTTGAATCCTTTGAATATCATTCTGTCTTAAAACAGAGAAACAGTGGAAGAGTTGAAAGATCACACTGTTCTGGGAGTGAGCCCACTCTAGATTATTTTCTACTCCTAGGTTTTCCTGTTAGCTAATCTGGGTTGTTAGAATATATCAATGACCCAAAGATGTGTTATAGATGTGCCGATATACTGTTTCTTCCAGCCTGGGTGCAACTGGTTGGACCCTGGAGCTCCTCTGGGGACGTCCCAGCCCTTTATCCAAGTGTGCCATATTAATACGGTAACTTCCCATGTGAGGGATGATGTGAAAAAAGGTTGTGCATATTGAGCTAGACCTTATGCCATTCCTAACCTACTTAGAAGGCTGAACAAATTTTACAAATTAAACACAGGTTCCTGGAGATTCTGATTCAGTAGGTCTGCAGTTGGATAATCTGTATTTCAAAAGAGCTCCACAGATGATTCTGATTATCTTTCAGGTTTAAGAAACATTACACTAAATAAGCCTTCCAAATCATGAAATTCAATTTCTCTAAGCCTGTTTCCATTCTGTTATGGGGTTACACCACATGAGAACATTACATTTTAGAAACAGTTTATTAGAAATTGACAGGGCTGTTAAGAAGTTTTCATGGTGATTCATCCATAGGAAGAGCATCCCTGGTGGCCGTGCTTAAATGTGACTATTAGGGACAATATTGTACCTGCAGTGATACCTGCGTGCATTACAAGAAACATGGAGCAGTGAATGGCTTCCCATATGGTCTCACTTAATGCCCTTTCTTCAATGAGGTATATTAGCAAGTAGTATGATGGAAGCTAGCAAAAAAAAAAGGTATCTGGCAGCAATTTTTACTTGGAAACCTCAGGAAAAAGCAATCCAGGTATAGCACTTTTTTTTTGTCAAAGCACAGAGACAGAGTTGATTATAATTTGCTGACAAATAAATTCTTTTAGAGTTCCAGATTTTACTAAAAAAGAAAAAATAACGCTGAAAAAAATATTGATTTCTTTTCCTATGTGAAAACCTTGATCAATCTCTGAGATCAAGAAAAACTTGCCAGTGTTGAAGAGACGGATTCAGGCTGACACATGGAATGTACAATGGCAAGCGGCCTGAATGAAGGATAGCCAACTTGGCAAGAGAATTAGTGTGATGCAAAAGAAACACCAAGGCCTTAGGGATGCTTTCTTTCTTGGAATAGCTTTCTTTTGTCAAAATGATGCTGGGTACTCCTAATTAAACACTGGCAAACAAGGTTATCCAAGGCAACATGGTATTTGAATGAGGTTACAAGTAACATCAAATTGTTATCTTTTATGAAAACTTCAAGTTATCAGATTCAAGTGAAAATAATTTAGTTAGACTAAGTACAGGTCAAAATAAAACACTGATGAGAGATAATTAATTTCATATGGCAAATACTTCAGAAGATGTCAAAGTGTTTGTTTTTGTACTCTGTAAAAAAGTAATTATTGGTGTTTTTAATGCCTATGCTAATTGTTAATTGGAATCACACAGTTGAACATAATGTTAACATAATGTTATTAATTAATTGCTAGATGTTTATTTACTTATTTATTTATTTTTGGCTGTGTTGGGTCTTCGTTTCTGTGCGAGGGCTTTCTCTAGTTGCGGCAAGTGGGGGCCACTCTTCATCGCGGTGCGCGGGCCTCTCACTATCGCAGCCTTTATTGTTGTGGAGCACAGGCTCCAGACGCGCAGGCTCAGCAATTGTGGCTCACGGGCCTAGTTGCTCCGCGGCATGTGGGATCTTCCCAGACCAGGGCTCGAACCCGTGTGCCCTGCATTGGCAGGCAGACTCTCAACCACTGCGCCACCAGGGAAGCCCCCTAATTGCTAGATGTTTAATGCAATATTAACAGAACACAAGTTACTTCATTGTGTATATTCTGCATATTAAATTTATGAGGTTATTAGTAGGCTGAAAAGCTTAATATGTCATGACTACAGCCATGGTCAAGATCTTTAGTGATGTTTGATTTATTGGGTTAGTAGAAATGATGATTCTACTCAAATAAATAACTGTGTAAAGGACACGCTTTCTTCTATAACAGCAAATAAAACCATATTTAAAGTGCTGAAAAATCTGTCATCAGAAAGCAGAAGCATGCAAATAATGAATTCCAAACTTCAGAATATATTAAACATAGGTATAGAGAAAGGAGATGAAAATATAAAAAATTAGTCTTGAGGCTAAAAATAATTTTTTTACTATGTAACCAATATTTTTAATTTTTAAAATTTACAGAACATAAAAATTGAAATGTATAGACAATCTGGTAGGTACTATATGACAAAGTTAGAATCCAGATAATATTTAACTGCTTAAAAGGCTCTTATCAACTAGACATCACCTTAACTAGGTGATTGATTTAACATCAACAATGATGGGTTATGTTGACATCGTGTGTTACTTGAATTAATGTGCTAAGAAAGATGTAATATCACTTTGGCAGTTTCTTGCCAAAAAGCTTTAACCTGATTCTAATCATAAGGAAAAGTCAGACAAATCCAAACAACAAAAAAAATGGTCTAGAGTCTTCAAAAATGTCCATGTCATGGACTTTTAAAAAAATGTAGAACTCTACTAGGTGTAAAAGGGCTAAAGAGAATGATAACTAAAGCAATTTTGATCCTTGGTTGGATCAGGAATTGGAAGGAAAAAGAAATAGCTATAAGATACATTACTAGAATAAAAGTGGATATTTGAATACTGACTATAAATTAGACAATAGTGTATCAATTTAAATTTCCTGAGTGTGATAATTGTATTATGGTAATTTTGGATAATGGGGGGAGGAGATACACAATAAAGAATTTGATGTGAATTTATGAATATATATGTATATACACATGTGTATGTGTATGTGTACGTATGCACATTGTGTGTATATATGTATGTCTCATATATATGTGTGTGTATACATATGTATATATATATATATGTCTAGAAAGAGAGAGGGAGGAAAGAAGGAAGGAAGGAAGGAAGGAGGGAAGAAAGGCAAGAAGGGGGAAGGAAGGAAAAAAGAAAGAAAATGTGACAAATTATTAAGAATTGATGATCCTAGGTAAAAGGTGTTATGTATATTTATTTTACATGTCTTACAAATTCACTGAAAGTTGAAATTTTTCAAAAAAATTTGAGGGCAAAATAAGTTATTTTTGGTTTACCTAATTCATACATTCAACAACAAACCTTCATTAGTTATCAAGTATTATACTTGATCATGAGACCATGACCTGAGCTTCAAGAAGGGCGAAAGGACGGAATGAGAAGTGTAACAGTGTGACTGAGAGCCCGGGTTCACATCCTACGTGAGCACTGACCGACTGAAAGATTACTGTCAGTCATTTCATCTTTCCGGACATCAGATTGCTCATCTCTAACGTGATGGAGTTGGACCGAGATGAGTTCAGAAGTCACATAGAATTCAGATTCAGTGATTCTCAAAGGCAGACTGATAGGAAAGAGACAATCCTATCAAGTACGTGTAAGTAAACATCAAGCCACGTTAAGATGCTGGAAAATGCTACAACCCAGGCAAAGGGCAGGACTGTTTGGTGCTTAATCAGCCAGAAAACTGTGACATTCCTGTTCTCCATTATGATTCCTCAAAGAAAAGTAAACACCAAACTTGGAGCATCACCAATCTCATTACATTATTGCTATACCAGCATCTGTTAGAGTACCAGGTGCTGATAGAACTTCTACAGAGAAACTAACAAATTACTTAATGATTGATGGTTCAACCACCCACATCTGGAAAGAAGAATACATTTTATAGGCTTAGGAAAGCAGATCAGTTATACATTTGCACAAACAAAAGATGAACTGTGCTACTGTGGAAGGCATTGGGGATTTTTTTAAAAATTTCTTATAGGAAAGATTTTTTTCACATAGAATGAGCTATGTTTGACAGATTACATATATGAATCACTGGCTGAGGACTCAATTGAATACTATGGTGATTTCTTTGTTATGTTCATTTTTTTCTGTTTATCAAGTCCATTGTTGGGAAATTTGAAAAGACTTGTTGTTTTAAGACATTCTGACATGCTGTAATTACCATAAGGAAATGTGGATATGAGATCTAGAAAAAGGGGAGATACTAATTTACTTAAAATCATCAGAAAGGTAATTCAGGGCCCTCGGGCCCTCCCCCAGCCCCGGTAACCGCGGGCTGCCCCGAGGGGGCGGCTTGGCTGCGGGAGGTTTGGTAGATTGGTGAGGGAACAAGGAGAAAAGCGAACGGCCGTCTCCTCCCTGCCCCATAGCGTGCTCGCTTTCCTGATGGGGCTTTCGAGAATCTCGAGGCAATCTTGCAAGCCGTATTTGAACTGGCCAAAGACAACTTGAGACCTGTATAATGTAACAGAAAAGGTCAGAAAACATTAGGCAGTAGAAGTGTGAGCATATTAAGCAAGATGAACGTCTCAGGAAGCAGTTGTGGGAGCCCTAGTTCTGCAGATGTATCTGATGATTTTAAGGATCTTTGGACAAAACTAAAGGAGTATCATGATAAAGAAGTACAAGGTCTACAAGTAAAAGTAACCAAACTGAAAAAGGAATGAATTTTAGATGCACAAAGACTAGAAGAATTCTTCACCAAAAATCAACAGCTGAGAGAGCAACAGAAAGTCCTTCATGAAACCATTAAAATTTTAGAAGACCGATTAAGAGCAGGATTACGTGATCGCTGTGCAGTAACTGAAGAGCATATGCGGAAGAAACAGCAAGAGTTTGAAAATATTCGACAGCAGAATCTTAAACTTATCACAGAGCTTATGAATGAAAAGAATACTCTACAGGAAGAAAATAAAAAGCTTTCTGAACAGCTGCTGCAGAAAACTGAGAATGATCAACCACATCAAGCAGCCGATCTTGAATCTGAGGAAGATGTTATTCCAGATTCACCAATAACACCCTTTTCATTTTCTGGCACTAACTGGCTGCGAAGGAAGGAGAACCTCCACATCCGACATGTAGAACAAACACATACTAAACTGAAGCACTCTGGGTGTGCACGTGAATGGAGGAAAGTACCAAAGTCTTCACCTCATCCACAACATAAACATAATGAACGTGAAATTCTAGTGGCTGACACTTGTGATCGGAGTCAAGCTCCAGTGGCTAATACACATGGAAAAAGCAGTTATCCTCTTGATAATTTAGCTACAGTTGTTGCTGAAACACTTGGACTTAGTGTTCAAGGTGAATCTGAATCTCGAGGCCCTAGGAGCCCACTTGGTGATGAGCTCTACCACTGTCTGGAAGGAGATCACAAAAAACTTTTTGAGGAATCTAGAAGAAATTGTGAAGATAGTTTAAGATCTTCAGATTCTAATTCAAAGCCTCCTCCTCAAGAAGAATTGACTACTTGGGTATCATCTCCTGTATTTGGAGCTACCTCTAATGTGAAAAATAGTTTAGGTTTGAATACAAGTTTGTCCCCTTCTCTTTTAGAGACTGGGAAGAAAAACCATCTGAAAACAATGTCTTTCAGCAACACTTCTAATTCTAGATCAGAGAAACCTAGGTGAAAATCTGAAGATGGTGCCCTTTTCACACATCATAATCTTGGGTCTGAAGTGAACAAGATCACAAACCAGTCATCTTCTAATAAGCAGATGCTTATAAATAAAAATACAAGTGAACCCCTAAGTGAACAGGATAGTATTGATCACATTAAAGATACTGTTACTGATAAAGATAAACATGTGGTACCCCTGAAACCACTGGGAGGCCGAACCAAAAGGAAGAAAATCAAGGAAGAAAGTGAAAATGAAGTAAGTTGCCCCCAAGCCTCCTTTGATAAAGAAAATGCTTTTCCTTTTCCACTGGATAGTCATTCTTACATGAATGGAGACTATGTGATGGATAAACCTCTGGATCTGTCTGATCGATTTTCAGCTATTCAGCGACAAGAGAAAAGCCAAGGAAGTGAGAACTCTAAAACTGGATTTAGGCAAGTGACTCTCTATGAGGTTTTGAAGCCTGTTCCAAAGGGCTCTTCCTCAGGCCGTTAAGGCCTTGAGTGGGAGCTGTGGATTAACCAAAGATTCCCCAGAAGAGCCCAGCAGTTTACAGGAGTCCCTCCTCCCATCCTTGAGTAAATCTCCGGATAATAAAGCACTGTTACAAATAAAGGAAGAAAATTCTATCTTTAAAATCCCTCTACGTCCACGTGAAAGTTTGGAGACAGAGAATCTTTTTGATGACATGAAGGGTGCTGGTTCTCGTGAGCCTATAAAAATAAAAACCAGGTCAGTCCATGGAGCATGTGAACTTGCATCAGTTCTTCAGTTAAATCCATGTAGAATTGTTAAAACAAAGTCTCTACAGAACAACCAAGATGTATCCTTTGAAAACATCCAGTGGAGTATAGATCCAGGAGTAAATCTTTCTCAGTATAAAATGGATATTACTGTAGTAGATGCAAAGGATGGCAGTCAGTCAAGATTAGCAGGAGGAGAGACAGTGGACATGGGCTGTACGTTGGTTAGTGAAACTATGCTTTTAAATATGAAGAATCAAGAGCAGAAGGGAGAAAAAAGTCCAGATGGAGAAAGAAAAATGAAAGATAGCTTGGAAGATATGTTTGATCAGACTACACATGAAGAATATGAATCCTGTTTGGTGGATAGCTTCCCCTAAGTAGCAGATGAAGAGAAGGAGTTGGCAACTGCTACAAAAAAAATCCCCAAACTCTCCTGGTGATAAACAAGATAAAGTCAAACAGAAAGCGTTTGTGGAGCCATATTTTAAAGATGATGAAAGAGAGACTAGCTTACAAACTTTTCCTCATATTGAGGTGGTTCGGAAAAAAGAAGAAAGAAGAAAATTGCTTGGACACACATGTAAGGAATGTAAAATTTATTATGCAGATTTTCCAGCAGAAGAGAAAAGAAGTTGGCTTCCTGCTCAAGACACCGATTTCACTACATTCCACCCAACACACCAGAGAATTTCTGGGAAGTTGGTTTTCCTTCCACTCAGACTTGTATGGAAAGAGGTTACATTAAAGAAGATCTTTTTTTTTTTTTTTAAGAGATTGGAGTTTATTTATTTATTTATTTATTTATGTTTGGCTGTGTTGGGTCTTCGTTTCTGTGCGAGGGCTTTCTCTAGTTGCGGCAAGTGGGGGCCACTCTTCATCGCGGTGCGCGGGCTCGCGGCCTCTCTTGTTGCGGAGCACAGGCTCCAGACGCGCAGGCTCAGTAGTTGTGGCTCACGGGCCCAGCTGCTCTGCGGCATGTGGGATCTTCCCAGCCCAGGGTTCGAACCCGTGTGCCCTGCATTGGCAGGCAGATTCTCAACCACTGCGCCACCAGGAAAGCCCCCTAAAGAAGATCTTGATCCTTGTCCTCGTCCAAAAAGACGGCAGCCTTACAATGCAATATTTTTTCCAAAAGGCAAAGAGCAGAAGACATAAATGTTGAAGCAAAAACAGGAGAGATGACAATATTCTTTTTATTTATAGTTAAAGTTGGTATTAAACATTGATTTTTTTGATCTTCTGAAAACTCATTTATAAATCATTTTTCTATTGAAAATGTTTTTAAATGGCATTTACCCATCTCACAGACGACTATTTAAAAATGGATAAGTTTATGTCATATTTTCTTGCTTTTGCACCTTTAAAATAATAAGGTTCTTTCATTTTGCACTCCAAGTTAAGAGTTGTTTATTACTTTATTTGGTAATACCTAATTACAATTTTGAAAATATATATAAAAAAAAAAGGTAATTCAAATACTGTTATTTCCATATGAAAGGAGTCTCAATGCCCTTGGTCAAGTCCAAGCTACTTTCCTGGGAACCAAGGCTCTGCCAGTCTAGTCTTTACTTAACACTGTATATAAAGCATATACATTATACATCTTACCCAATATTATACACCTGACACTATGAGTTTGTTATACTGTTAGCATTTCCTGGACAAACCTTGTTCTCTTCTCTTTCATATGTGTGACTTTCCAGAATACCCTTATCCTCATCTTCACCTCATGTAAGGGAGTTATAATTATACCATGTCTGTGCAACTTTCCCCTAGGAGGCAGTATAGTGCAGGTTTAAGAGGACACTGAAAGTCAGAAAAATCTGAGTATGTGAGCTTTCCAGTTGTAGGAGTTTGTTACTTAATCTCACTAGGCCTCAGGTTCTTCATTAAAAAAAAAAAAAAAAAAAAAATTGATGTAGCAGTAGTATTTAAGGCATAAAATTATTAAGATTAAATGGAGTAATGTGCATATAATGTTTAGCACAGAGCCTGGCCCAGAGCAAAAAAATTTTTCTTCCCTGCTCTTTCTTCACAATTCCCCCCCTACTGCTACTTTTACTACTGTTTGTGATCCCATAATGTTTCATTTGCCCTCTTATGGCACTTACCACTTTCTGCCTGTCTTCCAGCATTCTGGGCATTCGACCCCCATCATTAGATTGTAAATTTCTTGAGAACACAAACAGTTTGTTTTCCATCTTTGTTTATCTACAGAACAACAACAACAAAAAAAAACAGTTGCTTATACAACACAGGTGCTTAATAAGTATTTGTTTAAAGGGGTTGAATTACTGAATTTTTAAAATATGAACACTTTATCTTCTCTTTTGGTATGAACGTTAAATCTACTAAGCCTATTATGTTAACACTGAATATTCTAACGAGAATATTCAAGTTACAGTAAATTGATGTAAGAGCAAATTATTTTTTGAAATTATTTAAACGTTTCTATACATCCTTGATATTGTATGTCTTAGTTCAGGTTACAACAAATTACAACTTTGTTGACTCTGTGGTCCCATAAATGGCTTTATCTTATGTCCTAAGAGCTATCTTTAAACTTCCTCTGAGACATCCATCCTTTCATCCATTCACCATATATTCTGTCAAAATACAGAAAAAATATTGCCTCTTGGGGAAGGCCTGCCTGCCCATCATTTGCTGATTCCTAGGATTCATTTTAAGAGAGCCTGGTCAACTGGATTGATTTTGTGAAGCATCCTGTGTAATCTGTGCTGTGAAAATAAAACTCCTGTTTCTGAACTGACTCTCAGTTAAAAATGGCAATCAACAAGAAGCCCACACAAAGTCAGAGTTCAGCTTAGTCATCAAAAGATGTTTGCTCAGAGAAGATACAATTTGAATTTATTTTCCAACAGGATCACTGCTAAATACTGCAGTTTTCAGAAATAGAAACTGTTAAAATAATCAATATGATAAAGGAATTTTCTCTTTGCCTTTATTAACTGCTTTTTTGGGGGATAAAAAGTTTGTAAAATATAAATCCAGCCCCATTGCATATTTTCAATCATGAAGTAGCTCCCTTTCTCTCGATGGACCCCCTGATTGTAGAATGAGCCAGGATGATCTACTCATTTTATTTTCCCTAAACACAACATTCTTTTTCTACCTCTCTGCTTTGCTCAACTGAATATCCCCATCTAATTATTTTCTTTATTCCAGGCTCTTCTTCCTACCAGTATTTGTTCTTTAAGACCTAGCTATGGTCCAAGTGGTCACTCATTATTCCCAGGTTCTATGTCACTTCCCTCCACATTTTGTGTCTCATAAGTGACTCGGTACTAATATTCATTTGTTCATATAAATATTTCTGCTGTAAGTGTAAGTGTGTTTAAATCAGTAGTGGGTTTTCTTCACAGCTCCTAGTTGAAGACTATGAGTAGGGTCAGTGGGAAATATATTTCTAGCGCAAGTATGTAAAGAGAGGAGAGAGGACAGAGTGTGTGACCATAGGGCTAGAAGGGTGTTCTGTGGTTCTGGTCTAACTTAGACTAGAATTACAGATTTGGGTAATAGTCTTGTAGAAATACAACAATGTAGAAAAACTGAGCATGCTTTTGTTGAGTTTACCTTCAGTGCATGTTTCTGATGATGATTCTTCTGTTGCTGGCAGTTGTAACAGGGAAGAAACTTTGTATTCTATTACAAGTTAATCACTAAAGGGATGTTGCCTATAAGCTTAAATTATACATAATGGTCCATCTCTGGGAACCCTGCCTCCCAGGTAATGAACATTAAGCTAAAATACCTTTGCTCAGAGCACAGGAAACATCTTGACCAGACCCACCTTTGAATGACTGCAGGGAGGAAGAAATGAACACATCCCCTCCAAAGGCTGACCAGAACCAGGAAATGCTTGACTTTGTTTCCTCTCGTTTTAGTATAAAAGAAGCCTGAATTCTGACTCAGGCAAGACGGTTCTTTGGGACACGAGTCCACCATGTTCTCCATCTGCTGACTTTCTGAATAAAGTCTATATTCCTTGTCCCAACAATTCATGTCTCCATTTATTTGCCCGTCGTGGGGCAAGCAGTATGAGCTTGGACTTGGTAACACAATGAAAAGGCACAACGTATATATCATCAAAGACATGAGATCATAGCCTCATGTGGAAGGACGTAAAGAATAACTGCATTTACAAAACAGGAGAAATAAGTCTGAGACCAAAGATAATGTTATGTGGCAAATAGGTTCTGCATTTTTGGCTGACGCTTCCTCAGGAGTTTGAAAAACTTTCAACAAAAATAATTTTGTTGGTCATGGTTAAATATTTAACAGTCTGACTCAAAGGGAAACACGTTCAAAACTCGCTTGTACAACTGTTTGATTCTTCCTAATACTTTATAAGTTATATCTTTTGAATTATTTAGAACTCTGTTTAGTTGTCACATTTATATAATATTTTTTTTATAAAAGCAAAAGATATATTTTTAAAAATCTCCACCCAAAAAATCCCTGAAAAAGGGGATACAAAACCTTTCAGTATCTTGCACTATAATTTCCCTTTTTTTTCCATAATTAGTTACAAGATATATGTTTTGTAACTAGGGTTCATTTTTCAAATGAATGAGGCTGATGGATAAAATGTATTTATTTTATTTGAATTTAATATATTTATGCTATATTTATTTATTTGAATATTTTATATTAGTGTCAGGATAAAATACTATCAATAGTAGGCAGAAACTTGAGAGACTTATACTTCTGAAAGAAAAGAACTGTACTGAGTGAATTCACATTTGTAGAGCTTTACTCCTGAGCAAAGTCCGCTGCCCATGTAGCGTAGTTTGGCTAGAACTCAAAAAGAGAGCCACGGTTTTCTGGCTCAAGCTGTCCGAGAATGGATTTTAGAGCTTCCAGTAAAACCAGAAATAGAGGTGGAATATGCAAAACAGGAAAGAGCCACAGAATAGGAGACCTCGACGACGTCTGTGTCTTAATTTCCATGAAAGCCTTGGCTGAACTGTAAGTGTATTTGTGGGGATGGAGGGAACTTCAAGGAACCCAGTGAAAAGCAATACTCTGTAATAACCTAAATGGGAAAAGAATCTGAAAAAGAATAGATACATGTATATGTATAACTGAATCCCTTTGCTGTACACCTGAAACTTACACAACATTGTTAATCAGCTATGCTCCAATATAAAATAAAAATTTTTTTTAAAAAGGCTGAAAAGGCAGAATAAAGACTGGAGTTTGGGGTTGAGTCCTGCATTGTTAGAGAGCCTTGAACCGTGACTTTCTATTTAAGTCCCATCGTGATTACATTGTAGGAACAAAACATGTCAGGACTAAGGGATTCATCCTAAAACTAAGAAAAACACAAAAGATCTATCCTCTACAAGTTCAAGGTAATATGTTTGCTAGAACACACTCTTTATAAGAAGACAATAAAATACTAATTCTTTAAAAAGTATCATTCAGAATATCAAGTGTACAAAAAATTACTTAATTTGATGAACATAAAGGAAGAAAGCATAAATTTACCAGTATCAAGATATCCAAAGAGGACATGCATATGGCCAACAGGCACATAAAGAAGGTACTCAGCATCGCTAATCATCAGGGAAATGCAAATCAAAGGACTTTTATGCTGGTGGCCACACCACCAAAAGAACACTTCTGAGAACTGACAGGGGTTGATCACATACTTTGCTGAGGAATATACAATATTAAGGTCATCCCCCGTCTCCCACGTGAAATCTTCAGTAAATCGTACACTGCTTAGAGCTGATAGTGTGAGACTGGATTCTTAGAGCAACTTGAAAGGTGCTGAGTTCTGATGCAGGTGACTTTAGCATAAACACAGAAATAGCACATATGGATGCAGCAGCTGCTGGGTAGCTGGAATTCCTGGTTAAAATCGAAAGTAATATTTTTTAAATTGAAATATAGTTGATTGACAGTATTGTGTTAGTTTTAGGTGTACAGCATAGTGATTTTCTTTTGCAGATTATATTCTATTGTAAGTTATTACAAGATATTGGGTATAATTCCCTGTGCTATACAGTAAATCTTTGTTGCTTATCTATTTTATGTATAGTAGTGTGTATCTGTTAACCCCATACTCCTAATTTGTCCCTCCCTGCCTTCCCTTTCCCCTTTGGTAACCATAAGTTTGTTTTCTATGTCTGTGAGTCTGTTTTGTATATAGATTCATTTGTATTATTTTTTAGATACCACGTGTAATTGATATCATATGATTTTTGTCTTTTCTGTCTAACTTACTTCATTGAGCATTAATATTCCCTAGGTCCATCCATGTTGCTGCAAATGGCAACACTTCATTCTTTTTTATGGGAGTAATACTCCATTGTGTGTGTGTGTGTGTGTGTGTGTGTGTGTATATATATATATATATATATATATCTATATCTATCTATCTATCTATCTCACATCTTCTTAAGCCAAGCATCTGTTGATGGGCACTTGGGTTGTTTCCATGTCTTGGCTATTGTAAGTAATGTTGCTATGATATTAGGGTGCATGTATCTTTTTGAATTAGAGTCTTCATTTTTTTCTGGATATATACCCTGGATTGCTGGATTATATGGTAGCTCTATTTTTATTTTTTTAAGGAACCTCTATACTGTTTTCCATAGTGGCTGCACCAATTTACATTCCCACCAACAGTGTAGGAGGGTTTCCTTTTCTCCACACCCTCTCCAGCATTTATTATTTGTAGACATTTTGATTATAGCCATTCTGACCAGAGTGAAGTGACACCTCATTGTGGTTTTGATTTGCATTTCTCTAATAATCAGCGATGTTAAGCATCTTTTCATGTTCCTGTTGGCCATCTGTATGTCTTCTTTGGAGAAATGTCTATTTAGGTCTTCTGTCCATTTTTGATTGGGTTGTTTGTTTTTTTGATATTGAGTTGTATGAGCTGTTTGTATATTTTGGATAATAATCCCTTGTTTGTTGCATCGTTTGCAAATATCCTCTCCCATTCCGTAGGTTGTCTTTTTGTTTTGTTGATGGTTTCCTTTGCTGTGCAAAAGCTTTTAAGTTTGATTAGGTCCCATTTGTTTATTTTTGCTTTTATTTCTTTTGCCTTGGGAGACTGATCTAAAAAATATTGCTACAATTTATGTCAGAGAATGTTTTGCCTGTGTTCTCTTCTAGGAGTTTTATGGTGTCATGTCTTATATTTAGGTATCAAAAGTAATCTTATGCTGAGATTTATCTTGACCAAAAATTGAGATACAAAGGAAAAGTCCACAGAACTGCTACTTCAGATATAAAATATTCTGTAATTTAAGTCAGTTGGCTTTCACGGTTTCCCAAAATAATATTTTCTCCATGCACACCAAAAAGAGACATTTACAGTAATATTTCCAGATTTCACATTTCATTTTCAAATCTGGATCTTGTGAAGCACTTATATCTTAATTTCCTGTGATATTTTTCTTGACACTTGAACATGAAAGTATTTTAGATTTATTTTATATTATTTTTCTGAACATGAAATCAACTTTGGGAATAAATTAAACACATATATGATTTGGGCCACACTAAATTTTTATCATACTTAAGTGGTTTTCTTCTGCATATGCTCTAGAATGTTACAGTTCTCAGTGAATTTACTGAAGGCCTTTGCAACATCTTTTGTTGTGGTTTATGGATATTTTTCTTTTTTTTGACTTAATAAATTATGCTGATAGATTTCTAATAATGAACTACCCTTGAACTACTAGAATAACATTATTTAAAATATTATTTCATGACTGCTATTTGGCAGTATTTTATTTTAAAAACTGCCTTTTTTCATAGTGGGGTTGGTTCGTAGTTTTATTTTTGCACATTCCCCAGATACAGTTTTGGTATTAAAATTACGTTGACCTCATAAAGTAAATGGAGAGTGTATAAAGGCGTACAGATGAGTTTATTCTGGAGACACAAATAGAAAATTTTGTGGCATCATAACAACAAACCTGTGAATCTGCAAATATTGACCCAATATTTTTCTACATTTTACAATATCCATGCTCTTGAGGGGTGTGTGTGTGTACTTTAAGCATCTTACCTTGGTCTGTGAGCTTTCTATTGCATGGCCTCTGGGACAGTTTGCCTCATTGTATAGAGAAATGTCTGGGGTTTTTTTCTAAAATACAGCTGTAGGCCACCTCCTTGCATAGGAAGTTTGGCTTACCCATCTGTGCAAAAATAAGTTAGTACACAAAGTTTTCTGTCAAAAAATGTCAATTTGGCTTCTTTTGTACTTGATATCTTAAGCCCATGGATATCTTTCCAGTTGGCAAACATAATGTGGCTTCTGGATTGAGACTGAGCTCCTGATAACATGTAACAGACATCTAATGCCAGACTGGATGGGTGCAATTCAGACATCACCACCTATTTGCTATGTGTCTTTGAGCAAGTCATTGAGATTAGGACTTAATTTTATCATTTAAGAGAATAGTAAAAATGAGAATAGTAAAAAATCTCTCACTTGATGTTTTAGGTTTCACAAGCCAGGAACAAATCTGTTTCATAAAATATTTAAGTCTGTAGCACACAGAAGATTATAAATATTGTCGAAAAATCAATACTTCTCTTTGTTTTCTAAGCTCTAACCCTGTCAGAGAAATTCCTTCAATTTGTTAAAAAGTTATACCTTGGGTTTACATAAAGGGTAATCAGAAAAAAAATTGATTTAACTGCTCATGAATTTGTTGATTCAAAAAACATATTTGGAGCCTATATACTAGGTTTTAATGTAATGCCCCTAGAGACTTACAACATTAAAAAAGTATTATTTAATACCCATTTCAGAATGACCCATATAATGTGTTACCTCTGTATTCAGTGGCAAGAAAAATAAATGACTCTTCAGATAAAGAGCACAATGTAATTAATTGAGTTCCATTTTTATTTTGCTTCTGGAAAATTTGGAACCAGATCAGTACTTACAAGAATTAACCTATTCAAGTTACAAAGTGACATCCATAACTTTGCTTCTAATAATTAACCTTACTTTGATTATATTTTTAATTTTTCTCATTTTATTTTTTAAATTTTATGTCCTATCCCAATTATTATAGTATGAAGAATATTATTAAAATAAATCAATAATGGAATTCAGCTAAAATGTATAGTGGTATCAAAATGAACATACAAAAATGACATTATACAACTGATAAAACTGTGGATAGATATTCAATGTCTTCCCTGTTCTTTAACTATATGTTTAGCATTTTTTTAAATGCAGTTATTTTATAATTTTGTTAACAGTAGTGTGATAGTAAATGCATAACAACCAGCTTTTGGTGGGCTGAAGGGCCCTGCTTTGTAGCATTTGCTGATTTCAAGCGAGCACCATGAATTCACTGAACACAGTGTTGGGAAGAAATGCTCAGGTTTTCACTAGTTGATAGGGTTTCCACCATATGGAGGCAGTAAATATAAATAATCTCTAGAGCACTGATAATACCAAAATGTAGTAAAAAAATTAGGGAACTGTGAATATTTAGAATTGCTTACCTTTGTTTTAATATAATTTATTTGTTAGCTTATATAATTTAATATTTAATCATGGGTGTGTTTACCTGCTTCACAAAATTCCTGAAAATTCAACAATCTGCACCCCTGGGCAGGTATAAGCCAGCCCTAGCACACAATGGCCCATATATGTATGCATGTATATTTTATATATATACACACATATATACACACGTATGCATATATATCAGTGTGAGTGTTTTAAATACCACTTATGCAATTGTTGACCCAAATTTCCAAAATCGTCTTTCCATTGTCTTTCAGAATGACTACCTCAGTTGTCAGTTAGAATAAAAATTAATGACTTAATCACTCACAAGGTATAAGCCCCAACGTATGTCTCTGCTCTCTAAAGGCATTAAGAGACTAAATTCACTTCGGATAATTATCAGCTTGGCATTTTGTATCTATTCTAAACAAGCTGCAGTAATAGAGTTCCTGCTTTCCCCATAGGCCTCTGAAAGCATATGGCTAACAACAACAACAAAAAATCTATCTCTCAGGGACGGTAAATACAATTTTAAACTCCCATAGCCTTTTTTCAGGGGACACTACAGTTGGAAGAAAGGAAAGGGTGTCGACTTCAAAACTGCGCAACATGAGAGTTGCGAGTTAAGTTTTATTTGGGGCAAAATGAGGACTGCAGCATTTCACATAGCTCTGAGAAACTGTTCCAAAGAGGTAGAGGGGAAGGTCAGTATATATGTGATTTGGGTGAAGGGAGAGTACATGCAATCAAGCACATATTTTTTGCAGAAGTTTTCCGCTAGTCACGAGGAGCATTCATCACCGTGAAGAATTTTAGTGCTTTTCTAGATATGAGGAGATACAAGAATTGGGCCCATAAAATCAGCTCCTGAAAATACCTAACTATCTGAAGACCTGTTCTGCCAGTTTTTCCCAGATCACAGAGTGCCTCATTTCTGCTCTCCACCTGAACTCCTTTCAGGGGGTGGTGAAAATCAGAGATGCAGGGGCACATGATTTAATCCCTGTAGAAGTAGATGGCAAGTGCCAATGACAAATGCCAATTTGTAGTTGACAAGGGCAAGATAATGTCAAGTACAAGGGGCAACATTTCATCGTCATTGTCTAAACTTGGGGAAGAAGCAGGAAGAGGAAGTTCATTATTGACAAAATTCTGCCATTTTTGCAATTTTCCTTGCAAAAATGGTGGGTTCCATACAACTCAAATACTCAGAAAAAAAAAGAAGGGAAGTAGAAGAGTTCTGGAGATGGAGACCTGGATACCTGGCAAGGAAGCTGGTGGAATCACGTTAAGAAAAGAAAGCTTCTAGTTCAACATTATTAGTGACTTCCTATGAAGCTCAACTAGATTAATAGCTTTTTAAGGATGTGGTGAAAAGTATTATCACGTGAAACTTTCAAAACTAGACTTACAGTGTTAAAAAATATGCTGTAGGGGACTGTTTAAATTTAGCAAGGGAAGTACTAAATGACCTAATAGGCCATTTCCTCCTACAAATTCAATGGTGCGCTAATTTATGTATTTTGGCTCAATTAGAGCAGAGGGTCACATAAGGTTTTTAAATCCTCTTTTTTTTCTAGTTTCACATAATGCCTGCTTTTAAGCACTAAGTATGTTTAATGCTAAGGCTTTCAGCACTACAAAATGTCTACTATTTGGTATAGGGTTAAGGCATTCTTACAGCTTACTAGTACTTTTATTGCCACTTTAAATGAAGAGAATCCAGCTATAAGGTCTATAGTTTCTAATGACAATACTTTAAAAATTATTGCTAAGAATTTGTATAGGAAGAGTGTCCAGTTTTTGTTTGTTTCAGTTTTAAAACAAATTACCTTTTATAAGAAGAGTTATATGTGAATGTCAGGTACACAAAAGCAAAGTAAAATGTAACAATAAAATCATTCCAAAATGCACTTTTCACTTAATTATATGGCTTAAATGTATGGCTATATTAAAACTTATGGTGTTATATTTTCAGCTTAATTTATCTTGATATTAGCTTCAATAATATACTTTATATAGAATGGGTAGCATTAGGAGGATATTTCAAATTCTGGGAGGAAATGGAAGACAGGAAGAAAGGAAGGAAGGAAGAGAGTCCTAAATAATCATCACATTTTTTATTCCTTCATAATGTCACATATTCCCAGATGATGTCTGCTGCTATAGGTTTTAAAATGAATGACTAGAAAATCACAACTTCCAGGTCCTAAGTTTTTTTTTTTTTTTCAGTTGAGGTGTAGTTGATTTACAATATCATATTGATTTCAGGTGTACAACATAGTGATTCAAAATCTTTATAGATTATACTCCACTTATAGTTATTATAAAATATTGGCTATACTTCAGGTCCTCAGCTCTGCATCTATAAAATGTGAAAAGTGCATGATCTTTAAGGTCTTCCCCCAGCCTACATTATCATTACTCTAGTACTATGGTAAACCAAATAACGTATCAAACAATACTATCAATTTGAATTACTATTTTCTTTTTGAAAAACAATACAGCGATAACAAACACCAAACCCATTTGAGTCCTATATCCCCTCTAGTCTCTGCCCTATTTTCCTCCTTTCATCCAGGGACATGGAAAACTTACATGCACTCCTTTTTTCATGAACCTGCTACTAAATTATCTTTCAGTTCACTACATTCTTCTTTCTGCCCCTGCCATTCACTAAAAGTACTCCTGCTAAAATCACCTACCAATTTCTAATTCCCAAATCCAATGGACACTCTTAAGTTTGATCTTGATTTCTTGGTGGTATCTAATAATAGTGGTCCTGTATCTTCTTTTTTTAATTTTTAAAAAATTTTAAAAAATTTTGTTTTATATTGGACTGTAGTCGATTTACAATGTTGTGTTAGTTTCAGGTGTACAGCAAAGTGATTCAGTTATACATATACATGTATCTATTTTTTTTTCAAATCCTTTTCCCATTTAGGTTATTATAGAATATTGAGCAGAGTTCCCTGTGCTATACAGTAGGTCCTTGTTGGTTATCTATTTTAAACAGAGTAGTGTATTGAAACCCTTTCTTGTCCTGACTTCCTTTTCATCTTTGTATTCCTGAAACCTAGCTTTGTATTTAGCAAAGAATAGGCTCGAGGTGAATGTTCTTTGAATAAACTGCTTAAAGTAACTTTTAAAAATCCCCCAATTTCGTTTGGGTCATGTCATCAAAATACGCACTTCTGAAGTATTATTTTAATGTCCCACCATGATATCCATAAGCTAAAGAGTAAGGGGTACCTCAGTGACCTTTCTGGTTTTGCTTTTTCTAACTCGGGATTTGGGTATTTTTTTCCTCCCAACTCAGACTCCACCTTGGCGCTCTCTCCCTCCAGACTGTCCCAGACCTGGCATTGACTGTAGCTGCTCAGCTTTTATCATCTGTCCTGGCCAGCAGAATGTTCCCTCTCATGCTCCGCCCTTGGCTGGCTGGGGCTCCCTACTTTCATTTTCATCAGGGGACCAGCCATGCACCAGCTTCCACTGGAAACATTTTTCCAGACATTCCTTTAGGATAAGTGCCATTACCATTAACTGGCCACTGGATTCCGTCACTCTTTTTTATTCTTCACTATCCCGAAATTTGTCTTTTTCAGCTTTACAGTCACAGTAAAGAGGCTTCATTTTCATTGTTTCCTTTTTCTTCTTATATGAAACAATCATTCGTATTTTGTTTGCCCTTATGTCAGAAAACATACACTTTAAAAAAATTTTTTTTCCTCGTCTCTCTTCACATTTCTCCTTGTGATTCTTCATCGAGACGTATCTTGATTTGACAGAAGTCTTACTCATGAACTTTACATGTGAAAAATACATTTACTTAGTTTCTACCCACAATGATAACATCTTTCCTCTTTTCGAGTTGAAATCCTTAATTTCCAAAAAAAAAATATATATATAGGTATGGCTCTAAGATTGTGAAATTTCTTCAGGTTTTGAACCCTGATCGTCTTCTTTGGTAGAAATTCAAGGTCTGTGTTGTCCTTTGATAAACTTCCTGTCTTTGCCCACATTTTTATTCCCACGCAGAATAAAAGTAGGTGTGGGATAAGGTTTGAGTTGCCCCTGGGCTCCATCTTATTTGAAGTGTACTTATCTCCATATCTCTGTTTTGGAAACATACCCATTTTTCTTTGAATAAATTGTCTACTGAAGAATCCTTCAGAAAGCCAAAGGAGTTAACTTTCACAAAGCAAGAGAGTATTGTAGAAAGGATCGGAAGAGGGTAAGATTCGCTTTGATCTATGTGTCTTATGTGCTCTTGGTGTAATGAGTCGTCTGGCTCAAGCTGTCTTGTTCCTTTGCTGCTTCTCCTGCAAGAAACAGGAAAGAGCTTGAGGACTTTCTAACAAAGTATTTTAGGAACATGGAGTTTCTGTTAAATAGCTAATTTCCCTGATGATATTTTGAAAGAAGCTTTCAATAACAAGACATTTTATAGTCTGCCATTTTAGGTTTATAAAAACAGATACTCAGTTGTAGGGAGGTAACACATCTCAAACCTCACACAGGAAAGCAATTGCGTGTTCAAATCAGAGTTTTGTAGAATCATGCTTTTGAGTTTCACTGTCATCTATTCCTATGGAAAATGCTACCATAGAAAGTCTGAATGCTTTCTGAATGTAAAAATTCCTTCTTGTGCTATTTCCGTGACGTTGGTTGGACTAGTACTTCATTTATGGCTACTGGATTATGTTCTTTTTAAAAAAATTTTCTTAACATCTTTATTGGAGTATAATTGCTTTACAATGGTGTGTTAGTTTCTGCTGTATAACAAAGTGAATCAGCTATATGTGTACATATATCCCCATATCCCCTCCCTCTTGCATCTCCCTCCCACCCTCCCTATCCCACCCCTCTAGGGGGTCACAAAGCACTGAGCTGATCTCCCTGTGCTATGCAGCTGCTTCCCACTAGCTATTTTACATTTGGTAGTGTATATATGTCCATGCCACTCTCTCACTTCGTCCCAGCTTACCCTTCCCCCTCCCCGTGTCCTCAAGTCCATTCTCTACATCTGCATCTTTATTCCTGTCCCGCCCCTAGGATCTTCAGAACCATTTTTTTTTTAGATTCCATATATATGTGTTAGCGTACGGTATTTGTTTAACTAAAATCTGTTCGTTTCATTTATTCTGCCCTACTAAACTTCATCCTAAAAACTCAGTCCATTTTAATAATGTGATTGTTCTGGGACGTCTTTCTTCAAAATGATCATCACTCAAACAACTTCTATGAAGGCTTTAAATGTTCCTATGAAAATGAGGTCAAATAATTTGCTGAAAATTCCACTCCTCTGCCTTTTTTTTTTTTTTTTTTTTCTTAAAAAGGTGTTACCTTATGAAGTTCTTTCTTGGCATCAGGAGAAGACCATGACTCATATAATGAGTAGATGTCTGTGTGTCTTTGGGATGTGAAGGGGTCATGCTCGGTTGAATTAGCAAGGCAGCAGGGAGGGCAGCTGTCCTCCTGTGGAGAAAGTATTGATAAACTAAGGCTCACATATTTTTAAAGAGCCAACCATACATAAAACTTGACTCTACTCATGGTCTTCCTGTGAGAGAACATCTTTCTAGTCACAGTTTGTACACACATGGTTGAATAACCCACTGCATTTTTATATTTGTTTGTGTGTGAATTGCTGCAGCCATAATGGAAGACGATGGTGGCAAAGTTGGTAGTCAAAGCAAGACTGAAAGAAGAATAATGATCATCAGTCTATGGAAAGTTTTCTATCCCAGAACTAGGCAATTTGGGGGTTTTAGACCATGGCAGTGAGTCCAGGACCTGAATGTAGGCTGAGGATTTTTGCAGAAAACTACAACTAAAAGCGAAAGCTAGCTGAAGCCTCAGGGATTTGCCCCACCTCTGGGGAACTGGTGAGTAGATTAGTTTAGCAGTGGATTTTGCTATGAACCATATATAAGATTGCTAGCTCTTGATTTTCAGAATCTACCCATATTTCGAGTTGAAAGAACTTCGGTTGTGGTTAATATTTGTATAGTGAGCTTTGGTTTCCAAAACCTTTTCTCAACAACTATGTGAACTTTGTTTTTGCAAAGACCTTGTCCACATCATTCATAACTGAGTCCAAAGTGCCCACAAATAGTACCTGGCATGTAATCAGTTCTCAATAAATATCTGTGACCAAGAAAGGACTCAACAAAAGTGTTTCACTCTCTTTTTTTCTCTTTCGACTCAAAATATGGGTAGATTCTGATAAAGAGCTAGCAGTCTCATATGGCTCATAGCAGAAACCACCGGGAACTTATCAGCACTTGGAAAATCGTGTCTATTTCATCATACCAAAAGCTATTAAAGTTTGTGGAAGTGAAGAATGCGATTAAAATTAGAATTATATATGTGTGTATGAACTCAGCATACTCCTCATGTTTATATTTGAGAACTTTATAATAACTAATACTATATTCTAAAGCTATCAGACTACTGTTTTACTACGGCTTTCTCATGGGTATTATTATTTTTCACATTGACTAATAAGGAAAGCAAGGCCAGGCTCGGTAGTAGGACTTGTTTAAGATCACACCACCAAAAAAGTGGCAATGTTTCTACTGGAATCAATATTTTTTGGTCCTAGGGCTCCTGATGTTTCCACTGCCCACGCTGCCTCCAGGATAGGTACACTGGATGACTTTTAAAATGCTGAGGGAGCATCAAATGCCTGTTCTTAATTCATTAAAATAAAGGGCATACACAGCAATGAGAAGCCCACGCACCACAACGAAGAGTAGCCCCCGCTTGCCACAACTAGAGAAAGCCCACGTGCAGCAACAAAGACCCAAAGCAGCCAAAAATAAATAAATTAATTTTTTTAAAAAAATTTGTACATTTCATTGCATGTAAATTTCAAATCAAAAGAAAAAATGTAAACAAATATCTGACTCTAAATAATTACACGCATGCTGATGTATTTTAGGGGAGTTAAAGGATGCCTGCATTTGAATTGTGTCCAAAAAAATAAGAAGGACTGATGGATGGGTAGAGAAATGGATAGATGGATAAGTATGTAATAAAGCCAGAAAAAGTAAAATGGTAATGGCCAAATCCAAGTGGGGATATACGGGTGTTCACTGTAATATTCCTTCAATATTGTTTATTAAACTGTCATAATAAAGTGCTAAAGGAAAAAAAAAAAAAGGTCATACACAGCATATGATTTCCTTACTTGGAAATAGCTGAAGTCCTTTTGTTTTTCCTCCCTCACTTGCCCCAAAGAGAGTTTACACTTAGTTAGTCCACACAAGCAAATTTTCAAGAAAAACAGGCATTTTTAAAGAAAGATTTAAGTAGCGGAAAGCAAGGATAAGAATGGAAACTATCTTTAAAAATAAGTATATCACTTAGCCTTTGGTAAGCTAGGGTATACATACACCCATCTCATTTGACAGTTTTCAGGCTTAACAGAATTGCTTGTAAAGCAAAGCTAAGATTCAAAAGCAAGTTGGCACACACAAGTATATGATAGTTCATAAGCTCTACTTAAATCTTTTCATTTTATTATTGCCTTGTAAATTGTTGGCCCCGTAATCCAACTTACAAAATAATGAAAAGTGCCATTCATTTTGTCTTGTGGTTTTCTTAGAGAACTGTGTAACTCTTTATAAGACAGTTTCAAATGACTGCTGATTGAAAGTTCATGTTCTAAATCAAGTATATACTACAGGAAGATATGGGCTGCAAAATTAAAAAGAAATATGTTATTATGAAGCCTATTATATAGAGTGTATGTATTTTCAAACACTTTCACATACATTTTATCCCCTCTTATTAAATGAAGAAAACACGTTTGTTGAGTCTTTTCTTTTTTTAAGTTCTTTTCTACAATTTTAAAGGTTTCTTTCCATTTACAGTTTTTACTAAATATTGGCTATATTCCCCATGTTGTACCATATATCCTTGAGCTTATCTTACACCCAATAGCTTGTACCTCCCACTCCCCACTCCACTATATTGCCCCTCCCTTGTTGAGTCCTTTCTTGGTCACAGATATTTATTGAGAACTGATTACGTGCCACGTACTATTTGTAGGCTGCGGACCCAGTTATGAATGATGTAGACAAGGTCTTTGCATAAATAAAGTTCACATAGTCGATGAGAAAAGGTTTTGTAAACCAAAGTTCACTATACAAATCACAGCTGAAGCTTTCAACTGCCTTCCTGAATTATCCACACTCTTGATTCTCTCTGTAGTAATATAGTGATAGATGCCCGTGGTACCCGGATATTCTTGGTAGTAGCATGTTCACTACGTACTCACATCCCTCTGCTTCTGACAGCTGAGCTACTTAGTGCAAATTACTTGAGTTTCTTCTCCAAACTATTTACTCCTGTTATATGTCTCTATAAATATGTTTGTTAACATATATTAATATACAGTTATATTTTAACTAAATTCTATGCAAGCTCATAAAATAAAAGTGCAAAAAGAGAGTGCTGCTTATATTAAAAACTAACTTGAATGCTTTGGAAGAGCTCTCTGCTCTTCTGACTGGATAATTTCATTTGCCCTGCTCTTAACTTTGCTGATTCTTTCATCTGTCTGCTCAAATCTGCTGTTAAACCCCTCCAGTGGGTTTTTTAATTTCAACTATTGTATTTTTCTGCTCCATAATTTATATTTGATTCCTTTTTACAGGTTCTCTTTATTGATATTCTTTGTTTGCTGAGCCATTATTTTCCTGTTTCCTTTATTTATTTTGTATTGTGTCCTTTAACTTCTTGAGAATATTTAAGCGAGTTGATTTAAAGTCTTGTGTATTAAGTCCAATATCTGTGCTTTCCCAAGACAATTTTTGTTCAATTCTTTTTTTTTTTCTGTGTATGGGCCATATTTGCTTCATTGCATGCTTCATATTTTTTTTGTTGAAAATGGACACTTTGACTATTATGATGTGTAAACAATAAAGCAAATAATGAAAAAAATCACTCAACAAGTCTTTTCAGATTTGCTCTGGGCTGTGGCTTTCTTTCAACCCTTTCCCTGGCTGTTTACAACTTTGTCTTAGTTTACACTTCCATCTTGCCCTGAGGCTAAAAGTTGGCTACATTTGAAAGCCTGTGGCCTCCTCAGGTCTTTTCTGAATATGCATCCTATCCCGAGCATTTATGTAACTTTGTAGTTTCCTCTGCTTATGTGGTAATTTTTCAAACTCGCTCTTCCCCCCACCGAAACCTCACTACTCAGCTTTTCCTCCCAGGTTTTTGGTATATCTACTGTTTACCCCAACTGTTATTTTTCATTCCAGGCTGTTCAGCCCTGATAGAGTTCCAAGTTAGGCAAAACAAAGGGAAACTCCATGCAGGAGTCCTTCAGGAAAACCCCAGTCAGATAAAAACAGATAACACAATTCCCTGGAAACCATATCTACTCTGTGCCCACACTAGGAACAGGCTGTCATCTTCAAGACCACTGATGCATAAGGGAAGGGGTGGATCTAGGTTAGTTAATATGCTGCTAAGATCTAGGCTGTTTCAGTAGCCTTTCTCCTCCATGCATCCTTTTAGTTGATATAAACATTTGACTATCTTTCTGCATTTCAATAAGGTTAATCTTGACAGTTTTTGATAAATTTTTAGGATTTTTCTGGGGAAGGACAGTCCCCAGATGTCCCTACTCCAACATTTTCACTGACCTCACTCCTGTGAGTGTTTTCTATGTACAAAAGATAGTCTGAATGCCAGAGTAGACCCTTAGCTAAAGGAAAAGCCTTGACCTAAAATCAAAGACTGAAAAATAAATATAGATTACATTTTACACTAAATAAAATGTGTACAGTTGATATATAATTTTTATTCCCCCCAGACCTCATTTTTTCAATTTCCCAAATGTCAGTCTTCACTGCATGAGTTGAGAGAATTTTTTCTTTTACTGAATTATCAGTTAATCCTCGCAAGAGTTATATGAGGTTAGCAGAGGAGATACAATTAGGACCACTTAAAAAATAAAGAATCATGAAAAAACAAAAACAACAACAAAAAGAATCATGGACTCTAAATTCTTAAGTAATGTGCCCAAGAAAGCTTCTATTTCAGGAAGCAGTAGAATGTAGAATAAGAGCTATCAATTCTGAGACCCTATTACATTTCAGGCTTTTGTGTACATAACTCATTTATCCTTGTTTGGTTCCATATTACTAACATATAAAATAGTGGATCACCAAGAATACAATTTGTGACTACTTGGTATGGCAATTGATTTATTTCTACCTCTTTTGCTAAAATAGATTAAATCAATTCACAACCATAATATTTTATGCTAGTTTATATAAAAATAATGCCATTGCAATACCACATATGCAAGAAACAAGCTTGATTAAAATAACATGCAATTAGACTACTAGCTAAAAGTTTGTAATATTTTAAGTTGATAAGACCAATCAATACTTTGTGAAACCACTAATTAATGGAATTTTCTTATTTGAAGCCTTTAGCTCACTTTCCTTTATTAATGAACATATATCATTCCTATGGCAACTAAGTATTTTTCCTATCTGTGAATGGATTCCATTCCTATTATTAAAAAGACATGACGTGAAAAGAAACTCACAATTATTTATTCGTTCTACAGTCCTGTGTAATGTATTCTGCATTAAGTCATCTTTTACCAATATTGAAAACTTCTGTGTCAGTATGTCAGGCAATATTTGGCATGGGTGCTGTAGCAGGAATCCAAGATATCGGTGTCAAAAAATAAGGGAATGTAAAGCTCACTAATGTTCTGGATTATTTCACCAAGAACTGGCTACAGAGACAGTGGAAAATGAAGTATCTTCTTTCTGGTTCACTTCCATTTCCCTATGGCTGCATGTTTCCATAAATGAGTAACAGATATTATGCTAAAAGGAAGGTTTGTCATCTGTCATCTAATAAAACTGGGGAAAACTGTGTTGAACAAAATATAAAAGACTTACCAGTGTCTTTAATCAATTAATGTACACTGTAAATCTCTAAGAGATTTACAGCAGTTTCTAAGTTAATTTGACCGTGGAAATTTTTATGAAATAAACTATTTAGAAAAAGTAGAAAACAGTTTACAAGACTTATTCTTTGTTTATATTGAAAACGGTTCTTTATTATTGCCTTTAGTTTTTCTACCTTAACAAAGTGTGTTTCTATCACACATCAGTTTTGTATGCTAATTCATAAAGAAGATAAATGTAAACTAAATTTAAACTTTCAAGAAAATTGTGGTTTTTAAGCAGTTTTTAGTGGTGGAATTAAAAAAAAAAATCATAAGTGAAGTTCCAAAATGTGCTAGAATAAAGTGGAGTTGCCTGTTTTGATGTGAGGATTAAATTCACCATCTAACCTACCACTTCCCCCATACCCCACTATTCACCATTCTGAGATTTTTATGTGGAAACCTAGATTTCCAAGTACAAGGCCAATAAAGCAATGAGGTAATCCAACTTCTTCAATTTGGGTTTAAGGAGCTCACATGTTGAGAGTGACCTGCAACCTTAAGGTTGCAGAGGAGATTGATGATAGTACAGAAAGGAGAATCCAAGATCCCTACCTCTAATTCCATTGCTCACTGGGTTATCTCTCATGTAAAGCACTCTTATGTAAAACAAAATGCGAAGGAAATTCTTTTTTGGAGAGGAGTGAATTATTTGTTTCAATATGTAAGTTTACATTCTCTTAAAGCAATTAAATAGAAGTAGTTTTTCTTAAAGGTGACTTCACAGTGATCAGTTTACAACAGCTTCAATCCTTATCATTTCCAGAAGTTAGTTTCTATTTCTTAAAGCTGATGCATTGGAGGGAGGGGTTATGTTTAAACAGAAAGAGAAAATAATCTTCTAGTCATTTCAATAGTATCAATATTAATAATTATGATATTTTAGAACAATATTAAAATGTCTAAAATAATGGCTGAAAGCTCTCATAGCTTGTTTGCTCTAGCCAGCAGGGACTGCAAGTAATTTTGGTTTAATCACTATGGCATTTTATAAGACATGTGATTGGACAGATTTTTCTCCACATCCTGAAGATATCCTTTTCTACACTCTTTCTGAAGTCCTGGCTTGTGCTACGCTAGAATGATAGAACTGAATGTGTAGTACAATAGAGAAAAGCAAAGAAGACTTAGCAAAGTTATACGCTGAATTTTTGTGATAAGAGCTAGTCACTATTAACAAAGAAGACAGGTGCTTGCTTTGTAAATATTTCGCTCCGATGCCTGGAGAATCTGAAATATCACCAGTTCCATCCCATCCCCATCATCCTCATCGACCTGCAGTTCCAAATGGAAAATATTAATGGAGAATCAGGACCCCAAGGAAAGGAGATCGGTTAAAAAGCCTGAAACCACTTTGGGAAGAAAACAAGGGAAAGAGACAAGAGAGAATATACGGATCAGTGGCAACTAGGTGGGAAAAATAAATAATTACAGTATACCATGACTCAGGACTGTCTTAATAGACTAGTAATAGATTGAACAATGGTTGATGACCTGTTCTGTATTATTATGTTCAGTTATGCTGCTTTCTCTCAGCTTTTATAATAACCACACGCAAGTGAAAGGGCTACTTCTACTTCTAAGTGTGTTAATGTTGAATTGAATGTTGGAAGGCAAATACTTCTCATTTGAAATATTGTTTTAGGCAACTAATACACCCAAAGGAATTTAAACCATCTAGGCAGAAAAAGAATAAAATGCTAACAGTATCTTGCTGCATTTGGCAGAAAGTTTTCAGTTTGCTGGAAATGGATATGGCTGCCCCTGAAAACTATTTCATTATTTTGACACTCTATTTGCTTTTTCTCTCTGACAGTTTGTCTTTTAATAACTTTGCTCTTTTGTGACATTTCTCTTATAATTTGAATTGTACACTTTATTCTTCACCAGAAACAGTCTCCATCACTTTGGATGTCATTCAGTCATCATCTCTCAATATGTTAAATAACTACTGGTCTTGAGTTTTCCAAGCACTCGACTTTATTGAACTAACTCTGCATAATATTGGTTTTTTTCATTAATAGTGTTATACAAGTTTATGGTGTCTAGGGCAAATTATCTTTAAAGGAATAAGCAATATGATGTGAAATTTCAAAAATGAAATTTTTGTCATATTAAATGTCTTAATTTAACAAAATGGTAGTTATAAACCTAACACTGTGCTGAACCTACAAAATAATTAATTGAATTGTATTATTTTTATACAGTTGTATAGAAAAGCAATTCATACTGAAAACAGTAAGATCCACTAAAAAGCCATGGGAAAAACTTCTTTCAAAGATCTAATTCCATTATAAATGTATAATTAATGCATTTTTAGAATTTGCTAATGCAAGATAGTGTTTTGTGAAAGTTACCTGTAAGTTTGTTTTGGATTGAGATCTTTTTTAGCATTATATTTATTGTAGCATACCAAATGCTGAACTTTAGATTATTTGAAAAACCAATTCCTATTTATAGCTTTCTCAGTTTCTCAGCTTTCTCAGTTCTATAAACAGTTATCTTCCACACTTCAAGACACATTCTTAGAAACTCAAAAAAGACTTCCTATTAACTTTGGGATCTTGATCTAGAATCATGACTCTAAAGGGACCTTTACCTGCATTCTACAGCATTAACTATTATCTTGTCTTCATATTGAGGTAAACTGAAGAGAAGACTTTTCATTCATTCATTTACTCGAGAACACTTACTGAGAATATATTAAGTGCAACGTATGAGAGAAATCCAAAGGTAAATAAAGCAGCATTCTTGACTCAGTAGTAAAAGAGCTGAGTCATGAGCATAATGATCCTGACAAAGGGTAGAAGATGTTAACTGCTATAAGGGATGAAAAGGCCAAGCTCTCTGGATGGTGGGGATTGTTTCTGGCTGAGAGTTTCAGAGACTACTGCCATGGAGGAGGTGAGGTTTGCGGAAAGACATTAATAAAGACTGAGGTGGAATGTTTTAATTGGAGGGAGGTCTTGAGCAGAGTCATAGAGACAAAAGACTTGAGAATGTTTAGGAAAGAACAAATTAAAAAAAAAAAAAAAAAAAAAAAAATCAAGAGCTTCCCTGGCCTGGTGACACAGTGGTTAAGAATCTGCCTGCCAATGCAGGGGACATGGGTTCGAGCCCTGGCCTGGGAAGATCCCACATGTTGCAGAGCAACTAAGCCTGTGCGCCACAATTACTGAGCCCGCACACCACAACTACTGAGGCCCGCACACCACTACTGAAGGCCACGTGCCTAGAGCCCGTGCTCCACAACAAGAGAAGCCACCTCAATGAGAAGCCCGCGCACCACGACTAGAGAAAGCCCACGTGCAGCAACGAAGACCCAATGCAGCCAAAAATAAATAAATAAAATAAATTAACAAAAAAAGTCAAATAGTGCTCTGGGATTATTAGCAGCAGGTGATAGATTAGATCTAGAGTGTGGAAATTGCTAAGAGGTAGCCTAGGGAGAATGAACTTTTATTTTTCTAGGTAGTAGGGAATGACTGAAGGTTGGAGAAGAAGTGGGATAATTAGAGTTGTGCTTTAAAAAGATGACTCTGGCTGCTGTGGTCTGGCACATAAATAAAACCATGTCGACCCTCTGATTTGAACACTCCCGTGGCCTCCTGTCTCCTACCACGCTCCTCTTTACTCACTCTCCTCTTCATTCAGCCATACTGACATCCATGCTAATCCATCAACACATCTGCTGCACTTCCAGCCCAACAGCTTTTGCTCTGGCTAGTCCCTCAGTCTGGAATGTTCTCCCCTCTTATAGTCACATGGCTCACTCTACCTCTTTGTAATTTTTTGCTCCATTACCTTCTCCATGAGCTACTCTGACCACTTTATTAAAATTACAACACTCTTCCCTACAGGATCTGTACTGTAGAAGGTACTTCTGTCCTTAGGATCTGTACTGTAGAAGGCCCCACGTATCACAAGCACACGCAAAATAAATTTATTGAGATGCCCATGAGTGTCTCTGTCACTCAGGATCCAGCACTATGGCTGGTACACTCTGACCCATAACTAGCACAATTCAGGCTAGTAACTGTGCCGGAACGAGTTGAAAGTTTGTGGGTTGTGTCAGAGAAAACTTCAGATACCGATGCTGCTTCAGAATGGGAAGAAGACTTCAGCAGAGGTCTCAATAAAAGACAAGTTCACTAACTTGTCAAAGCCTTCCTTTTAAACAGTGTGAATGCTCTTCCTTGCATAAGAAACCAGCATCCATTTTCTTGTTTTGTGTTTTAATTTGTTGCTCCAGCGGTACTCACAAATTATCATGATTTTACAAAGGGCAGCTGAGAAACAGTCTGCAATACTAGATAATTCACATTACTCTAAAATTTTATGTATGCATTTGTACATATATTTTTATGTACATATATATAATCTAGACAATATATGTGAAGTGTGATACTTCTTATATATAAATGGAGATACTGCTTTAAGAGTTTATGAAAATCAAAGTAAAGTTGTAGAAAATTCTATGATGCAATCAAAATATCTTGTAATATTTTCTGCTTGCCAATAGTTTAGCATATATGACCCCATTATCAAGACTGAACACGACATCTAAAATCCTTTGTTCATTTCAAATTTAAGTGTGGTTTTAAGAATTTCATTGGGAGGGGACTTCCCTGGTAGCAAAGTCGTTAAGAATCTGCCTGCCAATGCAGGGGACGTGGGTTAGATCCCTGGTCCGGGAAGATCCCACATGCCACGGAGCAACTAAGCCCTTGTACCACAACTGCTTAACCTGTGCTTTAGAGCCCACGAGCCACAACTACTGAGCCCACATGCCACAACTACTGAAGCCCGCGCACCTAGAGCCCGTGCTCCACAACAAGAGAAGCCACCGCAATGAGAAGCCCGCGCACCGCAACGAAGAGTAGCCCCTGCTCGCCACAACTAGAGAAAGCCCGCGTGCAGCAACAAAGACGCAACACAGCCAAACACAAACAAAGTTTTTTTTTAAAAATCACCTTTAAAAAAAAAAAAGAATTTCATTGAGAAAATCTAGTTGCTTCTGTTTCAACAAAGGAAACTTTCTAAAAACAGAAGCTCATCAAAAAAACTATCAAAAAACTTCAAAGACTTAGTAACGATTGCCTAATTAGGCATTACTATCAACAGAACAGAACATAAATTATATAGAAATCTTGATTTTTACCAACATAATTAGAGATTTTGTTGACGGCAACAAAAATTAATTTTATGGAACAAACATATAATATATTATGAATTACATCTCTTTTCTTTAATTACTCATCCAAACATCAGTACCTCATCAACAAAACATGCAGACATGTGCAATAAAAATTAAATTCAGTAGTTTTTAACATTGTCCTTAGTTTTAATCATATAAAATCATTGGTTAGTGCATTTAAAAATTTTTTATTATGAAGATATTTTATCAAGGCATGAACACAGAACATAATTCTTATAACTGTTTGTTGGTGTTTATGAATTTTAAATAGTTAGATATAAGGTATGTAAGCTTCCATTTCTACCCTTGCACTGGCCTTGCCAAAGAGAGAGACTGGTCTGTGTACCACCTAAAGAATTATATTTCATTCCTAAGAATCTTGAGGAATATGGAGGTATATGGGGTCTTGAGAAGAAGTCATATAGCTACAAATCCACCGAGGCAGTATATTATCTGTCTCTGTGTTTCCTTTGAAAGAGAGATAAAATCACAAGACACCACAAAGACTTGAGCTTTAAAATAAGTGAATATCACCACCAAAGGTAGGCAGATCAAAAAATGAGCATTTACTGGGGAGAAGGGAACTAATATTTATTGAAGCACCCAGTACAATTCAGCTCTGAGTTATTATGTGATAGAAATAATTCTATATGCAATACCCATGTTATCTACATAATTTAACATCAAGGAAACGCTGTGAAGTAGGAGTGATTATTCCCATTTTAAAAAAGAGGGAATTCAGGCTTGACGATCGATCGTAAGTAATTTTCCAGGGGCACAACCTGTTAACTCACATGAGCCTAGTTATTCCTTGGTTCCTTTTCTTTCTTTTCTTTCTGTTTCACAGACTGTGATGACTCATTTCCTTCTCTCCTCCTCCATGTAAATGACTCAATCCCAAAAGATCGCTCTCCTCCATGCCTGACTGTTGAAGTGGAAAGATGTAATATCTCTGACTCCATTCTTTCTTCTTGTTCTCCCAAGAGACCACTTTCTTTTCATGTTTTAAGGGCTTAAGTGTGAATCATTGTGGAGAAGCAAAAAGGTGACAGCAAAATGAATAAATGTGGGCTGTCTACAAAATTTATTAAGATTTTTACTATCTTATTGTCATAGTGTCTGGCTTATAGTTTTTGATAACTTATAAGGCATGAAATATTAAGCATCTGTCCTTGTTTTTTTTTTTTTTTTCCTGAAGATGAACTTCAAAGTTCTTGTCTTCCCTCACACTGTTCCCATAACCTCGAGTCACTGCTTTTAGGAAAAGACCACTTGGGGAATCTTTTGCTTGTGGTGGTCTTTCTACATAGCATGAAAATTCTGTCAGAGGTGAACATGCAAGAATCAACTTTGGCAACAGAATCAGCATTCGTTGTCTCAGGTGGGCTGCTTGCATCTTGGTAACCCTGGTGACTCTGAGTTCACTGGGCCTCTGTCTTGTCTAGGAATGAAACTCTGGGGCATTTCCTCACAGTCATAAAGCAAATTGGCAGCAAGGCTGAGATTGTCAGATGCCAAAGCCATTCTCTTTCTCTCTCTAGAGCACCTCCTGCAACGCTGGGGTCCAGGTAACTGACTCTGCAGCTGACAGAGTTGCCTGCGTCCACTTTGGTTCTTGGCCCTATGTCAGGACACACAACAGCACAGAAGAGATGTCACTAAGCTGCCTCCCCCCCATCATTCCAGGGATATTGAATGGAAGTCACTCACAAATGCTCTTAGGAATGTAGGAATCCACCTCCTAAGCACTCAGAAAGCATAAAGCCCTGATGGAAAAGCAGCAATGCGGCAATATTGTCTTTTTGAGTATCCTAGATTTCCAACATATACCTGAGTGCCGTTTCATGTGAAAATGAAGGTTAGAGAAATGTACCTGTGATAAGGCCACAAGGACAATTTGTTGTCCAAGGAGCCAACCCACAAAGGTATGATCCTGTCTTCTTACCTTCTACTTGGGCTTAGCCATGGAATTGATAAATATTCAGGTAGCGTTTCCCATAAGTCTGTTTTAACTTCTGAGGTTTCTCTGAATCTATGATTTGAACGTTAACTTTAAAATCCAGTGTTTCAAATTTAGTAGGAAAATGAGAGGGATACTTTGAACTGTTAATTATTTTTTCTTCCTTTTAGAGGTAAGGTCATTAAGTATTTCTGTGAGTAGCTTTTTTGAATAATAAAGCCAGACTATAATATAATAAAAACAACTAAACACATTGATTCAGAGAGGCCTCGGTTGAATTTCTGGTCCTGTTCTTATTATGTGACACTGTGTAACTTATATTCTAATGAATCAGTTTCTGTAGCTATGAAATGAAAATTACACAATGAATAGAGATTTTATAAAATAACATATCAAAGTGCCTAGTACTCTGTGTCTAGTAAACATATTAGTCAAATCTGAATCTGACTCTATTCTGGAGTTAAATAAAAATAAAATATTTATAATGAACCAGCATGAGCTAGGCACTGGGGTTCCAAAGATGGAAAGATCGTGTTTAATATCTTGAAGTTCATTACAGTTTACAATGGAGGGAAGACTTGTAAACCGTTAATTACAAAACAGCTTAACGCATGTTTAGATGATATTAACAGTATCTTCTCTCCCCCACCCCCCTGATGTAAATTAGGCGTTTGGGATTAACGTATATACACTACTATATATAAAATAGATCATCAACAAGGACCTACTGTATAGCACAGAGAACTCTATTCCATTTTCTGTAATAACCTCTATGGTAAAGGAATCTGAAAAAGAAGGAATATATGTACATGTATAACTGAATCACTTTGCTGTACACTTGAAACTAACACAACATTGTAAATCAACTATACTCCAATATAAAATAAAAAATAAATTTAAAAAACCAATATAAAGTAAGAAATTAATTAATTAAATTTAAAAAAGAATATCTTTGTCCCAGGTCTATCTTCAGTCAGAGGACCAGCCCCTCTTCCTCTTGAGGTTGCTGATAGAGATATGCATCACAAATAAAGTTAGTTAAAGTATGATGTTTTGCTAATCATAGAAATAAGAGTTTGAACCTTATGGAATATTTCCTTTTTCTCAAAAGACAAGTCTAGACTGCCTCTTTTCACTAGAAAAAGCCTATCTTGGATCTTCCCCCCCCACCCCATGTGTTTAAGAAAACGTAAATGCGTATAACCTAACAAAAAGCAAGAGAAGGTTTTTCGTGTGCTTAAAGCAGTTCTGGCTGAAATCACAAACCCGAATGTAAGGGAAGCAGGAGCTTCAAGTGGAAGGACAAGCCAGAGGGCGCAGCATATACAAAGGTTTGCAGGTAGAAGACAGCGAGACATGGTCTCATCTGGGGAAATGCAAGTAGTTCTATATTGTTAGAGCACAAAGTGCGGGTAAGGAACATCAAGAGATGAAAACTGTAGCAGGAGATAGGGGCCAGTTCATGGAGATTTCGTGTGCCTTGTCAAAGAATTTAGAGTTTGTCTAGTGGCAGAAGGACTTATTGAAAAATGATAAGCAAGCAAAGGCTAAAAGCAAGGATGTATTTTATACAGACAAGCTTGCAAAAGAGGGAGAGGAACAGGAGGGCGCTGAAATGAAGACAAGGAAAATGGTTATTGCCATATTCCAGGCTGAAAAACCTCAAGAATCTGAGCAATAGTTAACGTTCTGAAGGTCACAAAGCTAGCCATTTGCAGATCCAGGACTTATATCCAGTTCTTCATGGTCAAAAATTTTTTAACTTACCATGAAGCTTTCAAGGATGAATCAACATCACTAAAGATTCAACTATGGTGGACTTGACCAAGAAAGAGTGGGGGGAAAGACAAATCAGTAGTTGATGCACTCCAGAACCACGCAAACATGGAAGGCATCTTTGACTTCTTCCTCTGCTTCACTGTATCACAACCCAATCAGTTACTCTTTCCTATTAAGTTTACCTACTGCCAAGCCATGTTTTAAGAGAAAGAATGATTGCCTTAGACCCTGTAGCCTGGGAATGCTACTTCATCGGATCCTATGGAGACAGAGGCAGCAGTTGACCTTCACAAGGAGCCAAGCCTTTGCCCACACTGTGCTGACCCCGCTATCAGCCAGCTTAGGCTAAATGATGCTTGATAATAAACAACTGCAAAGTCTCAGTACCTTACGAAAACAAAGTTTCTTTTCTAACTCTTGTCTTTTGGGGAGCAACTTCAGCTCTGTTCTTTATCTTTCTCACTCTGTGATGCAGGGTAAATGAACTACACTTATCTGTACATGGTGGTCTTGAAATAGGGAAAATAGATCTGACTCCTCAAACTTCTACTCCAGAAAGGCACCTACAAATTCCTATTAAATTTTATTGACCAAAGCTGGTCACGCGAGCAAGCCTGACACCGAGGGGCAGGAAGTATGATCATCCAGCAGGGGCCAGCCCAATGGAGAGAGGGCCAAGATACAGCAGCAGCAAGTATTTTCCAAAATTCAGTCTACTAGAATTATTGAAATTCGGGCTTGGCTGGGTATTTATGGAGATGCCAAGGTGGTTCTGTTTTACCAAGAATCTATTTTCCTGAGGGATTGAAAGAAATCATATTAAGAGATGAGAGGTCTCCAGTAACAGATTACCTGGAACAAAGCAGCATAATTGTTCAAATACAAACACACTTAATTCAGATTGCTGGCTGTAAATCATATCTCTTGCACTTCCATGCTACGTAATCGTTGGCAATTTACTAAATTACACAATTTTCTTCTGTTAAATGGGAATTATTTTAAAGGAAGGAAGCTCTTCATGTAAGATTTTTAGGAGATAGTGGATCCATAAAACAGTCTTCCATTTGGCGCCAGAACAAGAGCATGTAGTTGCTGTTCCAAGCTCACTGGTGGCAGAGGATGGCAGTGTGGCATCATGACACAGGGGAGCTCCAGGGAACAGCCACGCTGCCTCCTCCAGACTTACTGCAATGCTCCCCACACACACTTTCAGAGTTTTAGCAGAGGCTGTATTGTGGTCACTCTGATCAGTACATCAATAGGGGCTGTGCCTATGAAGGAATTTTGTAGAGGAAGCGTAACTAACACGGCAGATGAGACTTGCTGTTGCGCTTATAAAATATATCCTAGGTACTCCAAAAATAAGTCAGGGTGGGGCAGGTACACAATTTCTAGAGAGATCTGGAGATTCAAATATTTCACCAATGTCAACTTCAGTGAGAAAATATGTTCCTGAAAATTTGAAATCTTTGATGTTACTGAAACATTGTACTCTATTGAAATGTTCAGCTGAAACACGGTTGAAACTCATTTAGTTTCTATTTGAGAAAGGTGGTGCCTGCCATCTTCATCATAGAGGCACTATTGAGCTGATATTCAATTAAAAGTTGAGGCAGTCTTGATGTTAAAAACAACTTGATCCCCACTGTCAATGAAGCAACCATCAACCATCTCCCACGAGGGCATTCAAAGAACAGATTTTTTTTTAATTGCATTCTTCACTCATAAACTGTCAGCTTCCCAGGTGTCTGGCCTGGATCTCTTGACCAGGGCCCCTGGGGTTAGGCCACTTTGAAAACAAGAAAGATAAGTTCTGAGAGCCTCTTCTTCAGAGTTCTAATCTGTCTATCTGGTCTATCAGCCCCTGTAGGAACCTTAGTTCTGAGTTTGGAGGTCACCTTCTTTGACGATATTCCCTTTGAACCCAGCCTGACATTGAAATCATCCTGGTTTAGTTCTTCATCCATCTACTCTGGTCTCCTTCCCACTATTAAATGGCCAGCCAGGTTTCTTGGACCCATAACAGAAATCCTGCTAGGAAAGCCCTCAGTTCCCCTCTCTTGAATCTTGGCTGCCAAAGCCTCCAGCTCATTCTAAGATTAACTCTTTGAATGGTGGCAGCCCCTGGGATGTACCTGCTGAGACTATAGAAGATCTTGACTGTCATATGTTAGAATCTCCAATTCTATTCTATCCTGCTTTTAGGATTCTAAATATATATAATGGAAAAATAAAATATATATATATTATATATATATACATATATATACACAACTCTAAAATATATAAGTATAAAATATATATATATAAAAACAACTCTAAAATATATAAGTATAAAATATATATATATATAAACAACTCTAAAGAGACAAATTTTCAGCATAAAAACAAAGATATTTAGATATTTAGGGTACAGAGAGCAAACATGAAGGCCATTTTATTCATAACATCTCTTAGGTGCCATGTCCATGTGAATACATAGAACATGCAGAGGTTAATGATTATGATGATTCTATTTTACTGACTGGTCTGAATTAATTGTGTATGTAAATCATGTGTCACAGAAGGGCCTCAGGCTCTAGTAAATAAGCAGTCACTGAGAGACCATTATGTGTAGGATGGTCGTTAGTACTTTCTGAGCTAGTAAACAGAGCACATTAAGCTTCATTTCATGACCAGTTTTCAATTTCAATGTAGTGATATACATATATATCCTTTACAATATGGAATGTGTCATTATACTTATTTGTACTCATTTAAAATTGTTTAAATTTACCAGTGTGGCTTGCTTTAATTAAAATGTGCAAATCAAGAACTTCTGCTGATATTATTAATTCCCTCTACAATGTCACTGAAGTTTAATTTATTCGGTCATCATCTTAAACCAATAAATCCCTAAACATTAACAGCCATTTTTGTTCCATTAATTAAGTGCTTTATAAATAAGAAACTGCTCTGGGCTGAAGTTCATGAAATAAGGCACTTAGATAATACATCCAAAGGAGCAGAAGACTAAGTCAAGGCCAACATAATTATATTTGGTGTTTATTATAGGTCTAATGTCTGGATTTAATGTTATGAACTTTCATTTGAAATTAAACGTTAAGTATAGCCATTTGATTGGTAGGGTGTGCTATTTATCTGAGCCTTGAAAATGGCCTTTCTCTTGAAAAAGCAATACAAGTAGTCATTTATTTAGAAAATATGTAACAAGTACCTACCATTTGTGTTGTGGTATATTCAGGGATAAAAGTAATCATAATCTAGTTGAAAGGATAGGAAATAACTAAAAATAAAGATCCAGAGCTAGTCTCTAAAAAGTATAACTGTCCATGATTAAAAGCATTTTCCTTCTACGATGATCAATAGGAATAAAATCTATCATATATATTAATGTCACCATGGTTCTCTTATTAATCAGAATAGCCCTTTATGATAAAGAATATACATTTATAACTACTAACATAAGAAAGGAATGAATAAGACTCAAAAGTGAAAGAGGAAAGAAGGAAAAAGCTCAAATCTTGCCTACAGTGGACATTGCATAGCATATTTTAACTCACTTATTCTTGCTTCCTCCATACAAATATTTATAAATTACATCACCATCCATGTATGTATGCATTTACAACTCATCTTTTTTCTTAGTATCTAGAAGTTGTTTATAAACTCATTTTTAACAATTTAGCCTTGTCAAATTTGCTTCTGTATTTATTTTTTTAATGTTGATTTGATTGCCATTTTATCACTCAATATGCCTCATATGAAGTCACACAATTGAAATTTTTATTAGAATTTAGTACCTGAAAACTGTTTCTTGAAAATTATAAAGCTCTTAATTTTGGTGATAATGTCTCTTACTCTTTTTGCCTTAAATTCAAGGAAGCTGAGTCCATCTGAAGCTCAATCACAGAAACTACCTTACCCTGAGGCTTAACCTATTTTTCTTCTTTTTCCCATTCTGATTGGTCTCCTTCCATTTCTTTATTATTGACCTAAGATATGCCTTTCATTGCAGATCTCACTCCTAAATCTGTTTTTGGAAATAGAATTATACAAATAAACTAAACGAGAATAGATTTTTTTAATAGAAAATAGACAAGAATTTAACAAAAGTGTAAAATGGTCACATTCAAATTTAATTTACTGGTAGAAAAAAAAAAAAGGGAAGAGAAGAAAAAACAGAAAACAAAAAGGCCAATCTACTTTCCAAGAGTAAAACCATGAAAACTGGAATTTATAGTGGTTGATGAAATGTCCTTTCAGGCCCTACTTCTTTTTTGAGGCATCTGCTAATATTCAGACCAGTCAAATTCTCTGAAATGTCACATACTATGAGGACTTTATTTTAACATCACTTGAGACATGATATGAAAATGTTTGATTTATATCATGCTTTCCCATGTATAATTCAAAATCAAAATCGTATTGGAAGAAGATGAAATCTCCAAGTCATCTTGTTAGAAATTCATAGAGTAAAGCATTTCACAAGGCAAATTCTAACAGTAGAAATTAGCATCAGAAAGAGCCAAGTGTCAAATAACTGTATCTCTTTTTCAAAGACAGAGCAATAGGGCTTGTGTACCTCAAGACAAATCACTTCCCTGCTCTAAGCTTCTGTGACTCCCCATTACCGATATTAAAAAACAAAACCAAAACCAGGCAAAAACCACCTGATTTCTTTGGTCCATATATAACAAGGTCTATAATCTGACCTAGTCTGAATTCTAGTCTTCTTTTCTTCTCTCCTGCATCCCTCCCAGCCTTGCCATGGACTCTTAGGTTCTAGAAACAGCACACACTTCTCATTTCTCTGGTCACACTGCATGCATCATTATCTGGATGTTTTCTCTTAATGCCTTTCATTTTTCAGCGAATGCTCACTCACACTCCCTCCACCTATGCTGAACACTGGCCAGTCTTTGGATCATCGGGCATCTGAACTCCCTAGGAATCTTTTCAAGATGTTCAGCCTTCCTCTCATTGCAGAAGAGAAGGATGTCAGATACTTGTTCTTCTTTTCCTTTGCAGCATGAATATGGTCACTTGTGATGGTCTCAGCCTTTTTAGTCTGTGGGTATTGATGCAAAAAAGGGGAACTAGGAAGAATTTTCTCTGGTGGTAGAGGTTGCAGAGGTTTTTCTCTAGTTGCAGCAAGAAAAAGTCTCCAAGATGAACTCAAAATGGATTAAAGACCTGAATTTAAGGCCAGACACTCTAAAACTCTTTGAGGAAAACATAGGCAGAAAACTTTTTGACATAAATCGCAGCAAGATCTTTTTGACCCATCTCCTAGAGCAATGAAAATAAAAACAAAAATAAACAATGGGGCTAATTAAACTCAAAAGCTTTTGCACAGCAAAAGAAACCATAAACAAGATGAAAAGACAACCCTCAGAATGGGAGAAAATATTTACAAATAAAGCAACTGACAAAGGATTAATCTCCAAAATATACAAACAGCTCATGCAGCTCAATATCAAAAAAACAAACAATCCAATCAAAAAAGTGGGTGGAAGACCTAAATAGACATTTCTCCAAAGAAGACATACAGATGGCCAACAAACACATGAAAAGATGCTCAACATCACTAATTATTAGAGAAAGGCAAATCAAAACTATGTGGTATCACCTCACACTGGTCAGAATGGCCATCATCAAAAAATCTACAAACAACAAATGCTGGAGAGGGTGTGGAGAAAAAGGAACCCTCTTGCACTGTTGGTGGGAATGTAAATTGATACAGCCACTATGGAGTACAGTATGGAGGTTCCTTTAAAAACTAAAAATAGAACTACCATATGACCCGGCAATCCCACTCCTGGGCATATACCCAGAGAAAACCATAATTCAAAAAGATACATGCCCCCCAATGCTCACTGCAGCACTATTTACAATATCCAGGACATAGAAGCAACCTAAATGTCCATCAACAGAGGATAGGATAAAGAAGATTTGGTACACATATACAATGGAATATTATTCAGCATAAAAAGGAACGAAATTGGGTCATTTGTAGAATCGTGGATGGACCTGGAGACTGTCATACAGAGCAAAGTAAGTCAGAAAGAGAAAAACAAATACCGTATACTAACACATATATGTGGAATCTGAATAATTGGTATAGACAATCTTATCTGCAGGGCAGAGGTGGAGATACAGACGTAGAAAACAAACGTATGGATACCAAGGGAGAAAGGTGGATGTGGGATGAATTGGGAGATTGGGATTGATATATATACACTATTGATACTATGAATAAAATAGATAACTAACGAGAACCTACTGTATAGCTCAAAGAACTCTACTCAATGCTCTGTGGTGACCTAAATGCGAAAGAAATCCAAAAAAGTGGGGATATATGTATATGTATAGCTGATTCACTTTGCTGTACAGTAGAAACTAACACAACATTGTAAAGCAACTATACTCCAATAAAAATTAATTAAAAGAAAGAAGAAGTCTCCAAGATTTCAGTGACAGCAGTATACATGAACAGAAACTCATTCTCAGAGCATGATTTGAGGTCGTATGCTGGTTGTATCACATTGAAGCAAGATTCTCGAGCCCTCCTAGAGATCCTCTGAGCAACTTAATGTCCTTGCAATAAGCTCCTCTTCTGCTCAAATTCACTAAAGGCTAAGATTCTGAAGCTAAAGATCCTGGCTTATATAAAGTCCATCGAAATTTTTTCCAAAATTACTTAGGGCCCAGATCAAATTACCCCAACTCTTTGAATCTTTGTTTTATGCTTCTAAGTGGACAGAATGTCTCTATTTTATGAAAAATCTGTAACATTTGTTGACTGAAAAAAATTGCACAACCTAAAAGTTGAGAATTATGGTTTATTCAGTGGACATACTGAAGACTTAAGATAGCTCTGAGGGACTGTTCTGAAGAAGTAAGGGAGGATATATAGGAGTTAGGCAGGAGTTTTTGCAAATAAATAAACAAACAAATAAGATGGTCAAATATCAAAAGATTACTGCTAATTAAAGAAAAACAGACACCACAAGTTAATAAATTTAGTACTTTTCTATATATGGAAAGATGCAAGAGTCTGGGCTTAGTGAAATTGCTCCTTTGATCTCCACCTTAAACTATCTAGGGCCAGTATCCTGTTTTTCTCCACCCTGAATCCCCTCAGGGTGCACCATTAGGGGTGGCTGCAGAGGCTGATGACTTGATGGCAGCAACATCCTTCGTTTACTGATATGGCAGGTGACATTCTTTGTCCACACATTGTGCACGTTTTCTTACAGAACTCATTACTTCCTGCCTCAATAAATATTTGTATATAAGGTTTACCTCTAGAACTATTCAACATACAACCTTGACTCACAAAACAATCTTTCAGATGGTAAGCGCTTATGATTGGTGAAAGTGAGAGTCTCTGCTGATCTGACAAATGAATGTTCTCTGTAGCCCCTCTTGGTTAGCGATGTTTAAGAAGATGATATTTGACTTTAACTCTATCTTCACAGCAGCAACATTTGAGATGAAGCTATCACAACGGTAACCATTTAAGATAAATCATTTAACAATCAAAGAGGCAAGCAGAGGAGCATATATCAACGCACCCCTGTTAATTCCTCACGAGAAATGAGTAAACAACAAAATTACGATGATTAGACATACTATGATAATATGATTATATATACTATCATTTTGGATTTGGGGATTTGAGGATTAACATCTTGGACTTTTGGAGTACTTGGATTGGGGGAGGAGAGGAGAAAGGGAGGCAAACACTGTTCTGGTGCTTTCTTCTGGGTCCAAAAGCCAGTGGAAGAGAGGCAAAGGGCACAAGATGGGCGCCTCCTTGTGATGTCCTGAGGAAGAATCAGCACCCGCCCAACTGAGCCTCACCTCTGTGGACCTCTGTCCTGGTAGGCGGAATTCACACAACATGAAAAATGGTTGATATTGACTCCAGGAAATATGTCAGTTACAGTTAATCAAGGCACTTACCAACAAGAACAATGCATTCTTCTTGTTCACAAAATTACCCAGAGCACTGGGAGTTTTCACAGATCCTTTAATAGAAGGTTTTGAATGCCCGTTTTCAACATAAGTCTCATTCCAGTAGTAGTTTTAAACAAAAGATACTTTGCACTTGATACTATTATAGTGAAGTAACATGAATTCAGGAGATAATAACCTTCCTTAAGAGAACTTAAAACCATATATAATAGCCTTCCCATGGGTCCCCCTTCCACATTTTCTGCACTCAGGATCTCATGGTATAATAAAGGAGACACAAGAGAAAAGATAATTGCAGTGTAGTGTGAAAACTAGCTCAGATGGCTTTAAGCTATTTGGGAGACAAGGGAGGGGATCTAAACAAAGCTTGGGATATCAAACAGGACTTTACAGAGAAGATACTATCTGAGCTAATCCTGGAGGGTGAGTAAAGCTTAGCCACAAGGGAAGGAAGCCACAAAGGAAGTGGTGTGACTAAGTCCCATCAGGGAGAGAGGGTGCAAAAGCATGGTTGAGACACATCTTTTGAAGAGGATGGGTTAGGGATAAGTTTAGAGAGGTGAGCCATTAAGATTGCTTACCGTCATTAGAATTTAATTTGGGGAAATAGTGAAGAATCCATTCAATGTGGATTTTGCATTAGGAATATCGCCTTGACTAATAGGTGGAGGTTAGATTGGAGATAGAAGTATTGGAAACCATATTTTAGGAAAATATTATGGTGTTCCAGATTATGGTGGCTGTGGGGCTGGAGGGTGGTAGATGGAAATGAGATGCTTCGAGATCAGGGCTGTACAACAGCAACATAATGGGAACGACGTAAATGTTTTAGTAACCACATTAGGAAAAAGCAAAAAGAACAAGTAAAACTAATATATTTTATTTTAATGAGTGTATACAAAATATTATTTCAATATGGACAAAATATTAAAACTATTGAGATATTTTACATTTTCATGCACAGTTATCGAAATTTGGTGTATATTTTACACTTAGAATACACCTTGACTCTTATATTAAGTATTTTCAGAAATACTTGAACTTCATTTAAGTGAGGCTTCCAATCTTGGGGATTTCAACCATAATATAAAAACACAGATGCACGGAATTATCCAAAGCAAACAAAAAGACACCCACCCCTATCATCTTAGTAAATATGGAAAAGGAGTTTACTATGAATAGATAATTTAATAAAGTCCACAGAAAGATTTACGTTTCTGTTTCAAGAAGACTTCCTGTAAGTTTTGATAATAAAGATTTTATTTTTCCCTCTAAAAGCAAACATCTCTAAGTATTTCTTTTCTACTTAGAACACTGAGAGAAATCAAAATCCTTTACACATAGGAAAACATTTGAACTAATGAAAAATAAACTATTGTATACATGTACGTCATTTTTTATACCAAACATTGTGTTCAAAAGCAGTTTTCTTTTAAATATAATATAATTAAGATTAAGGATACATTATTTTCTTTAATTTAGAATAATATATTTTCCTAATATAGTCTTAAATATATATAAAAAAACTGATGTCATTTTTAATTTTTATCCTCCTTCGAAGGCTTCAAAAGAATATATGAGATACTTTTTTATATCATATTTATGTACTTTATAACCATTTAAAACTTAAAAAAATGCAAAAAGTTGGATTTTAAAATGATTAACTGCAGGCTTAATTTTTATTCTAGGTATACTTTTAGAATGAATTATTAATCCCATGGTTTATTACCACTGAAACAATTAAATTGATGATTGGTAAGACATTGATTCACAAAAGCTGATCTGTCGGAAGAATGCTAAAAATGTAGGCTTAATTTTGGTCACTATGTTGTGTTTATTATATGTCAGGTATTTTCCTTAGTACTTTAGGTATATTAATTCATTTCATCCTCACAACAGTCCTATGTACAGATCCTTTCGTCATCATTATCATCATCATCAGATCATCATTATCATCTCTTCTTTAGAGGTGAGCTAAGTGAATCAAGAGAAGATAAGAAAGGCCAGCTCACGCAGCTGGCCATTGGCAGAGCCCAGGTTTGAACCCTGGCACTCTGGGCCTGTGTCTGCTGCCCTTACCTCCATCACCTTTCACTTTAAAGCTTGATTTTTAAACCATCTGAGGAGGTTCCTCATAAGGTAATAACTTAGACTTGACTGGTCATACTCAAAGTGTATATATAAATTAGTGACTGGAGAAGGATCCTTAATAGCAGGCGTCCCCAACTCCCGGGCCGTGGACCGGTACCGGTCCGCGGCCTGTTAGGAACCGGGCCACACAGCAGGAGGTGAGTGGCAGGCGAGCGATAAATCTTCATCTGCTGCCCCCCGTCACTCCCCATCGCTGCTCCCCAGAGCTTATATTACCGCCTGAACCATCGCTCACATTACTTCCTGAACCATCCCCTCCCCCGGATCAGTGGAAAAATTGTCTTCCACGAAACTGGTCCCTGGTGCCAACGAGGTTGGGGACCACTGCTTTATAGTAGGCTACAAGACTTCTAAGCACCCGTAGGATTCCACAGGTTTTCCTGATTCTGTCATGTTTAACTTTTCACCCGTGAACTTTGTGACGAGAAAGCCTTATTCATCAAACTTGCAGAACTCCAAGCATGAGGATGGTAGAGAACACACAAGAGAATAAAATTAAGATTCAAAATGGCCTTAGTAGAACCAGAAGTTCGCCTCTTTAACACTTAATTCAACACTCAATTCCTTCTTGGAGATCAAAAGCGATAACAACAACAAAAATGCAGACAAACAAAACAATGACAAAGACTGTCTTGACAGCAGTTGACGAAAAAGAGATGGGAGTGCTTTAGTTGACCACAGATTCCAGCAAGAAAACCCAAAGATGATGTCATCAAACAACAGCCACCACCACCATCCCCTTATCCAGCATGCTAATTACATGCTTCCATGTTGCCTTAAGAGAAAAACACTGTTCAAATCAACTAAGCTTTCCTCCAGCGTTGTATTCAGAACTAGTCAGACCACATCTAGGAGACTGAATCCATTTCTAGATGTGATTGTATGGCACCAAGTAGAGAGAATTCAGAATAATTTAACTGGGATAGTTTGGAATCTGGTCTGAGTATCATGTCCTAAAAGAATGGTTGAAAAACTAGAGAAGTTAAGATTTAATTGGGAACATAAAATCATTTTTAAATATTAGGAGGTGGGGGGAGTTGCATCATTCATGTGCAGGAAGGAATAGACTTATTTTCTCTAATGTTTCAAAGGGAAAATATAAAACCAATGGGTAGGGTATGCAGGAAGATAACACAATTTCAATAATATAAATGCATTGTCTTGTGAAGGAATGAGCTCCCCATCCTTGAAAGTAAGCAAGCATAGGATGAATAAATGTCAGCCTATTTTTGTGGAGCTCTCTGACTTAAGAAAGAGGTTGGATTAAATGACCACTGAGGTCCCTTCCAATTTTGAGATGCTATTAATGAACCTCTTTTCACATCACATCTCTGTTTTATTCTGTACCTGAATTTTTATTCAATGTTACTTCAGCTTAATTAAGCAAACTAAATATTTTTCTTAACTCAGTACCTTTTAATCAATAATCACAGCATCCCATGCAAATATATTATTAGAGGAAAACTTAAGTGAAATAATCAGTGTTTGAATAAATTCTTGTCTACAGTTAAGATCTTGTGATAATCTCAAAATTTATTTTCGAAATCATAACACAGTGGAAACTTTTAAGATACAAATTTAACGAATGGATACAAAGAAAAGATAATGGGATTTTAGTATGCCTTTGTACCTGAGGGTTTGTCACTAACCAGAAAACCCATTTAATTAAAATAATTGGCTATAGGAGAGTCAGGTTGTAACATAATACCACTGTTTTCAAAGTGTACTTTTGAATAGCCACTGGCACCTCATCTTTTTCAAGTTCTTATTAAATTTTAGTTATGAAACATTTTACTGGATTGACACTGCTCATTTAATCTTTGCTAAAGGGAATAAAGGCTCTGAAAGCTAATTATTTCAAATGCAGATATTCAAATCTACATGTCTGACTCGATTTTTTAACAGTTGCTGAGAGCTAAAAAAAAAAAAAAAAAATGGAGCTTTTTCACAATGCAAAAGGTGACTGTTACATGATACATTGATTTAACTTAGCTTCTGCTGTCTGATTAGCCTATATCTTAAAAGATATGGGAAAAGATAGTGTTTTTTTCCCCTGGGCCCAAGAGACAGAGTTGTGTGGTTTAAAAATTCCAAATCTAATTTTAATAATGTCCTAACAACCTAAAAAATACAACCACTGTAAATAATGATACATAGGGACATTTCCACATTGATTCAAACTTAAGGTAAAAATATGTTTTCTATGGCATTTAGAGCATTTGAATTTTATCTTATTTATTAAATCCATAAATTGATGAATGGTTTGGTGATGTCTAAGACACATAGAATTATTTTCGTAGATGAAGAAACTGTAGCCGAGGAATTTTAACATTTATCAAATCACTAAAATGTTTTTGTTTTGTTTTGTTAATTTATTTATTTATTTATTTATTTTTGGCTGTGTTGGGTCTTCGTTTCTGTGCGAGGGCTTTCTCCAGTTGCGGCAAGTGGGGGGCATTCTTCATCGCGGTGCGCGGGCCTCTCACTATCACGGCCTCTCTTGTTGCGGAGCACAGGCTCCAGACGCGCAGGCTCAGTAGTTGTGGCTCACGGGCCCAGTTGCTCCGCGGCATGTGGGATCTTCCCAGACCAGGGCTCGAACCCGTGTCCCCTGCATTGGCAGGCAGACTCTCAACCACTGCGCCACCAGGGAAGCCCCTTTGTTTTGTTTTTAATTCTCTCTCTCTAACCTGGGATGCCAAGTGTAACTAAGGATGACATACTATGAATGACAAATTTCGCCAGGTCGTCACAGCCCGTGATTGGAAAAGCCCTTCATCCTCTCTTCCTACTTTCCTGCCCCCTCACCCCCTCCTTTCTCTTCCTTTCCTCTTGTTCTTTCTCCTTCCCCTTCTGCCTCTGGTCATCCTGCCACTCCGTTTATCCTTCCTCTCCTCCTCCTCCCTTTTTAGTAAAAAAAATGCATGCTGTAAAAAGTTTCAATACCAAAGTATTTTCCTTTTATAGTTTTTTTTTTCTCTTGCTCCACTCATAAAATATTCTTATGAAGATGTAATGTTAAATGCAGACCCAGACCAAAGTTTGTCTTTTACTTATTTTTGATCCTATATCTTCACAGAAGATGTACTTGTGCGTGTGTATAGTGTAAATCTTTTGAATAGGAAAAACTATATGTAAAATATAAATTTGAAAATAGTTTTAAATGATTAATTTTAAATGGCTTCCAATCTCAATTTCCTTAATTTTTAAAGCTTAATCTGCTTTTGAAAATTGCAAACCTATTTTTTTTTTAACCACTTAAGAAATTCTGTTACACGTTCTTGCTCTACAGCTCATGCTGTTTGCATATATGTATCTGTGTGTGCGTGCCTCTGTGGATATACTGAACAAATATTTAGTGATAAAACTTTCAGTCCAATAGTTGGAGTTCTAAGCTTATCTGATCATACTGATGAATGTTTAAATTTCCATTGTATTGATCAAAGATGCTAATTGGCAAAAATGGATGAACTCCAAGTAATTGCCATTATAATTACTATAATGACATTCATTATATTATGACAAAATAAAATTAAAAATTGAGGAACAAAGCAAAGAAGAAGTGAGCCCGGTCCAGTTGAAATACTTCATTCAGGACGCATCCAGCTGGGAGCTATCTCAGTTTTCCTTTGGCGTCGCTCCATGGCAGGAAAAGGGGGGAAAAAGCAGAATTCTGTCACTGCTAAGGTAATGTGTGAGGACAGCCTATCCTGCCAAAAAGGTCACAGACCAATGCCACCTTGATTCTCTTTAATGGCCGAGGCGGTTATTCTTTTTAAAGAACATTCCAGGGACTGGTGGAGAAGAAGAAACCCAGAGAGCACTCAGGAAGATTTTTTAGACGAATGATTGGATGCGAAAATGTTCTCAGCCAGGAAATTTTTAGCCTTTTTTTTACAGCTCCCCAGGTTTTCCTTCCATTTTTCAGTCATGTGAACAAACAGCTGCGAAACCAGCCTGAGACTTTCCCCGATGCAGGAGGGAATAACAGGTCACCGGCCACGAATGTGTCTGTTTCCATCAGTCCAGAACAACGGCTCTCCTTTCTGGGCCCGATCGCCCCATCCAGCCAATTCTTTACTCAGCAGATTGACTGGCAGGTGGAAATCTTTACAGTTAAACAAGCTCAACTGTCTGTGTGTGGAGGATACGGGACTTGAAAAAAAATTAAGAGCTTAAAACCTGACACATATGGATTTCCAAATAAGGGTTTCACATTTCCAAATAAAAATATCACACTGATCTTCTCTCCAGCCAGTTAATGCATAGGTAAGAAAGCATGACCTGGGCCTTTAGCATTCACACGTCCTTTTCACTTGAGAGCTGTATATCTAGATGAGGGACCCTGCGTAAGAATATATGCAATAATTGAGAAGAAATTATGGTGAGGCTTACCATTAAGCAAAAATGAGATTCCTTAACTGTCTTCTGTGTCTTCTATCTCCCACCTTGATGTTGCAACACCGAGCACTGAGATTTTCTCAAAGGCCTTAGGAAATTCTTCTAAAATATTCAACACAAAATTCTGTTTCATTTTCTTGATTTTAAAAAGCCAAACAACATATGACGTCGAGAACTTTTCGGAGATGGTGGCCGTAGGTAGGGAGTGATGGAGTATCACAGCAATTGCATGTGGCACCTGGACCCAAGTCCAGACGTCACTGCTCCAGGAGGAGGCCGCGACATGTGGGCCCGACGGTTCCTCAGGCTGCTCCTATCTGAAAAATGGAAGAAACTCCAAGTCCCTAGCACCCAAGGGAATTGCTTTAATGATACAATCATTCTTTTCAAAGTGTAAGAGGAACACTTAACACAAACACAAACTGGCAATGTCTGCTTGTAATTACAGGTCACTCTTGGCTTTTGTAAAAGACATAAGATACACAGGGCTAGACTGTGGATGCCTACAGGAAATTGTGTGGGGCGATTTGTGGGTGGTATCACAACTAAGTTTGCATTAAATAACAGTCTCCTACAGTCAAACTTCTTATTTTTTGTAAAAGGTAAATATACTTGGAGGAACAGCCCTACATGATGGCAGAGAAAGTGGTTTGCTTCTGTGGTAAGATTTGAAAGACATCTACTGACATATCCAAAAATATTTCTACCACCAGCCTGTGGTGTTACCGGAAAATGTCTCACCGTTCCTTTGGGACATTATCTCCAAAATGTATGTTGAAATGTATTACCTCGCAGCTCTTACAGATTAATCCATTATCACTCCGTATATTAGCAAGAATTTGTTTATTGGGATTCAGGAGCAAAATGCACTTTGCAGAAGAGCCCTGGGGGCAGTGAGTGTCTAGATCTGAGAAAGCTGGGAGGGACAAGGGCGAGTGAAGGGGGCAGGGAAAGAACGGTCCAGGGGATGCCACTGCAGATTTTCTCCCGTATCCAGCTCTACATTCCTAAACTCCAGAATGATGCAGTTTACCGCCCCCCCCCCCTCATGATAGGCATTCTACACTTCCTTGTCTTGGTGGTGGTTATTTGTCTGTTTGTCCCTAGCCTACTTTTAATTCCTCGGGCTCTGTCCTTAAGATCTCACTATTCCCACAGCTCCTAGCAGTGGCCTTGTCCTTAAGTGTTGTAATAAAACTTACTAAATAAATGAATAAAACCAATACACCGGTTATGGCTACACTGGGATCTTAGCAAATGGGGGATCAGATTTTCTCACTTTCATATGATCCAGGCAACGGTTTAAAAAACTTGGTGATCAAATCGCTTACCCGACTAGTTATCATGGCACATTCTATGCACTCACAGGGTACTATTACTTTGTCCATTTATAGGTTTTTTTGTTTCTTTGCTTGTTTGTTTTGCTTTATATCTGTCTCCCTGGTTGAATGCTGTGTTATGGAATGAATAAAACCAAAACTTGGTCATCTTTTTAATATCTCTTATATCATTAAAAAAAAAAATCTTTCCTCCCTTTCTCTGCAACCCACCAGATGCCCCAAATCCCCACCTCACCATCTCTGACCATATCAGCCACATCATACCAAAGAGGCACGAGTGCTTGAAGAATGAGAGGAGAGAAAAAGGAAGGGAAGGAGGAAAGGAATGAAAAAGAGAGAGAGAGAGAAGCAGTAAGAAATATACGTACAATCACTTAGTTTTTTTCCTCCAAGGAAAACTGTGATTAAATGATCCTCACATAGTAACAGCATTTTGGTTGCTTGGCCATTTCATGAGGAAGGGGCTGCACACTTGAGTCAGTGTGCTGAGTTGTTCAGGCTTGGGGTGGGAAGCAGCAGCGGCAAAGGGGTAGTTTCAGGGTCACGCCAGCAGTTTGATGTCTCTTTCATCTTGTTTCCACTCTTCCAGAAGGGAATTCTTTGTATGATTGTATCATGCCAACGAATTCTCTTACTTTGTAGGTGAAACAGGCTCAGATATGAATATGCCCTTCTCCTGGGGTGTTCTACAAAAGATTACTGAGAAATTGGAGCTACATTTCAAGAAGGTCTTAATTCATACTTCTTCAGATAACGTTATACCACCTCACATTCTGCTTTTAGTTACAGGAGTTGAACGAGTCAGTCTAGTCTTTCGGAGATACTGTTGAGAAACTGTTTACTTTGTCAAGGTCCATGATTTCATGGGTCATTAGGCATGCCTGCAGGTACTGTACAAAAACTGCCCAGGCAGCAACTTTTCTAAACAGGTCTCTGGAACAGTTCCATTGTCCTTATGGTCTTTTATGGCAGCTCTGTTTCACTTGCTCCTGAATGCATGGCCTGGAAACCTGTGTTTTGACTCTGGAAGACGTCAAGCTTCTGTACATAGGGCCACTTCTGTCAGTTACTTTTCTCAGCCTACAAGAGCACACGATGATCTATGTATTAGGTAAAGTCTTTGTGTTATTCATTTTTTTAATTCTCCAGGACACAGAGCCTAAACAGGAGAGGCATTCATTAAATGTTGAATGAGTGTACTTGTCATTGTGAATAAACCAAAACCTATAGACCTTTTTCCCACCAGTCTCGTAGTAGATTTAAGAAGCATGGATTTTCCAGTTACGTTTGGAAAATTCTCACAAAGAGAGAACTGAGAGCTTACATATCAGTACCAGTAGCTTTTCAGTATACGACAGGACTCAGAGAGTGCAGAACAATTTTAGAATTATGAGGTGAACTGCTCTTCTTGATTTTGGTGAAGTGTGTTATAACTGGGCGGGCAGGAAGGGGACTCCTGAGCTCTTTGGAGCCCTTAAAGGGTTGAGAATCATACCATAGGGGTGGTTTTGGAGAAGTACAATTTTGTAATTTATAAAACCTCTGTTGCTTGATTCCCTACATCCCAAGAAACCTGAGGGAAATGAAATGATAACTGGAAAACAAACAAACAAACACACAAAAAGTGTCCACGTTTCTCAGCAAAAAAACATTAACACTGGTACACTGTTTCAAATGTGCCTCTGAAATTTTAAAAGATTCACGAAAGTGCAGGAAAAAGGCCCCTACTTTGGCAACAAAGATTCATGTGACAATTCATCAGTTTGCGGCTCCAGTAAAGCCCAGACTTCATAGTCCTCTGTAATGCTTGTGGTCATAATGCATAAGAAAGACGAAAAATAAATACAGTGTTGTATAACTGTAAAAGATTGAGAAGACTTTCTATCATTCCCTGGAGTTTGAGAAATCTTCTGAAGTTGGATACAGTAGAATGCTGTTGTAGTAATTAGGCTTCTCAGAAACTCTTGCGGCATTTCAGTTTCTCGTAAACAATTTAGTGAATTTGTTTTCTGTTTCTCAACCTATAAAACTATGGTCACTCTCTCCTTCTCAATTAGTTATCCAACAAATGAAGTAGAAGTCTATTAATAACATGATTAAAGAAAACAGTTTGATTTTGTGTTTAGTAACAAAGGGCAACAGTTGTGAGGAAAGCAAAGTGCCCTGAAGTTTCAAATGTTCTCTTTGGACAAAAAAAGGAGTGTTGGCCCCAAATCAGCAATCGTCCAGCTCCCTAAAGGAAGGTCTCAGGTAGTCTTCTTGTAACAAATTTGGTAAGGAGCCTATCAAAGCCTTCTGATGTATCACTAAGAGTAAGTCAAGATTCTTTGAGTGTTCACATAATTATACTTGGAAAAAAATAGGTCTTTTTTTGTGTGTAAGATTTTGAGGTTCATGTCGTTGCTTCTGAAGGTGTTAACAAGAAAGCAGTGTCTTATGTTTTTCCATGGAAGTTATTCATTCTCAATCTATAGAAACCATCTTCTAGGCATGTGATTCAGAAACTCAAAATAATTTCGTAACATGGGTACACAACATACACGCACAGCTCTAGAGAGATGTACAGGAGGAAAAAAGAGAAGAAACATTATATAAACAAAATACTATCTAAATAAACTCTTTGTGAACAAAATTATTAGTACTTGACAGTGTAAAAGTATGACAGGGAAACCTAAGGGAAGCAAACATAATAGAAGATTATCATTTATACAAAAGTAACAAAACTATAAAACATTTAGGACTACTCTTGACTTAACTAAAACACATAAAGTATTAACCTTTGCTGATAAGCTTAAAAAGATGTTTTTATATTGTATTTATTGACAGGAAGACTAGTTAATGTGAAAAATGTCAATTCTTCCCAAGGTAATTTACTATCTTCGTGAAATTTCAATTCAAATTCAGGAAGGGGAGAGCAGATTTTGAACAACTAAGAATTTTTTGAAAAGAAAAGTAATTACTGTGTCCTGCTCCTACTAGATATCAAAATGTAATATAACACATGATAATCAAAATAATATAACTTTTGCAGAAGAACTGATGGCCAGATTAAAATGGACAGAATAAATATAGCAGAAGATAACCTATTGTAGGCAAAACTTCAATGTATAATAAAGGTAAGATCATAACTTTGTGGGGAAAAAGATTTATTCATTAAGTGGTACTGAGAAAGGTATTTTAGCATTAGGGTGGAAAACAGAGCCTTACTTTATAATTTATATAAAAATATTTATATGAAGTGAAATGTATAATACAAAGTCATTAAAAATAGAAAGGGTGTGTGTGTATGTATATTTATCAGAGCTTGGGTTAGAACAATACATTATGAACAAAATAATTAAAAATTATAACAAAGTAATTTATCAAAAACCTGGATGTCAATAAACCTGATTAAATAAAAGTAAAAGAGAAAAAACTTAGAAAAAATGCATAGTAAATAAAATGAAAACATAATCAATAGGAAAAATATATCCTAAAAGAAGACTGATTAGATAAATACAAGAGAAAAAATGCAAATGTCCAATGTATATAAAAATATTTAATCTCATTGATAATATACACTTGGTAGATATGTAAGTTTATATAACTCTAAGAGTAAAAAATATGGCAATATATACAAAAAGTCTTAAAAATTATCCTGTCCTGTGATTAAGTAATTAATTTCTAAGGATATATCTATTTAAAAGAAATAGAGATGTGGGTAGAAATTTACATTCAATGACAGTCCACTTTTATGTTAAAAGAAACTAGGAAAAAATCTTATATCCCCCAAACCAGAATGTTTACAAACCCTATAAAATACTATACAACAGTTAAAATAATTTTTTCACAGAATATTGAATAATATTAGAAAATGCTCATGACAAAATATTAAGAAACGAAGGATATAAAATGGCTTACATGATAAGGTTTTCAATAGTATTTTTAAATTGTATACATACTATATAGATAGATATACATACTATATATATACACATACAGATATACACGTATATTTACTTATATATGCATATACACATATATATGTATCAAATTTACAACTTACAAAAATATACACTTGCACAAATATTTGTTGTTATGACACAAATTATGTCCCCTCCCCAAACTGACATGTTGAAACCCTAACCCGCCAAACCCCAATGTGACTGACTGTATTTGGAGATGGGGTCTTTAAGGAGGTAATTAAGTTTAAATGAGATCATCTGGTTGGGGCCTTAATCCAATAGGGCTGATGTCTTCATATGAAGAGCAAGGGAAACCAGCGATCTCTCTCAACGTGTTCCAAGAGGAAAGGCCATGTGAGGGCACAAGGAGAAGGCAGCTGTCTGCAAGCCAGGAAGAGAGCTCTTACCAGAAACCAACCCTGCCAGCACCTTGATCTTAGACTTCAAGCCTCCAGGATTGTGAAAAAATAAATTTCTGTTGTTTAAGCTACCTAGCCTGTGGTATTCTGTTATGGCAACCTGAGTGGATTAACACATCTGTCTACAAGGATTTTTCTGAATTGCTTTTAATAATGAAAAACTGGAAACAAATACAAATTAAGTATTCATAATTTTACACATTTTAATAAATTCATTCATAAATTGGAATATTCTGCAGATGTTCAACAGAATGAAGTATTGTCTTATGTACTGATAAGGCAAGACATACAAGATAAAAAAAACTCAGAACAAATTTTCCTATTTATGTTTTTTAAATGATATGTTCTATGTTTAAATATATAGTATGCTCGCTTATGCAAAGAAAAATAAATATGTGGAACTATAAACACCCTCTTGATAGCACGGGTGCAATCTGGGGATATGGGGAAGAATGAGGGATTCATTATACTGGGAAGGGAGGTAGTTAAGTGTAAATGGTTGCTTTTTACTAAATATACTTCTTCATTTGAATTTTTACAACACCCTTACATTAATTTTATAACTACAAAAATTGTAAAGTCTTAAAATTAAAAAAAAAGTGAAGTGCCAGTTTTTGGGTCATGAAATTAAATTTTTTTTTTAGTTTTTTTCATTGTGATTTCCGTATTTTAGATGAATATATTCTTACTTGAACATTTTTTGAAATACAGCATTCTTAAATATGTGTGCATAAGTTTATAGGTTGATAAATTTTTCACAAATGAAACATGTCTATGTAATCAGCACCAAAATCAATGAACAAAGCATTACTAGTTCTCCTGCCCCTATTTCTGTGCCATTCCCTTTCAAGGCTAACAACCGTTATGACTACTAAGAGCATAGACTAACTTCAATTTTGTACTTTGTTAGAGGTGAAATTTTAAAATATCTACTTTTTAATGTTTGACTTCTTTCACAACATTATGTTTCTGAAATTCATCCATATTGTTGCAATAAAAGATATTTTATAATAAAATATTTACCTGTATTTCAATAAAGCATTGATTCATTAAATCCTAAAATAAAATTTTCAGAGCAAAATAGTTTTGCTGCAGAAATGCAGAGCAATGGAATTGCCCTTTGTTTTGAACCAAAACAACAACAAAAAAAGATTGTTCTTGCCAACTCTTTTAATAATTCACTTCTTCCTGAAGCCTTCCCAACGTCAGATGATTTTGGTGCTTCTAGAAATAGTGCCTATGCTTTCTTCTCACACAAAAACAACTTTTAAAAGCATAGATCTTGGGTAGACCTATTTTGTGTTGTCAATGTCTTTGGGAGCTAAAAAATTCTACTTTCTCTTGGTCCACGACAGTATAGAACAAAAAGTGACCGACATCTGCAAGCCAAAGAAGAACCTGACTGGGAGAAATCATTCCCAAGTCCATTATATTATAAATCTAACCTTTTTTTATTTTTCAGATCTAGGATGGAGGATAAATAGCCTGAGAAATTGGTTCCAAATTACTTGAGGTTTGTCCAGCAAATATTGGAGACTAGCTGTGAAGATTCATATCCCATTCAAGAAATAGACATGAAACAAACCCAGCCTGTTCAGCCTAGGGAATTCATAGAGAAAGTTCATGCTATACCTCAGGCCATGAGAGTGCTGGTCTGAAGTTTCAGAGGTGGACGAGTTTCCTCAAACCTCTATGGCAGGGGAACTTAATGAGGTATATTTTGCTGTGTACTTGTTATTGTAGGAGACCACGGAAAATGAAAATGTAATTATCATCTTTTTATACCCCCCTGGAAAAAACCAACCTTCATGTTCTGGAAATCTGCCTTTTTTTTTTTTTTTTTTTTTTTTTTTTGTCAAAAGCCTAGGCTCAGAATGGTGAGAAAACTGGCCTTCCAAAGATAAGGGCTCCCACTTGGGAAGGAAATGTGGGTAATCTGGGCTTTACAAGGGGTGGAGAATACCGTCCTGCTCAGATCAGCTCCTGGGAGTAGGAGGATCCCAACCGGGTTTTTTTCTGCTGAGCAAAGAGCAGCCAGATGATGTTCGTGTGAATCCTCCCAGAATCAGAGGCCAGGATGGTATTAAATCTACATTAGAGAAAATGCCTGAGTGAAAGGAAATAAGGAAGGGGGTCAGGTAAGGCTAGAAGCTCATCAGATCCCAGGGCTATTCCAAGGGAAGGAGAGAGAAAGACGAGGTTTGGTGGAAGTACACAGATGCCTGGCAGTCTAAGAAAGGCTCAGAATAGCGTTCTGACAGTCCCTGAGCCAAAGACGCCCTTAGTTTACCTGCTGTAGCTGGTCGGGTCATGGGCACCATAGGAGCCCGACTGGGTGGTGAATTTCAGAGCACAGCAGCTGGGGCTGGTGAAGGTCAATTGCCTCTCTGTGATGTGCATTCTCATAACCACCACCTCTTCAAAGCCAATGCATAATTCAATTTTCCTGAAGCTTCTCAACACCTCTGGATAGAACTGCTTCTTCCTTTGAAGCACTGTAGATACTTCTGGTAGTACATTTCTCCTCCCAGGTAGAAATATTTGTTTAGGAGCTTCTCTCTCCTACCAGGCTGTGAGATATTTGAGAAGATCTGTTTTTTCATCCTCATAGCCTGAGGCCATGCACAGCGACCTACAGAGACTGAATGTCACTCATTTGGTAAAATGATCTCTTATTGTTTTGTTACTAGTTGAATTTATACGCTATTCAAGTTTATAGTAGGTCCTATAACCCCAACCTGATTATAAGCTTTTTGAAGACAGGAAAAAAAAGATTGTTTTAATTTTATAACTGGGAAATAATTGTAAATTTACAGAAAAGTTGCAAGAATAGTACAAGGAACTCCAGTGTACCCTTCACCTTCATGGAATGTTAACATTTTGTCTCACTTGCTATTTCATTCATTTTTGTCTTCTCTCTCTCAAATATATTTATTTTTATGAGTGTGCATATACATATAAATACACATATATATTGGCAGAGATAATTATTTTATATATAGACAGAGATGATTATATAAATAGAGATAGAACTATTATTATTTTCTGAGCTAATTGAAAGTTGCAGATTTCTTGCCCCTTTACCCCTGACTACTTTGGTGCATAGTTCCTAAGATAAAAGGCATTCACTGTTACAAACACAGTAAAATTTCCAAAGTCAGGGAATTTAAAATTGATTCAATGATAATGTATATATTTTATTCAAATGTCACCAGTTGTCCCAGTAATGATTCTTATAGCAATTGTTTTTGTGATTCTGGATCCAGTCCGGGATCACATATTGTGTTGTTTTCATTTTCTTTTATCTATTTTAATGTGGAAGTATTCCTCATTTTTTATAGTAAGAATATGATAATTCTTTCTATGCCTCACTTCAGTGTATACAGTGTTACAGCAGGTATATAATAAACATTACATATCAATATATATGGTCATATATGAGATATAACTCATAGAGGGATATAAGGGACCATGCCAAAATTATTTTCTCCCTTCCTTGTATTAAAATCAAGAACTCAATGGTGTCCATCAATTATATAACCAATATTCCTACATTACCTTTTCAGAATATGACCATGACAATTCACGTGTATTGTGTTCTCATTCTACAGAGAACATCTTCAGGGAAACTCAAATAATTCTACAAGATGATGCTATTAGCCTATTATAACCTCTTCAATTGGCTAAAAATCAGTATTCATGTCCATGGAGACTCTCACATGAGGTAGATTTAATAGAAAATGCACAAACTGCACAATTTAAAAATGTTTGTGAAGCATTCATTCAGAACTGAAATACTGATAGACCTCTACATAGCTTTTATTTGATAAATTATATTTTATGTCATCCATGTCAAATAGTGCATTTCAAGGTGTAAAATTAATTAAGCAGTTAAGCAAGATGCACAGGAAAGAAGACATATAGTGAAACACCATGGAATTTGTTTCCGATGATAAGAAGACTTGGATAAAGAAGTTAGACTGATACTGGAGGTTCTAGCCAGAGCAATTAGTCAAGGAAAAGAAATAAAGGCATCCAGATTGGAAAGGAAGAAGTAAACTTTCTATACATGCAGACGATATGGTTTAATATATAAAAAATCCTGATAAGAAACTTGAATCCAGAATACATAAAGAATTCTCAAAATAAAAATACAATTAAAAATGGGCAAAAGTTCTGAATAGACATTTCTTTAAGAAAGATATACAAATGGTCAATAAGTGCCTGAAAAGATGCTTACCATCACTAATTTCTAGGGAAATGAAAATCAAAACCACAATGAGCACTTCACATGCACTAAGATGGCTATAATTAAAAAAACAGGTAAGGAGAGGATGTGGAGAAATCAGAACCCTCAGTACAGTACTGGTGGGAATGTAAAGTGGTACAGCTCTTTTGCAAAATAATTTGGTATTTCCACAAATGATTAAACATAGAGTTGCATGTTTATCTAAACATAAATAGATAAACATGTGATCCAGCAAGCCACTTCTAGATATACATCCAAAGAAATAAAAGCATATGTCCACACAAAAACTTGTACACAAATGCTTTCATCTTTCATAATAGTTAAAAAGTAGAAACCCCAATGTCCATCAACTGATGAATGGATAAATAAAATATGATATATCAATACAATGGAATATTATTTGGCAATAAAAAAGAAATAAAGCACTGACACTTGTTACAATGTAAATGAACCCCCAAAACGTTATGCTAAGTGAAAGAAGCTAAGGACCACATATTACATGATTCTATTTATATGAAATTTCCAGAATAGGCACAAAAAGTAAAGACAGAAGCAGATTAGTGGTTGCCTAGGGCTGGGAGGAATGGGAGAGTTTGGTTAAGTGATGGCTAAGGCATTTAAAGTTTCTTTTTGGAGTAATGAAAATTTCCTGAAATTGATTGTTGTGATGGATGCACCACTCTGTGAATGTACTAAAGACACTGAATTACACATTTTAAAAGGACGAATTGTATGATATGTGAGTTATATCTAAAGCTAAGAGACGACCAAAGGAGGACTCTGCAGGGTACTAAGAGGATGTTATCTAAATGAGCCAAAGATGGTCTCTGTGTTTTAGTCCCTAGATTGTCTGTTTCATCACTGCAGGCTGAGACTTGTTAGCTCAAAAGTTGACCAGTGCTAAACTCAAACTTCTACACATCTAATTCTTTTAAAAATAGCTCAAACACATTTTTAGACATTTAGAGCCTGCCTGCTTTTCATGTCCAACAAAACCTTACCCAACAGCAGCTCCCTATTAATAAGATAGGACCTTGCAGTTGTAAGGTTCCAAGTCACTGCTGCCCTTTGGAGCTCTGATCCAGAGATCCCCGCTGTGCTGTTGCGTGACATCACCCAGACATATAAGCTCCCTCTTGGATCTCCCTCTCTCCCAGGATTTCCCTTGGCCCCCTCCCCTTCTAGATGGTCACCTTCTCACCATAAGCCTCTGCATTGTCTCACGCTGTGAGAGACTTCCCTTCTCATGCAAACCTATCCAAGCATCACTCAATAAAATTGGTTGTATATTACTGCCCCTCATATCATCCTTTTCCATGATCAGACCCCAAATCCCTTGAATCCCCAAAGAAAGACTGGGATCCCAGGACTACAGGAACAGCACAGTGAACCCCTATCTGACAAAAGAAGGTCACCCCGACCCTTCATTTCCCAACTCTCAACTTACCAAAAGAAGGCAGCCTAGGTAGGCTCATTTTTCTTCCAGGTCACCCTAAGGTCTGTCTGACAACACTGGATGGGCCTGACACCACCAGCAAGGGGGATGGATTGGGAGTCCTGCTAGTACTAAGCAGCCAGGAGCAGTGCTTTCTCCCCTTGCCATTCCTGAGACTGCCCCCTTCCATCAAGAAATGCTGTAACATGAGCAGGCAAAATTGTCAAGATGCCCACACTTCACTTGAAGTGGTTAAGTGTTGATACCGGTAACTATTATAAGTCACATGTGTATATTGTCATACCCAGAGCAAGCATTACAAAAAATATACAAAAAGATGCACCCCAAACACTATATATAAATCAAGATAGATTGTTTCGATTCAAGTAATCTGCAGAAAGACAAGAAAGGAGAAACAAAAGAATGATAACCTAAAGGAACAAATGCAAGACAAATAATAAAATAGAAGACTTAACCCCAACATAAGAATAATTACATTAAACATAAATATTTTTAATATACCAATCCAAAGACTGAGATTAGCAGAATGGATAAATAATGTGATCCATTTATATGCTGTTGAAATTCAATGGCATAGGTATGTTCAAATTAAGAGGACAAAAAGAATACGCCTTATAAACATAATTAAAGGAAAGCATGAGTGGCTCTATATTAATATCTGATAAAGTAGTCTTCAGAGTCAAGGAAACTGTAGAGACAATGAGCCATATTACATAATGATAAAAGGGTCAATACACCAGAAAGATAATGATCTTAAATGTGTACGCAGAAAACAGCAGACCCTCAGAATACATGAAGGAAAACTGATGGAGCTGAAAGAATAAATAGATAAATCTTCAATTTTAGTTGAGGACTTCAAAATCTCCTCTCAGCAACTAATAGAGCTAGTAGACAGAAAACAACAAGGATGTAAAAAATTTGAACAAAACACTCAACTAATAAGGTCTAATTGACATATATAGAACACTCCACCTTACAACAGCAGAATACACTCAGTGCCCATGAATCATTCAAGACAGACCATATCCTGAGCCACAAAGCAAAGCTCAACAAATTTAAAATAATTTAAATAATACAGAGTAGGTTCCCTGATCATAATGGAATCAAATTAGAAATCAATAACAGAAACACAGGAAAAAAATCTCTAAACATGTGGAAACTTAATAACATACCCCTAACAATCCCTGAGTCAAAGAAGTTAAAGATACATCAAATGAAAATGAAAACACAAGGTATCAAAATATGTGGTATATCACTAAAGCTGTGCTGAGATGGAAATGTGTAGCACCAAATGCTTACACTAGAAATGGAAAGATTTTTAATAGATAATCTAAATTCCTTTTCTAAGAAACTAGAAAAAGAAGAGCAAAATAAACCCAAAGCAATTGGAAGAAGCGAATAATAAAGATAAGAGAAAAGAATCAATAAAATTGAAATAGGAAACAATAGAGAAGTTCATTCAATAAAACAAAAAGCTTGTTCTTTGAGAAAGATCAATAAAATTGATAAACTTCTAGCAAGACTGACAAAAATAGAGAAGACACAAATCATCACCACAAGGAGTTAAATACAGTATACCATTATAGATTCAGCAGCCAGTAAAAACATAATAAAGGAATACTTTGACCAACTTTATGCTCATAAATTCAACAACTTAGAATTCAACAACTATTTCCTTAAAAACCACAAACTACCAAAACTCAACCAAGGTTAAATAGGCCATCTGAATAGTCCTACAATCAGTAAAGTAGTTGGATTTGTAATGTTAAAGCTCCAAAAAAAGAAATCTAGAACAAACATTCAACCTTGCTGATTTTGTATATTAGTTCCAGGAGGGTTTTTTTGGTTTTGTTTTTGGCTTCTTTGGTAGATTTCTTGGGATTTTCCACATAGACAATCTGTATGTATTTTATTTCTTTTATTTGTCATATTGCAGTGGCTAGAGTTTCCAGTACTATGTTGAATAAAAACTATAAGAACGGATAACCTTGCCTAGTTCTTGATCTTAGGAGAAAACATTCATTCTTTTATGATTATTAATGTAAATATCATATTAGCTGTGTTTTTTTGTAAATCCTCTTAATCATGCTGACATAATTCTCCTCCATTAATTCTTCTTTAAATGTTTGATAAAATTCTCCAGTGAAACCATCTGGCCCTGTATTGGTTTTAACAACTGCATGTTAATGTACAATTATCTCAATAAAAATTTCAATTAGAAAATAAAAAAGCCTGAAGTTGAAATTTAAAGGAGTACTGAAAGCATTGTTCTTTTTCTTTAAAAGGAATAAAAGAAAAAGTTTAAGGTAAGTGAAAATAAGTAAAGAAGAAGAGAAGCAGTAAGCCCAAGATTAAAGCAGTAGGTTATAAATCAAAGTAGAAATAAGAAAATAACAGCAAGGAGCATGCTTCAGGGCAAAAGAAAGTTCAAAACAACCCCAAGATAGTTATTGACAACATAAGCTGCCTATGTAATAAAATAAATAGGAATGTGGAAAGGGGGACAAAAGGTAATATAGATACAGAAAAAATGTAATATAGATGTGATGTTACATTTGGAAATCTCTTACATTTGGCACCAACTTAAGAGAGAGCTTGCGACAGGTTTTAAGACACTTCCTCTTTTTTCCACCCTCATGGACCTAGCTCGGGGGGGTAATTTCCTGTCATAGATTCCTGTTGACAAGGCTAGGATCCATAGCCACAAATAAATCAAGAAGAGAATAGACAGGCCTCATATGTTTCCCCAATTCACATCTCTGGTCTTGACCTCTATTCTGAATTCTAGACCTACATACTCATTAGGTCAATCAACTCTTTTTTTTAACTAGGCATCCAGTCATATAATGTTTTTGACATAAAAACAATAAATAATGTTATATAAATTCTTGGTCTTTTTTTAAATTCCAGGAAGAAAATAACTGGGACCTTTTGGGAGAATTATCTTGTTCTAAATGCTGTTTCTTTTCCTTTTTCTTTTTTCTTTCCTTCTTTCTTTCTTTCTTTTTTTTTAATGTATACATATATCTATTCTTTTCCCATTTAGGTTATTACAGAATATTAAGCAGAGTCCCGTGTGCTATACAGTAGGTCCTTGTTGGTTATCTATTTTAAATATAGCAGTGTGTATATGTCACTGCAGTCCAAACAAACCTTCTCTTGCTTTTCCTTCAAACCTTGTAGGAGAGCATCATCTTCTATTGATTTTTCAAGTTTGAAACCTGGATGTCATTCTTGATCATTCTCTTTCCATTATTGCTCACATCCAAAAGTTTACCAAATCTGATATCTTCTACATCTTTCTTTTTTTTTCTTTTTAACATTTTTATTGGAGTATAATTGCTTTACAATATTGTGTTAGTTTCTGCTGTATAACAAAGTGAATCAGTTATACATATACATATATCCCCACATCTCCTCCCTCTTGCATCTCCCTCCCTCCCACCCTCCCTATCCCACCCCTCTAGGTGGTCACAAAGCACGGAGCTGATCTCCCTGTGCTATGCGGCTGCTTCCCACTAGCTATCTATTTTACGTTTGGTAGTGTATATATGTCCATGCCACTCTCTCACTTCATCCCAGCTTACCCTTCCCCCTCCCCGTGTCCTCAAGTCCATTCTCTACGTCTGCGTCTTTTTTTTAGATTCCATATATATGTGAAATGTAAATTGATATAGCCACTATGGAAAACAGTATGGAGGTTCCTTAAAAAACTAAAAATAGAACTACCATACGACCCAGCAACCCCACTATTAGGCATATACCCTGAGAAAACCATAATTCAAAAAGAGTCATGTACCCCAATGTTCATTGCAGCTCTATTTACAATAGCCAGGACATGGAAGCAACCAAAGTGTCCATCGACAGATGAATGGATAAAGAAGATGTGGCACATGTATACAATGGAATATTACTCAGCCATAAAAGGAAACAAAATTGAGTTATTTGTAGTGAGGTGGATGGACCTAGAGTCTGTCATACAGAGTGAAGTAAGTCAGAAAGAGAAAAACAAATACCGTGTGCTACATCTTTCTTTCTGCTCAGTCCTTGCTTTGGTTTAGTTCACCACTATTTGTGCCTTACAAAAGCCTCCTAACTGCTCATATGAGCAGTTTCAGCCATACCTAAATCTACTCTTCACACTGAAATCTATAAAGTTTGCTTGAAAATGATGTATACTCAGAACACACCCCTGCTTAAAAATATCCTTTGGTCCCTGGAGTGGCAGAGTGTGGTATGCTCAAATTAGGACACTATAAAGTGACAGGAGACTCCAGTAAAAATTGGATGAGACAACAGTATAAACTGGGCCTGTCCTGGAGAATCTGTGACATATGATCACCTTAATTTGTCTAATGGTGTATTCAAAACCTTTCACGATCTGCTCCTAACATCTCCTGAGGGCCACCGTCACTCAAGACAGACTACGTAAGTTGGAGGTCTCAAGGCAAGATAAAAATATGATGACCCTTGATCAAAGGTTAAGAATTTCAACTTGGCCACAGCAAAGCATTAAACCAAGCATGGGGCTCTTTGGAGCATAGGGCTATGTGTTAGTATGCAGGTCACATGTCAACGAAGTTTTCCTGTCCCCATCTGTAGAATTATCCATTTCTACTATTTAGAAATTCTCACTGCTTTGCAGGTATACAATACCCTTTCCTAACTACTTATCTCTTTACTCTCTATTACATCTTCTTAGAATGCCTTTCTATGTTTCTTCTGTTTCTAAACATAGCACAAGGCATAACTGAAATCATACCTCTTGAATCAAATCTTCCCTATGTTTCACTACCAATTCAGTGATTCTCTCCCATATGTTAATTACTTTACGTCTATTATAATACTTACCATTGTTAAGTATACTAGATTGCCTTTCATGATATCCTTTTCAACATATCTTTGAGCAATTTTATCCTAACTATTTTAAAGTCTCTGATAAATCCAAGATCTGGACCATCTTTGTGTCTACTTTTATTGACTTTTTCCTTTATTGAGCATGGGCCCCATTATCTTGTTTTTTAATGTCTCTCGATGTTTTATTATATGAAAGATATTTTGTATAAAAGAATAGTGGAGGCCTAAAATAATATTAAGTTCCAAAAAAAGTTATTTCCCCTTTTTTGCTTGGGTGCAAGAGTGGAAGACTGCATCAGTATGATATGCAGTTGAGCTAGGCTGACTTTGAGCACCGGCTTCATGTATTTTGAGGAAGGATCTAGACTTTCATCTCAGGATAGCTTAGGGTCTGAGCACTGGTGAGATTAGGGAGTTCTCTCTGTGCCTTAGAACTGAGCCACCATCTCTCTGTACCATGAATGATAACTCTCTGTTTCACAGCTCAGCTGCCACCTTTTTTGACTCACTGGGAAGAAGTCTTTTCTCTCTGCCATCATCCCTGGATTCCAACTCTGGAGATCTCTTTCCACCCTGACTCCCATTCTTCAGCCTTATTAGGCCAGCAATTTTACATTCCATGAAAGACGGGTCTCAAACCTTTCCTTCCTGTCCTGTCCCAGCCTATGTGGCTGAGAGACCTGTGTGTCTCAGCTCTCCTACCAATCGTCCTCTTCCCCTCCAGTGGGTGCTGTCTACTTAGAGGAGGCTCTGTGTACCTCAGGGCATATCTCTCTCAGCTCTCCTGACTTGTCCCCAGCTTTCTGGCATAGTACTCTCAAGCACTAGGTGAAGATTTGTGGGAAGTATTTGGTGGGTGGTTGCAGATTTGCTCTGTGGTTTAGGCTCCTTGGAAATCTAATCTCTCATGCCAGCCTATACACCATTTAAAAATTTATCAAAAGTTTAGCTGGTTTCTCCTTAACCCCTTCTATGGCTTGTACCTCCTCCTCCACTACTTCGCTTGAAAAGAGAACAGCTATGGAACTCTTCTTTCTTGTGAAGAGCTTGGCATTTTTCTGGAAATCAGTTTATTAAGGTTTCATTGCATCCTCAGCTTTCTGAAGGATTAAGAAAAGAACTATGTGTTTCTGAAGGTTATCCAGCTTCTTTTGGTTGTTAGGATGAAAACAATGACTTCCTGTGACTTTCTATATCATAACCAGAAGTAAAAGTCCCATGAATCTTTTTATATCCCCTTAGTAATACATTTAAGATTCTGAGATGTGAAATAATTGCCATTCAAAAAAAGAATTCTCTTATATATGAAATGCTTCCTTGTACAATCACTTTCTTAGATAGCAAATTGATTTTTTTTTTTTTTAGTTTAAAAGACTAATGGTGATAGAATATTAGATTAGGTGAAGTGAAATTTCAAATTTACTATTTCTTTGACCCATGGTTGACCTTCAAATGGATACCTACATCATTACTGTTTTCAGAGAATAGGATGACCTGTCCAATTTAAGATTTTTAAAGAAGAAAGTTCCAAATCTTTCCCTCCAAATCAGTACTTATTCTACTGCTTTTCTCACTGCACTGTCAGAAATTATAGGTATTTGACCTTATTACTTTCTGGCTTTTAGAAGTGGAACCTCAGGCTTAATAAGAGAACTAGGTGGAGAAAGAAACCGGTTTACATATTCTTTTCCCTTCTCCAAACATATCATGCTGTTTATTTCTGGAGAATGTAATCTCCCTCTGTATCTCTTACAGTCTTCTTAGAGTCATGGTACCCAGTCACTATGCAAAAAGACAAATTTACTCCAGTTAAGGTGTGAAATGGGTGGCAAATTGTTTCTTGAGCTTCATGGGCAGAGCATAAACATATACATTTAAGATTGTCCTGTGAGCTTCTTGATAACCCTCTGATCAAGCTTCCACGCTGTGTTCAGTGGATCCCTGTTACCTAATGAACAACGTCTCAACTAGTCAGCCTATCATTAAAGGATCTACATATTTTTATACTGCCTGCCTTTCTAGCCTTTTCATCTTCCACAAGCCCCTTATATTCTGGTCCTATCAATCCTTTTACTATTCGCTAAACATGAGGATGAACCTTGATGGGTGAAGAAACACCAGACTTAGAGTAGGAAAACAAAGTTGGGGAATTTATATAACCTTGACAAGTTTCTAAACCTGCTTAGACCTAATATTGCTATATCCTTGTTCATATTATGAAAAGGCTAGAATCGAGGTTATCAAAGTTCTCTTCAATTCTAACATTTTTTAGTTAAGTGGCTTTTTACTGTTCCAACTTTATTTTATTTATTTACATTTTGATATTGAAATAGTCCAAATAAGAGGTATTGGCATAATTAATTTTCCCATACTGTTACCTTAGGAAAGAATTGCCCAAGGTAAATAGTATCATGGGTAAATATGTCTTGAAATACTCAATGGTTCAACTTAGAAATCTAATTATTTAAATTTATTTTAATAAGAATGCAATACAAGATTTGTTTCTTATTGGTTTTGATGTTAATAAACTGCAACAAAACCATTTTTAAAACTTAAGTTCTCAACTTTAGTTATGCTTTTAAAGAAAAGACATGAAGAGAAACATTGACTTTGTTTATAATAACACTTGGTGCATGATTCCACCTGGATTAGAGGACTTTTCACCGTATTTCCATATTTAGGGAGTGCATACAAACTGTTTCCAGAAGTTTCTCATCCTCCAGTCTCGCTAAGAAAGTAGCTAGACCATTTGTCAACATAGGAGAGTGTTTTCTGCTGAGGTAATTTACTAACCAGATGCTGAAATGGTCATTTCATGCCAGGGTACATTCTGCAGCCAGAGACTACACTTCTATTTCAGATTTTATGACAAATCTTCCATGTTTTTTGAGCATCTCCAGACACTGAGAGTGGTGAGACACTGTTTTTAAACAGATAATATATCTGGATTGGTTCCCCTCAACGTAGGTCCAGGAGACACCTACCTACTTCACCCAGACACTAAATCTAACACAGGTTTCCTCTTTGGGCCCTTCTTTGCTTTCAGCATCACTCATGCCCACCAATAGCAAATGAATGTCTTCAGTTAATTTCTATAAGCCAATTTAGAAGAACTATTACTGGTAATTTAACTGGATATAGAGTGACTTCTTCTGAAGATGTTCAGAGCCAAGAATCTATGGGTTTTGCTTGAAAAGAAATTAAGCCCTTGATCCAAAATTTTGCTTGCATGGGATTCTTTTGGTGCTTTGTCTGTAGTAACAATTTCAGATCACTGAATATCTACTCCACTGAAGCAGTCACTGACTGATGACACCAAGGAGTCAAATAGTATTCCTTGAACATATGTTATTCATTAACATAACCACAGTCACTTAGAAGTATAGGCATTGACAAAATATTAAACGAAAATGATTTTAGCGTTTTCATTGGAAAGGGGTAAGTAAATGAAATAGGGAATTCCTATTTTTAAGGAGGGCCTACAATATACATACTCTGTATGTTCTCCAGTTAGATTTAATCTCATGATAGCCTTGTGAGAGGATCATTCACTTCTTAAGAACAATAGAAATGAGGTACAGAAATACCCAGCTCCTTCCCCAGGTCACTCAACCAGGTCTGACTCTAAAGCCCTGAGCTTTTTTTCAAGACAACTCGAGACTTCCACCTAAGTCATTTCTGTCCCTTAGGAAGTTCCCTTTTATTAAAACAATTAAAGACACCTCAGTTTTATCTGAGAGTTAGGAGAAGGGGTTAAGATGACTCAAAAGCATCAGGAGAGAAAAAAATTATTTTCTTCCAAGACTTCAAATGTCTCTCCTTGAAAATGGTTAACTTTAAACAATTTAAATCAAACACCTCAGTGTTTAAAAAAAAGTAAAAGGCAGTGGAAGAAAGAAAAACTTTTTTTAATTTAAATAAAACAACAAAGATACAAGAAAGTTACAAAAGTGAGGGATTTGTTCACCCATTTTCTGTGAGCCTCTATTTTTTTAAAAAATCTTTTCTTTTTAGTAAAGAAAGTTAAGGCAAGGTTAAAGATGCACATCTAAGCAAAGACGGTAGAGTATATGGATGGAATTTAAACTATCTTAGCTATCTAATTCATGGCATTGAGGTAAAAATGAATTGAGCTTTATTCTGTTTTGAGCTATGGATAAGTGTCCTAAATAAATTTTGGTGAATATATATTTATGTTTCTCTATTAAATTAGCTCTTATTTCTCTATCTTGGCATATAGAGAGATGGGTCCTAATAAAATTAAGAGCTTGACAGAGAAAATAAATAGTTTCATTCATTAACAATTAGGCAAACTCATGATTGACATATGGATTTGTTTATCTTATTAGAGTTATGGACAGAGTTGGACACGAGAAGAACAAGAAAAATCTTCTAGTTTTGTCTACCTGAAGGAATCAAAAATGCATCTCCTAAAAGTCAGAACCAAAAAGACCTAAAAACAATGAACAGAGAGGAGTGAATTAAACACAAATTAGAGAAATTCTTAAGCATCCCAGACTTATTTTTTGCCATAATGGAACGTAGCCGTGTAGGATATCAGTCCTTTCTACAATCTGGATGTACCCTAGTTTCAGGTTGTGCTATGAAACTGGAAACTCCCCAGAAGCTGTGGGCACATAGTTTCCCTGGGCAGTGAGGGAGGCATGAAGAGGGATCATTATTCTTTCAGGTGCCACTAATATTCACATCACTGGTGTCATTATTCACTGAGTGATGAGTAAGAAGAGTCACTTTTTCTCCAACTCATTCCACACAGTCTGGCATTGGGAACATTTCATTTTCAACAAGAAAGCAAAGGCCCAGGTGTTACTGAAAATGCAGACAGTGTAACTGTGGACATAAATCTAATTGTGCCTGTAAGTCTCTTCAATTACTCAATACCAAAAAGAAAAAAAAAAATAAGTGTCATTCTTTGAGCCACAGCTACTATAAACTGTAGATGAAACATACTATCCTCTAAGTTAGGTACAAATTACTGGGTATACTTTCTTTTACAGAAATGTTTTATATATATAATTTGTATGTGTGTGTCTGGTATACAACTCATTCTGTGTAAAGGATACAAAAATTGAAGTATTTGTGTAAAATTAATTCTATATCCTATATTTGCTCTACATGCATAGTAAATTGTAACTAACTGCTTAATTTCCTAGAGGCAAATGTAAATCACTATACATACAAGTGGGGCTATTTTATGTTAGTTAGGAAACCATGACCATAGATTCTTCACTGATCTTTTGGAAAGGAATAAGTGGTAGATGAAAAATCCTTTCTAATAGCATTTAATATCCAACCTTAAAACCTCATTGTAGCTCCTCTTAACTTGCCTAGTTTTAGATAATAAATTAATACATAGGACTTCAATTCACAGAGAGAAGCAAACCTTCCATAAGATTTAGTTTTATAAAGAAAAATGAAAATGGTAAATTTGTCAGTTTGGATGTCCATTTTTCTCCTTTATTCACACTTATATTTAACAGCTAAGGAAAAAAAGAGATGGCTTAAACATGATATGGCAGTAAGCTCATGAAAACAACGTTGAAAAGTATGAAGTAATCTATCATTTACCTCAGAAAAAAATCTAGACATTTTGCATTATCAAAAATAACTAAATATATGCCTTTCCTGATTTCTATTAAGTTTGCGTAAAATACTGTCCCAATTGTTTCAGTCGTGGTGAGAGTGAGGTGTTGTGTGATAGCCATTGAGACCTGACCACTTAGTCTAAGATACAACCATTTTTATTATTATTATTTTTTTTGTGTGAGATTCCAGATGTGTCTAAGCTGCTTTTTAAAAAATTTTTGTTGGAGTATAGTTGCTTTACAATATTGTGTTAGTTTCTACTGTACAGCAAAGTGAATCAGCTATACATACACATATATCCCCTCTTTTTTGGATTTCCTTCCTATTTAGGTCACCACAGAGCATTGAGTAGAGTTCCCTGTGCTATACAGTAGGTTCTCATTTCTATTTTATACATAGTATCAATAGTGTATGTATGTCAATCCCAATCTCCCAATTCACCCCACCACCCCGCCCCGGCATCCATAATACTTGTCCTCTATGTCTGTATCTCCACCTCTGCCTTGAAAATAAGATTGTCTATACCAATTTTTTCAGATTCCACATATATGCGTTAATATACGGTATTTGTTTTTCTCTTTCTGACTTACTTTGCTCTGTATGACAGTCTCTAGGTCCATCCATGTCTCTACAAATGACCCAATTTCATTCCTTTTTATGGCTGAATAATATTCCATTGTATATATGTACCACATCTTCTTTATCCATTCCTTTGCTGATGGACATTTAGGTTGTTTCCATGTCCTGGCTATTGTAAACAGTGCTGCAATGAAGAGATACAACCATTTTTAAACTGTGGCTCCTGATCTTGGTTCCTAATTCCCATTTCTCTGAGACTTTTATAAAAATGACCAATGATCAGGCTGCATCCCAACTAATTGAATAATAATTTCTGGTTCTGTATACCAGGCATCAGAATTTCCTATAATGCCCCAGTTTTCTACCTTAAAGCCAGAGCTGAAAAGTCACATTGTCTTTCAACATTGTAAGAGAACAGCAGCAACATGAATGGACCTAGAGATTGGCATACTGAGTGAAGTAAGTCAGACGGAGAAAGCCAAATGTCATATGATATCACTCATATGTTGAATCTGAAAAAAAGGTACAAGTGAACTTATTTACAAAACAGAAGGAGAGTCACAGATGTAGAAAACAAACTTATGGTTACCAGGAGGTAAGTGGGGAGAGGGATAAATTGGGAGATTGGGATTGACATATACATACTATTATATATAAAATAGACAACTAATAAGGACCTACTGTTTAGCACAGGGAACTCTACTCAATACTCTGTAATGGACTACTCAATACTCTCAATACTCTGTATGGGAGAAGAATCTAAAAAAGAGCGGATATATGTACATGTATAACTGATTCACTTTGCTGTACATCTGAAACTAATACAACATTGTAAATCAACTATACTCCAATAAAAATTTAAAAAAAAAAACAATGTAAGGGAACAAAGTTGTTAAAGGTTAAAATACAGAGGAACAACAACAAAAATCCCTCTGACTTGTACAGTGGATTGAGTTCCAATAGTCTTTCAGATAAATGAGGAACTTTTCCATCATTAGCCAATAATAACAGTTGACCATTTTTTCCCCTTAGATTGAGAAGCCATTTAAAGAACTATATTTAGATGGAGGAAATCCAGCAAATAAGATGTTGCATGTTTAAGTAGCTTCTCCTACACTGCATCCAAGGGTTGGCAAATATATTCATTTATTCATCAAAACTTTTGTGGGTTTAATAATTATGTGCCAGGAATCATTCCCAGATGGAATCATGGAATTGAGTCAAACATAATATCTCCATTCAAGTAATTTATAGCGTGAATTGGTGTGTTTATTCAACATATATAATTAAGTCTTGTTATATACCCAAAACTGTTCTAAGCTCTAGGAAACCTCAGAAAACTACGTAGAAAAAAAAAAAAAATTCCTACTCTGTGGAGCTTAGTTTCCAGGGGGAGCAATAAGAAGCAAAACAGAAAATATTAGTTGTGAAGAAAATGAAAGCAGTGAAGGAGGATAGGGAATAAGTGTAGGAAAAGAGTTACGTACAAGGTCAAATGGGATGGATCGTTGAGAATGGTCTCAGTGAGAATGTGACATTAACTAAACACCTGGAGGGGAGAAAGTGTAAGCCATGTGATTACAGTAAGTGCCATTCATACGAGAGAGTTCTTTTCAGAGAGCGCGTTTGTAAGTCCAATTTGTTCGTAAGTCCAACAAAGTTAGCCTAGGTACCCAACTAACACAGTCAGCTATATAGTACTGTACTGTAAGAGGTTTATAATACTTTTCACACAAATAATACATAAAATACAAACAAAAAAACAAAACATTTTAATCTTACAGTACAGTACCTTGAAAAGTACAGTGGTACCAGCTACATCACCGCTGGTTTTACACTTGTTTCCGAACACCCTGGGCTTGAAATAAAGATACTGTACTACTGTACTCTATACAGTACTGTACAGTAAAGTACATAAAAGCACAACTACTTGTAGAGGATGCACACACATGACAATGTACACCAGACATGTGAACTAACTTACATGATTGGACACGCGAACGCACGTTCACATCTTTGAAAGTTTGCAACTTGAAGGTTCATATGTGGGGGACTTACTGTATTTGGAGAAGAGAGTTTCAGGTAGAGAAAAAGATAACTGCAAATGCCCAGAGCCGGGAACTTGTCTGAGGAGTCCGATGAAGATCAAGGAGGCCAGTCGGTGAGGCTGGAGCAGAGGGAGAGGAAGATGAGTGTGAGGTCAGAGAAGAGAGAGGCCATAGGAGACAAGGCTTTGAGTCAGGACTGAATGAGCTGGGGAGCCCGGGAAGGGCTTTGAGGAGAGGATCGACAAGATCTGACATTCCACGCACGGTCACTGTGCTGAGAATTGAGTGAAGAGAGCAAACATGGAAGAAGGAGTCCAGGGAGGCTATAGTAAGATTCCAGGGGTGATATGCCCTCTGCAGAAGCGTTCTGGAAGTGTAAAGAAAGGGGTGTATGGCTCTACCAAAGAGTGAAGGGGTGCCTTCATATAGATTTTGTGTGTCCTGTGAACCTTCAAATAATGAGTAAGAATAGACCATCTGGAAAGGAGGAAAAAAACATTCCTCAAAAAGGGGAAATAAATAGAAGTATGAACCATTGCAGTGCATTTAGGTGCTTGCTGTGTATGAGGGTGCAGGAAGCACGGCGTGGGTAAGGAAATTGGGCTGGGAAGGGAGAGTGAAGAACCTGGTGTACCATGCTGAGCAGCTGGGCTTTATAATATAAGCAAGCAAGGAAGGTTGAATGTTTTTAGGTAATCTGGAAACAATGTGTAAGAAACACTAGAACGAGGAGCAGTTAGAGAGAGACACCAATGAGAAGGTTCTTGCCACAGGTACTGTCTAGTAGAGAACTCAAATAAGTATTTGCCACTACGGAAAAAGCTCTGACAATAGTGTGTACAGAATGCAAAGGGGTTGGGGGAAGAGGAAAAACATTAAGTTAAATAGAAGCATCAAGAATGGCTTCACTGGGCTTCCCTGGTGGTGCAGTGGTTGAGAATCTGCCTGCCAATGCAGGGGACACGGGTTCAAGCCCTGGTCTGGGAAGATCCCACATGCCGCGGAGCAACTAGGCCCGTGAGCCACAACTACTGAGCCTGCGCATCTGGAGCCTATGCTCCGCAACAAGAGAGGCCGCGATACTGAGAGGCCCGCGCACCGCGATGAAGAGTGGCCCCTGCTTGCCACAACTAGAGAAAGCCCTCGCACAGAAACGAAGACCCAACACAGCCATAAATAAATAAATAAATTAAAAAAAAAAAAAAAAAGAATGGCTTCATTGATACTATTTACAACAGCCAAGACGTGAAAGCAACTTAAATGTCCATAGACAGAGGAATGGATACAGAAGATGTGGTCACTTATATGTGGAATCTTAAAACAAAAAAAATGATACAAATGAACGTATTTACAAAACAGAAAGAGACTCACAGACATAGAAAACAGACGTATGGTTACCAAAGGGGAAAGTTTGGGGGGAGGGATAAATTCGGAGATTGGGATTAGCAGATACACACTACTGTGTGTAAAATAGATAATCAACAAGGACCTGCTGTATAGTCCAGGGAACTCTACTCAATATTCTGTAATAACCTATATGGGAAAAGAATCTGAAAAAGAATAGATGTATGTATATGTAAAAATGAATCACTTTGCTGTACACCTGAAACTAACACAACATTGTAAATCAACTATACTCCAATATAAAATAAAACTTTAAAAAAAAATAAATGAACAATAAACAAACAAATAAACTGAATTTAATAACTCTTTAAAAAAATGGTTTAATTGAGAAAGTAGTCCTTAAACTGGATCTTGAGAAATCAGTAGATTTTTTTCAGTCATACAGGATGAAAAGGAATTTCAGGCAGCGGGAGCATCAAAGGCACAGAGACCTGAAAGAACATGGTAGATTAGAGGATGGAAAAGGTGACTGGAGCACAGGGCTTAGGTATAGAAAGGGGGACGAGAGCTTGAGGCAAGGGCAATAATTCCATGGAATTTGGACCTGGTTCTAGTTTTATAGGCAATGGAGATCCAGTGAAAGATATTAAGCGTGGTTATAATGTGCTTAGATCTGTACTTCAGAAAGCTGCTCAATGTCAGTGCTTAGGGAGAAAAGAAATTTGGTGACACAAAGAGGAAGGAAAACTGGAGAGTAGATTATCGAAAGAGTCCAGGACAGAAAGAAAGGATTGCATTAGACCAGGAGTAGTTGTATTGAGAAGTAAGGGATGATTTCCAGAAGCATATCAGAGACTAAATCAATTGGATTTGGCAATAAATTCTATGTAGGAAAGTAAGGGAGAGGAAGGAATTTCAACGATACCCATGGCCTGTCTTGGGCCTCTAGTTTTATGGCTGGACATTTATTAATATAATAAGAAGAGAAAAAGAAGTATGAGGGTGGGAAAGAATCAGGTTGATTCTGGACCTACTAAATTCTATATGGATCTCTTAGATTTAACTATCTCATAAGCAACTTGAAATATGTGTAAGACCTCAGTACTTGGCAGAAAATAGGCATTCAATAAATATTTTTTGAGTTGCAATATTTTAAGTGAAATGAAATTAAGCCAGCCTAATTTGGCCACTTGCAATATGCTTTAACTCTTCAAAGAAAACTGTTCCAATTACACCACATATTATTTATGCATTGGATAATACATTCTGTCTCCTAGCCCAGCAGCCAGTGTTAAATTCTATGCTACATACCGTACTTGTTCCCGAGACTAAAATCAACAGTGCAAGGAAAGAGAAAAAGGCTCTGAATTGTCTTCTTGATAGAATCCCTTTTGGGTTTCTGCTTTCCTTTGGCATGATTCTGAAAAGCTTACTTTCACTTCATTTTGATAAATGTTTAACTGCTATGCTCAAATTAGAAAATCTTTCATTTGGATGTAATCATGAAAGACATCATATGTAAAAGAGAGAGATGTGGTGGTGAGAAACCATTCAACCATGGGCCTGGGACAAGGAGAGGCATATGTATCCAATATTTGAGTTAATACTTTGTTAGGGTTCTAATGATGCTGTGTAGCTCCTGTGTAAGGTGAATGGAAAGAGTACTTATATATAGCTTTTCATTAGGATAAAATATAATTCTGTTTAGTTCATTTAATAATCATTATATAATTAAATAATCCATACAAATTAAAGAACTGACTGTGCTTTATAAAGTCACAGTAAAAGAAACACCATGAAAATCTGTTTCATAAATGAAAGCAGTTTCTAGCAGTTCCCTACTCTCTGAGCTAAGAAAAAGATTTTGCTATTTCTTGTTCATTGTGAAAAGACTCATAACACACATGAATTTTGAAAATCTTTTTTGACTGATGAGAATTAGTGAAAGAATTTCATGAATTCTGTATGAGGTTACATTATAAATTAATAGAATATAAAGTGTGCGTTTCTTCCCATTTATATATTGATTCATTGCTTTGATACCAAATGTATCATTAAATAATGCAAACATAATTATAATACAAATAGTTCAATGATATTAGTTGCCTGTCAAAAGAAGGAAGTTATATTTGAGGATAGTTAATTCTTATGTATACAATTTATGCATCTCCCTTAGTGTGTATATCTAGAAAGAAATATTACATATTAAACTACATTATGTCTAAGATTCTTAGTCTGTTTCCTATTCTTATTACTAATAGCCATAAGAAACAGAGAGAAAAACTTCATTATTAATAGCAGGACAATTTACTAACATTTAAGGTGGACCATTTATTTCATGTATTCTGCAAATCCCACATAGTAATATATAACTGACCCTACTTTATAGTCAAGAAAAGTGAGAATTAGAAAAAAATAAATGCTTTGTCCCAACATCACATACCTATAATTGACAGAGTCATTATCTTGGCTCTAAGTGTATATATTAGTTCAGAGTTTAAATCTTAATATCTGATCCCTACCCCAAAATGTGCCAAACAAAGAAAAGGATGCTGATGCAGGATGGTCATACTTCTGCTCTTCCAACAGTTATGTCATGTTATGTCATGTCATGTCACATGAATGGAAATGACCTCTCCGTGACCATGCACGGTCTCAACTTAATTCCTGCTAGCCACTAGCCATCCAAAGGTCAGATTTGGAGGTGGTGTTGGCCACGTTGGAGCAGAATTACTTGTAACTTAGGGGAAAGAACAATGAGAAGTCAGAGTCTCCAAGTTCTACACCTGTTTCCATCACATGACCTTGATTCAAATTTGGACGAATCAGACCAGCTGGCCTCTCTGGATCTTCCTTTCCTCAGCTATGACGTGAAGGATGGATAGCTGGTCTCTAATGTCCCCTCCCAGCCACTGATGTTTCTGTTTGTACAAATCTAATTGGCCAGACCAGGATTCAGTGCACGTCCTTGGCCTCACCCTTGGAATGAATAAAGAATTTCTATACATTAAGTGGTTGGCACGGTAAAGGAAGACAATGGTATATTCCAAAGTTTATCATAGGTGTGAAATAATTAAAAGAAAAGAGGTTTGGTTTTAAAAGTTGGATCCTGGGTCAGGATATAGATGGTGAATATTTCCAAACAAATTTATTTTATTCATAATATCATTTTAGTTAGTCCCCATACATAGCCTCGTATCAACGGAGACCAAAGGGTCAAGGGTCATGCCCACCATCAAAACCAGTGCTCAAGACATCCGAACAGAGTTAGGCAAGACTCAAAGTAATATGTAGCTGGGGCTGTTTGTGAAACACAAATATTTGGTATTAGACTGTATCCTGGTAGAGAATCTAAGTGGAATGTTGAGGAAAAGGCCCGTTTCTTGGAAGTGTGGGTCGCTAGCTCAAAATCAGGAGACCAGAGCTCCTAATTCCATCTGTGACCTTTGACTCTAACTGAATGTCTTGGAAATGTTCTTATAGTTTCTTTAGTAGAAAATGGGCTTGCCATTCATGTAGTATCACAGGGAAATTTTTCTTCTGCAGTAGGCATAATAGTCACGTAATATAGGAAAATGTCAATAGCTGCAAAATATTTAATATCACTTATTTAGGACAGTTTATTTGAAACTTTAAAGAAAAATAAGACTTTCAGAGTTTCATTCATGTGAGCATATCAAGGCAACTGTAAGTGACAGGATTTCTTGAATATAGAGGAACAGAAATTAAAGTAATCTTTTCAAGAGGAATGTAAGAAGTGATATTCAAGAACCTGGCCAGGTCCAGTTTTCAAAGGACTTGCTCTATGTCTTATGAATTTATTCTTAGTAAATATTTAGGTAATGCTTTCCTATGTTCTCTGAGGTTTGTTTCTAATGGAATATACATACTCACCATGTAGATGGCTGCAAAGGTTCTGACCCTACCATTGTGATTTCCAGTTTAGTAGGAAAACTACCAGTTAACTGTTTTGCTCAAGGATCCTGGAAATAGGGTTGACCATCAAAAGACGAACAATAGTATCATACATAGCTGAGCAGAGAAAGCATATTTCAGAAATGCCACTGATTTGGGAAAAAATTGAAAAATCAATAAGTTTTAAGGACATTCTCAAGAGGACTTATTCTTGCTCATGAAATAGTAAATGCTAGAGCAATAAAGCAATTGGTTAATGCTTAGTTTTTGAGGACCTAAGGGCAAGGTATCATTCTACACTGCTCCCTAATAAATACAACCTGATTAAATTCTAGTGTTTTCACTGCCACTAGTATCCATTCTAAACTCCCAAATTGAAACAGTGATATGTATTCAATTATCAGACTAGTAAAAATTTGTCATCTAAAACCCTCCATACAACTTGTATTTTCCATTATTGTTCTTGTTAAAAAGGGTACCACAATAGGGATCCAAGCCAACATTCTTGTCTCACGTTCCCTTGACCCTGTGATTGCCAAAGATCTTAACTCCCCCTCCATTTCATCAACTCATACAGGGTTTCTTACAGGAGCGCTGTGGACACCTTACATGGGAGCACTCCATGGTCCCCACATTGCTCGACACAGTGGCTGGGAATCACGCTACCATATTTCTTGTGACCCTAGCAAGGCAGATCCAAAATTATTTTCTCTTCTGTAGGTTTTCCTTTCCTCCTTGTTCCTCTGTTAAATCCAATGGACGTATTGGCATCTTTCTTGCCACACTCCGTGGGGTGTTTGATTCATTCTTTCTCTCTCTTTCTTTTTCCCCTCTCTCTTCCTTCCTCCTTTTCTCTCTCTCTCCTTCCTTCCCTCTCACTCCCTCTCTCTGTTTCTCTCTCTCACTCCCTATTCTTCTCTCCCTAGTCTCTGTGCCAATTGAGGACGAGAACTGTATGTGTTCACCTTGGTGTCTGCAGCAAACACCGAAGTGTCTGACACAGAGTGGGTATCCAATAAGTATTGCGGAATTGAATTAAATTGCTTTGCTTTACAAAGGACCGCAGGATTTTCCAACCCAGAAGTATTTTAATCACACCAACTGGCATCCGTCTAATTGCAGCTCCTCAGCCAAACCTGACAGGCACCAGAATCACTTAGAGAACGTTTAGAAATATGGATTCAAAGGATCCGCTCCAGAACTACTGAATCAGGATCTGCTGCAGAGAAGCCTGAGGAACAGTATTTTGAAAAAGTTCTACAGCAATGCCAATCCTCTTCTCAACCACAGCTTTCAGTAGAACCCTTTTAATTTCCTTGTACTATTAAGAAAATGGGGAGATACTCCTTGGGAATATCTCAGATCCTTTTCTATTTCATAGGACAACCTGCAAGAAAGTGGGGTGACTTGAAAAGCATTCACAAAACAAATGCACTGAGTTATCATATATTTTTGACTGTATCAAATAACAAAGTATACTAAAAAGCTGCTATCGAGACAGAAGCCTTAAATTATCCAAAGATGTGGGGAAAATGCTTGATAAAGACACACGTTCTAAAATATATTTTCTCCTTTTTTGTGAAAGGGTTTAAAAGTAAACACACTTCTAACAATCCCAGTACTTGGCAATGATTTCCAGTTATATCTATGTTTGAAACACTCCTGTTGCGCAGCCATTTGTATATTGTTCTTTTTGCTGTGTCAAATAGATTTTCAAATGTCAATGCAGGTCATGGAATTTGCATTTGGGCTTGGACTGTTAGAAATCTGAGTCACTCTTTTCCTTCTCTTCCCCCTTGGATGCTCTCTCTATTCCTTCTGTTAAGATACCTCTAGAGTAAACATGTTTATGCACAGTAATGATCGGTGGGGAAAAGGGTGTGAGATTGGAAGGCTGTTGGGGGGACTCTAGTCTGGGAAAGCCAAGAGGGTCCAAACCCTCCCTTGGCCCAGCAACTTCTCCTCCAAGTGAGTTCCCCAAGGGAGACATACATACAGGGAAAGTGGTAGTAGATTAAAGCAAAACATCACTTGAGTTTTTTTGAGAAGTGACCCAAACTCAAAAATAGCTGTCATTAAAAACCTGGGACAGGGTACATGATGTTGGCTTAAGGAGGCCTCTCCATCCTTTCCTTCCAGCCAAGACCTAAATCTGACTATTTTACCACCTTGGGACCAGGACATATGGGACAGAACAGTGAAGGGATGAGAGTGATGGGCTTACAAATGAGAAATGACCTGGTCTTTCTCTGGGTGGAAGATATCATCCAGTAATAACCACAGTCATTAGAGGGAGGGGAAAGAAGTTAATTGGTGATTGTCTGGGCTTCTTTGTGACTAAATGAGAAGAGAGGATAAAGAAAAAGAAAAAAAGAAAAAGAAAAAAGACAAATAGACAAGCTCCTTCTAATTTAAGAGAAGATATTACCAAGGAAAGATGAACTAAGCAGCGTGTGTGTGAACTTTAATGAGGGCAGTAAACCACCTCTCTGGGGGACTGGAGGTAGAAAGCTGGAAGATGCAGACCTCCTCCAAGGTGAGGAGAGAAGCGTCTAGCTCTTCTGTCTTCTAAAGGTCTGAGGCTGCCATTCACTAAGCCCTCACTAAATAACAGGCACTTTTCATAAGCCACTTATGTAGAAATAAACAAAGGCCAACCAAAGAAGAACAAGCAAGGGCTTCCTACGCAGAGCTTGCTATAGCAAGGGAGCCAGCCACCGTCACTTGCATTTCGGCAGAGACTCAAAAGCAGGCAGAGGAGTGGAATAGCTTTTAGTGGAAAACAGGGACGGCTTTGGGTGTGCCCTGATTGGAGGCTCTTGGCATGGGGATGCAGGAGGCAGGCTAACTAGAAATGGAGCGCCCTATATGATTGGTTAGGGATACCTATTTGGCTTTGTCTAGTAGGTCCTAAATTGGAAAGCTAGACAAAAATTAGGGTAACTGTCGGTTACCAGTCAAGTCCTGATTTTGGTCTGATTGCTACAGAAGTTATTGCTTGGCTTCCTGAATTATTACGACAGATAGCAGTCTGACTTCCTGCAGGTCTAACTTATTGTTGGCTGGCTTCCTGGGCTACTTATTAAAGATAAGGGGTTGGCTTCCTGGGGAGGTTGCTGGAAGTTATGGGTCTAAGTTCTATTTTTACATATGGTTGGCCATTATCTATTTGTATATTCAGGCACCACTTACAATCTTCTACCACTCAGAGTGTGATCCACAAACCAGCTATGTTAGGGTTCGACTGCGAGCTTGTTAAAATCTACCAAGTGATTCTTATGCAAATTGACACTTGCAAAACACTGGGTCATAATTCACCTTCATCGTACCACAGACAGGCACTATCCTCATTTTAAAGACTAGGAAATGAAGGCTGGGAAGGGTTTAGTGACTCACCCAGGTATGTGTCTAGTAGGAGGCAGAACTAGGATGTGAATCTGGCTGACTTCCAAGCTCTGCTTTTTTGTCCTGAACGTAAATGTGAACACTAACTTTTCTCAACAGATGTCAGACTAATAAGGCCTTCTTCTTAACAGGAAGCGTTAGGCAATGAAATAAAGTGTCAGTGCAGACTTTGATGAAGTCTTATTCAGGGACATCAAGACTGCTGAGCATTAAGTCCCCAAGGCAAGGATGTTCCTGCGATTATGGGATATCTTAAGAGGGCCCTCATTGGAGCAGAGACTATTGAGCTTTGACATGGGACATTCCTTTCTTTCCACAGGAAACAAATGGGATTAATAATCTATGACCATTACTCTTAAGCAAGGCATATCCCTTCACAGAAAATATAATTACACAGATTGCAACAAAGGTAGAATCATGCAATGTACACCAAGTTCCTGAATTCCTTCTTTGTCCAGAAATAATGCTTTAGCTATTTTACTCTATGTTTTATGGTGTAAAGAAAGACTTGCCTACGATGTCCCAATGAGCAGGAAAGTTGTGATTATATGTCACCATTGAAACTGCTTCAAATACAATTAGGAAAATTATAAAAGTGTGTCATCAAGGATCCCCAGTTTGTGCATCCAGTAAGGCTATGGTAGGGATGAAACCATTTTCTTGCCTCTGAAACAAGAAGTTGTGCTCAAGAAGCTTGGCTGTGGATTGCAGGATTTCCAGGTTCTCAATGGTCAGGTGAATTACAGCAGCTCCTGGAAACAACACAGGTGAGTGTTAAAGACTAATTAACAAAGATTGATATCATTTGAAGTTTACAATGTAAGTAATGACCGTTGTACTTAGGTTTTATCCTTGCTTCTAATAACCTCTCTTTGCCTATGTTCTACCTACAGTGAGGCAAGGAATGCAATCAATCAATGCTTTTTTTTTGGATAAAGAGTTACATATTTTATAGAAAAAAGTGGGGAAAAAAAAAAGACTTTTTCTCTAAATTTTTGTGTAACCACATTTGGGGAAGAAATAAACATCTTTATCCATTCATTCTTTTTTCAACACATTAATAAGCAAGGCACCATCCTTCACCTGATGACAGCCCTCAGAACAGTAGGTATAAAGACTATAGAAATAAGTAATGCAAATAGGGAGTGGTCACAAAATCCATCTTCTGATGGCAGATGCCAATTTTTTATTCTCTTCTCTATGAAAAAATATAATCAAAGATATCTTAAATTTTTATTTAATCCCAGTAGAGAAAAAAAATCTGATTTTGAATAAATAAAGATCCCAATGAACTTAACTGAATTGTCTATTTAATAAAGAAACAAAAAACACAATCCATTGGGTGAAATGGAATGCAGCATAACTGATACACCAGTTTTAAGTAAGAATTCACCAGTAAGAGTTATAAAAGAAGAGAAGAGGAAAGTTCTAATATATATGTATATGTATATTTTTTATTTTATATATATATCTTTTCCTAAATACAGTTTTGGACTTTCATTTTTTCTGCATGGGATATGCAGTCTCATCCTTGACTTACAGGAAAAGACATTAAGAAAAAGGAAGCCATTTCACTTCCTTTTGAGACTTCAGACCTTCCCTAGGACATTGTGTTCAGGCTCATGTTTTATTTGTACAGAAGGCTCAATGCTATGTGGTCATGGAAACTTTGGGGGTTATTTCTCATGCATCAGAATACTAACCTATAGAGATAACAGACCTAGAAGTGAACAGAGTAGAAAAAATTCTGTTGGTTATGTCTTTCAAAGTCTACTAGAGATGTTTCATGGAATGCTGGGCCCAGAGGAGGCTTAGTTTAAAAGTGACAAATCAATGTAGTAGCTGAAAACAATGGAGTCCTTTAATTTATAAATTTTTGTCACACAAAAAAACCCTGCATGTATTCTTTAAAATTTGTAAATGCCTCCAAAACATTACAATCTATCTTTCTGATACACTTTTTCATAGTTCACATTTTTTCTAAAAATTAAACATATATATATATGAATAAGACTGTTGGTAAAATTATTTTCCCAAAGCAGACAGAACAGTAATGAAATTGTAATACGGGACACACAGAGAGCCAGGGAGAAAAGGCTTAGATCCTGGAATCCCAAATGAAACCAAGCAAAAGTTATGGCCACACTCATTCGCAACTGGAAACACTATTATTAATGGGGAGGAGAGTGAATATAAATATAGCACAGACATCATTCAGTATTTAGGGTCCTCAAACTGACAGAAAGTATTTTAATTATAAACTCAGTATACATTGCTTACATTCATTAAAGAAGCCAAATTGCAATGTTATTTTTACTTTATGAATTTTCCTTTTGGTATTCAAACCCAGAGAAGGCATCGTATTTCCACTTTGACTGCAAATTCAGTAGTGCTGAAGGATACTTAATAGGTGCTGTGGTGTTTTCGGGGTAAATTCAAAGAAAGTTAAAGTCTTGGGTGAGTCACAAAACAAACATCTTCAAGTACAATGGAAAATGCTTTACATATGGTGTGCATTTTTCCTATTAAGAGGAACGATATCTTATGGAACACAGAAAATAAATAGATATAATGTTGATTCATCTGTGTCTATAAAGCAATAATTCATCCATCCAACATTTTTTTTTGGCCACACTGTGCAGCTTGAGGGATCTCAGTTCCCTAACCAGGGATTGAACCTGGGCCATGGCAGTGAAAGCCTGGAATCCTTACCACTAGGCCATCAGGGAACTCTTGTTTGTCCAACATTTAAAATAATGTCTAGTCCTCTAAGCAACAGGTGTATAGTAAATCGGGCTAAAAAGTTATGATAAGAATTAGGTCCAATTTGGAGAATACATGTTTTGCAACGGTTGCATTCTTTTCTAATTCTCAAAATAAAGTGATAAGGATTTTTAAAAAGATTTTAAATCAAAACTTCTCATCGTTGCATTTAAAGCTTAACCAGATCCACAGACTATATGGTATCTCAATGGGATGAAATAATACTGACCACCAAAATATACTGCAATTGCTTCCCGTGATACAAGTTCTCTTCTTTCATCTATTTCTCAAAAACATTCTTGTTGAACTGAGAAGCAGCAAGACAAAGAGAAACACTGGAAAGAGTTAGAAATCTCAGGTCCCTCTACTAACAACTGATGTGATTTCAGGCAGGTCACTCACTTCACCTTACAACCTCAGGAAATGATGATGTTAGCATTTATCTCCAAAGCCTCTTGCAGTGCTAGTGTTTAATGATCATACTGTTTCTTGGATGTTTCATCTTTATCATAATAACAATATTAACAGCAACAATATCAATAATAACAACAATAATAAGATGAGAGAGGCATTGGGGAATAGTTGGGAGAACAAAACAATGGGAGTCAGGCAATGTACATTCTAATTACTTCTTTGTCGGTAGATTATGAAATAACCTAGAATAAGTAGCTCCTCTGAGTCTTAGCTTATTTTTCTTTTTCCTTTCTTTTTTTTTTTGGATCCGGAGGACACGAATGATGCTTTTCCAACGAAATTCTACATAACTCTAAGATTTCATGTAGGTGCTTCATGCAAAAACACACACACACACACACACACCTGCATATATAATGGTTGAAAAGAATAATAAAGCAACATGGCTGCCTAACTATGTATTTCTTTCTAATTATAATATGCTGGAGCCCATCAACCCATTGATTAGTGCTGTTACATTACCTTGTTTTATATATATTGACCCCCAAAGAAAACACATCCTGGCATTTCTATTTAATGGGAGAATATCCTGAGATTTCCAGGAATTTGGCTTTAAATATATGTTCCAACAAATACTTTTATGAGCCATGTGGAAATGAATTGTTTGATTTCAAATATTCATTTTATCAAAACTGGCTCTTTGTTTTTACTGACTTCACAAGAAATTACAGAAATTGAACTAGTAAAAAAAAAGTGCAACTAATAATATTGCTCTTTTTGTTTTATATATTAAAATTCCATGAAAAATTTCATGTGACTTAAGGATTCATATTTTTTAAGCTTGAATATCTTGAATAAATTATTCTGTAAGTTCTCTTCAATCTTGAATAACTTTAGACAATTGACCAGAGAAAATATCTAAAAGTTATCTTAGACACAGAAAAAGCAATGTTTGTATTACCTATCAAACGTGGCTGCCTGCTGAGTTTCTTTTAAGGCATCTTTGAATGTAGACAAATGTCATTCTAATCCTGGGAAAGTCCTGACAAGAATCCAAAGTCTTTATTGATAAAGAATACTTTTTAGTCCATAATGCAAATTCTGTCCATTCTAAATTGAGCTAGAAAAAGCGGAAGCAGGGAAGAGGTGAATGGAAATCAGCATTTCCTTGGGGAGGAAACATGACCATCAAGCCAAGGATATCAGTGGGACCAATTCCTTCACGGGAGCAAGGGGTGATAAATACCTTCCTATGCTGCTGTTTCACTGGGACAAAATGGCATGACTGCTGCTTCCTTTAGCTCAATAAAATCACCAAGTTCATTTGTCTGAGGTCTTGTATACTTTGTACTTGGTCATAATATATTAATAATTTTGTACTACCTCTATCTAGTAAGTAGACAAATTCTCACAAAATGGGAGACAAGGTTTAAGGTAGAATGGAAACAGAAGAGAAGGGATGGACAATAAAATTATTTTTTCTCTTTTTTAGAGAAATTGGGGAATAAAGTAAGAACAGTGTAAATGATAAGCTACCAGATCAACATTTAATTCTCCATTGGATGGGTCCAATCCTAGGAATTTGTAAATGAAAACACTTGTTTGCCTGGCCTTTCTTAAACCAGACAGTTTCTTCATTTGTTATTTCATTATTGCTAAGAGTTTGTCTTGCAAAGCCATTCAGGGTCCATCTCTGACTTTTGGGATGCTACCTCCTTTTTCAAAGCTCAAGTACCAACTCACCTGTTAAGGTTCTTTCCATCCCCCCAGTGGGCTCATTTCTATCTCTTTTACAAAACCAATCAAAGCTCTCGTAGTTATAGTAACATGTCTTTCATGTTTTATAACATTATTATTTTAGGACAAAATAGAGGAGCTTTTTCAAAGAAGCTAACTATTTTCTCATAAAAGATGAGAAACGATGACATATGGAGTGGAAACAAAAGAGCTAAAATAGCATTTATATATTCCAAAGGAAGGAATATTACAGACAGAAGGAAAGAAGCCAAGGAATATAATCGGATAAGCAAATTCAAGAAAGTTAAGATTCAAATAATTTGCAAAATGACTCCCATTTCTGAAACAGTACATGGTTAGGAGTATTTCAGCAGGTCTTTCCCAAGGAGCGGGCAGTGTGCGCTCTTATGGAAAAGTAGTGACTGCAGCTGGCAAGGAGTCTCCCTGTGACTACAGCTACCAGCATGCCCACTGCAGGGCACGGTGCATGGTTCTCCTCTACGCAGACTGAGAACTCCTCCCATGCAGTTGATATTATAGGAATCCTAGGTAATAAGGGAAAAGAAGAAATGAATGAATGAGGCAATGGTGAACATGTTCATTATTCTCAGTAGTTCACTTTAGAAAGAGTTCGTAAAACTTCCCATGCTCACGTTGAGTTGTTTCATGAAATATCTTATTTCAAAAAGTTGTTTGTTATGCTGTGTCCAATCCAAGACATACCTTCACATCTGCTACCCTGTCAATAGCTTTAGAAGAAGTTGTTTTTCTGATTTCCCTGGGATTAAAGCCTGAGGATGATTTCTGTCTCCAGTCTGTTCCGTTAATACGAAACTGCAGTCAGTCACTGCAAATTCACATCTCTCTGAGAGCAGGCAGAGGCAAAATAAACCCGATGAACTTCAGGCTGCTTTTATTCAGTCCATTTTGCTTGGTTCTTAGTATCCAGATTACCTGGAGTGACATGATTCAGGCTGAAGTTCTCATATGATTTTCTTCTCAGACTTGAAAGCAAAAAGCATAGCAACATGAAGCAAATAGTAGTTATTGACCATGATTCCATCAACAGCCTTCTCACTTACATGCAAATGAAAAAAAAAGAAAGGAGGCAACTCACCTTTGTGATCTTGCACTATTAAATGTGGCTATTCCAGGAAAGGTGGAGAGGAGGTGAGTAAACACTTCATCTAAATCTGTAGATGCAATCAGCGCAGAAAAGCTTTGTCAAATGTTATGTGATCACTTCCCTCTTAATATCTTCTACTTGCTAAGCTCGCTTGTAGCGTTTAGAGCGGTAAGTGGCTTGAATAGCAATGCATTCCCTTGTCGTGGTAAGGCTGGCAGTGCAATGGCAAGGATAATGGTCTGCCATTCCAGCTTATAGATGCTGTTATCCCCTAAGCAAATCATTCAGTCCGTCCTGCTGTGAGTTATTGCCTAGAACTTTGACACTCAACCCCTAAGCAAACTCTGTAACTATATCCTACTGTTATTTTTTACTGAAGTTCAGAATTCAACACTATGCTACCTTTTTTTTCTATTTTCCCAACGATTTCTCAGTGTCTAATACTTTCTTTTACCCATAGTAGTCCACAAAGCATATTTCAAATGTTTAAATGTTCATGTCCCCTGCAATGTGTGTGTGCACACACACACACACACAAACTCAAACACATTGACATTTGCTGTAGCCCCTTGCCCTATTGACTGCTTCTCAGTTCCAAGAGATACACCTGAAACATATAAAGAACAAGGTTGTCACTTTTGCCTAAACCAGTAGTTTGCAATGTGAGGTCTGTGGACTATGTGTCTTGGCTTCGCCTGGGGTGCTTACAAAAAGGTACATTCCCTAAGCCAGAGCCTTCAATTTCACAGTTGAAATTGCTGGAGGTGGTGCTAAGGAATCTGCAGTTTTTGATAAGTCAATTTCTTTGGGTGATTCTTCCATGAACTACATTTTGAGAGACACTGAAAAATATAAACAAAACATCTTAATTCTCTGTTTCCTCTCATGCCTCTTTATGAAACTAACCAAGGTGGCACACACGAGCAGCATCAAATTTCACACTCTCCTACTGCCTGAAGTCTGGTCCACAGATGTCTCCAGCAGCACTCACTAAGCCCTGACACACCATCTTGCTGCTAGTTGCTAAAGGTGCACATTTACTTGACTCCGTGGCCAGGGGCCACTGGGAGTGAAAGCCATTCCCTTGCGTAGTAAAGATAAGTGATCTCCACTGCCCCCCACAGTCACTGGAAGAATAGAGCATAGGTGTCTCACAAGCTTCATGACCAGGTGTTCATTCTATCACCCCACTTCACTCAGGCCATCGGCTTGCAGCGTGTATGACTCCTGTAAAGAGAGGCAGAGGTTGGAGGCTGGGAAGTCCTGGTGAATAACAGAGAGGGTCCACATCATCCCTTGGGTCAACATGTTACCCTTTTCATTAAAAGTCATGATTCTCCTCTTGTTTAATTACCGATCATTGAGATTATCGCTCATGCTTTCACTAAACTCAATAAAAGGAAAGATAAACTCACACGCTCTAGTGGGTGGGGAGAAAATTACTAAAATAATAAGATGAGTTGAGCAGAGGTTAAGGGAGAAAGCCCATGGTTTTTAATAGAAACCACTTATGGCTTAAAGGATTCATTATGTTAGCTGTTTATTCAATTTTAGAACATTATAGTTGAAAGAGTCTCCTAGGTAATTAACTGAATTTCTTCACTGACTTCTACCCCTCTCTTTGAAGATCTCAGGATTCATGAAGCTCATATTAAAAAGTACCGCATTCCAAAACTTTAATTATTTTGCCAGTAAGTTCTTCCTTCGGTTGAACCAAATTCTTCCACTTTCTAATTTCCACAGAGGGTTCTGGATCCACTCTCAGGTGCCCCATTATCAATCCCAGTCCTAGACCTGTAGGATAAGCCCTTTATATAATGAAGACAATGCTCATGACCACGTCCTTGAACACAGCAATCATTCCTTCCCGGGGACGTTTTCAAGTTCCCTGGATCCTCACTGCGTTTGCCTGTGGAGAAATGCATGTTTACCCACGTCTCTTAGAATGCAGTTCTCTGAACTGAACAGGATACCCTAGGTGTGGCTGGGCAGCTAGTTTATCATATAATTTGTTCTGGACGCTGTGTTTTTATAGTACAACTTAAAATTTCATTCTTTATTTATTTATTTATTTTTGCAACTATCACAATAATATATTCACATAGAGCTTAGAATCAGCTAAAACTTTTAAGTCTCTTCTTCACTACATGCCACCTCCATGCTGGTATTTAGCCAAACCTCCCAAATTTGATACTTGTTTCTATTTTTTAATGTTTAATGCAGAACCAAATGCATTTTCTGATAAAATTTTATCTTTTTTTCTTGAATAATTCAGCTCACAGAATGAACACAGATTCTTTGTCCAGTATTTAAACTCTTCTTCCAAGCACCATGTCATCCTCAAGTGTAACAGACTTGTTCATTTGGAGGAAAATGTTATGTAAAGTAATGTTATTGGCAAATTTCTAGATTTTAAAAATATTTTCAAGATCTATTTATTACTAAAAAATAAATAGACCAAGGTATTATTTATCAAATCACCTGTGCATGTTCAGATATATATATGAATCATAGAATGTCTATGTTATGTATAAGGACAAGTAGAAACTACATATTATATATGTTATTATATTAATATATTATTATTATTAATATAATTATATATTATTTTATATATAATATTATATATTATATATAGGTATTTATATATAATATATAAATAATATATATACATTACATATATTACATATAATTACATATATTATATAATTACATAATATTATATATAATTACATATCATATATATTATTTTACATATTATATATATTAAATTTATATGGTGTATATATATTCAATTAGCTATATCTGTCATATCTAGAGAGCAAGTTTATATAATCCAATTTAAGTCTATCACAATTAAATACTTATGAATGTTTGTAGTTAATGTACTTAACAAATACTTACTCAGCACCTAACACAGTGACAGGCATAGGTGTTGAGCACATACTGGTGATTAAATAGTCTTGGGATCTGGTCTCAGGGAGCACATAAGTTACAAAATAGTGGTGAAGACAGAAAATCAGCATATATGCAAACGAATATACGTATAATTACAATGTGTGATAAATGTAATAATGGAAAGGAACAGATAGAAAAAAGCAGGATGGATGACCTATTTAAGTAGGGTGGTCTCTACAACTTTTTTAACCAATTCCGTACCAAGTATTCATTACCAATAAAAAAAATCAACTCCATTTCTGTCATAGTTTATAAAGGCTATTTGGAACTATGTATCTGTTCAAAGGTTTTTGTGGCAATTTGAGTAAGCTTTAAAACACCGTTATTATACAGTTTTGAGCCACACAATGTATTTGGTTTGAAAAATGGGAAAAAATGATGGTTGAAATTATTCTACTGCCTTAAGTTGGATTCCGAATTTTCAGTTTTTGTGTGGAATTCTTAGGAACAAACCTATAATTGTAATCCTTTTTGGTTTGTCAAAAATGTAGAGCTATTGCCAAATGATATCCATTTAGGAAATGCATTACAAAGTCTTGAAAAGAGAGCTGTGCAATTATGTGTTCATAGTTACATCCCTTGATAGTATTAGGTTTGCTAGGAATTTCCAGGCTGTAAGCAATAGCAGTTTTCTGAAACTTTGTAAAGCCATCATTTGGCTGTCTCATGTAGAGCTTGTTCCCAGTAAAATAAGATGAAAAAAATAGTATTAAGTAATTTCATCTATTTTCATTAATGTTCTCATTGTGTCTGTTATGGTGGAGGAGCAATCCCTTACTCTGAGTTTAATTTCACCTGATCAATAGCAGTGAACCAAGGGTCATGCCGTAAAGATGAACCATAAAATCACCTTTATACGTCAGTTCTGTTTTATTCCTCTTCAACATATCCCCTAAACCAAACTCCCATTTCAATCTGTTACTCATCCTCTAGAAATTATTAGTTTAATTTCCAATGGAATTTGTTATTGATTTTTTATACATTACTATGATTCTTCTTAATCACAATTTGTGTTGAATAATATATTTCCATGTAAATCTAACTTTAAACAAAAACCTTAAACTAGGAAATGTCATTTTAAGTGGTAAATTAATCCATGTCCAATTAAGAAACTGAAGCATATGGGCTATTATGCTTCATTGGTTCTATATATGGTTTCAATATTAACACTGTGTTCTCCAGCCTTTCTAAAGTGTGTTCAAGATAATGGCATAAGTCCATTTTTAAACTTCCCTTTTATTAAAAAAAATAGGAACAACCAAAAAGTCTGTAGTTTTCTTCTATTGAGCTGCATAAAGATCAAGGTTGGGCTTCCCTGGTGGCGCAGTGGTTAAGAATCCGCCTGCCAATGCAGGGGACACGGGTTCGAGCACTGGTCCGGGAAGATCCCACGTGCCACGGAGCAACTAAGCCCGTGAGCCACAACTACTGAGCCTGCGCTCTAGAGCCCGCGAGCCACAACTACTGAGCCTGTGCACCGAAAGCCTGTGCTCCGCAATAAGAGAAGCCACCACAATGAGAAGCCTGCGCACCACAGCGAAGAGTGGCCCCCGTTCACGGCAGCTAGAGAAAGCCTGCATGAAGCAACGAAGACCTAACGCAGCCAAAAATAAAATAAATTAATTAAAAAAAAAAGATCAAGGCTGTGACTATGAGAGTTTGTATAATGATTGACCTCTACATCAATCCATTTTCTAAATAAAATATTGGAATGTGTATATTTGTAGACTTTTAAATACTTGAAGAATGCTGAAAAGAATTCCTGGTGTTTGTGGACCACCCTTTTAGGAAAACTGAGTCTGTTCCCAACAGCTGGTTATCAGAACACGTCACACCTCAATCATTTTGGCAAGAAGAAATCTCCTCACATTTTGATTATATTTAATAGGATTTATTCTTGCAATGCCCTCAAAGAAAGCAAGTATTGCCAGAATAGCGTCCCAGCTTCTCCAGAGGAATACATTTCAAGAAATATAATCAAGGTGTCATAAAAATTTATTTTCTTCTCCATTTTTCTTTTCAACATTCATTTTCTTCTTTAGAATCATGAGTTCATAATGGCCAGAGGTCATGCTAATCATTAGAAATACAAAAGAAAAACAGATCTATCTGAATTCAACTGTAGCACTTTATCTGTCTTTGTCTTATCCACCTTCTTTCTCTGTGTTTTCACCTATTACCCGCTGGCCTTTTGTTTTTTTTTCCTTTTCTGATATGATGTGATCTTCATGGGGTTAGGTCCCTGAGTAAACTTTGGTGTTAAGGTAGACGTTTCTACAAAAAGGGCAAAATGACTCACAACAGTGTAATTATAGGGCGTGGGGAGCAATTTTCCAGTCTTCTAATATTTCCTTTCATATGAAGGGAATTCCAGTAGAGGAGGAGGAAGAACCTAATCAGAAGCTGTACCTTTAGACGAAGAAACAGCACTTGGAGACTTTCTGGGCTTTTTCCAGGAAGCCAGGCTGCCAATAGAGAACTGGGCTCCTCCGAGATATGTGGTCTCCCAGCTGGACACCAGGGGGCGCACCGCCTGATCCAGGGAATGCGTCATCAGGGGCAGAGTGGATGGTAAGGACCTAATGCTATCATGAGCTAAGTCACATTCTCCCATGTCACCTTTATCAGTATGAAGTTAATTTTTGGCCTCATGTATCAATTGGTGGAAAAGCTGTGTGGGCAAAAAGCAGTGGAATTTATTGAGCCTCCTCAAATTCAATATGTTTTTCCCTCATGCGTTTCTCCCTGACCTTCAACCCTACCTCACCCCACCCCTCTTCAGGAGTTTAGAACTAGGAGTCCGAAAACTAGCTTCATTTGCATTTGGGGAATACCCAATTAAAAATGCAGTCTTTCAAAGTGAGATTATGTTACAATTCAGTACCAAATTCTCACCCACTGCCCTTTCCCTCCCAAGATTCATAAATATCCCAATTACTCTTTTTCAGGCATGAAATCAGTCGAACTCTAGCCAGCCATGGTATCTCATGAAAGAAAGATATGGTACAAAAGATTACTATTGATTGACACACTTACTAAATATTTACTTCACAGCATTGACCCAGCTAGCATACATTTAGGTGACCTTCTGAGCTCTGGAGTTGTACCAATTGTAGTTTTCTACTGAAATAGCAAGACACACATGCAAGCAAGTTAATCTTTATTCTTTTTTGTGCTGTTTCTTTTCTGTTTCCTATTCTATTGAAACAATGTCCTACTCCAGAATTAGCACCCAGAATCTATTAACACAACTATTAGATCAAATAGACCACAACCAAAATTGGAAGTGTGAGGCAGAATCATCACTTTATAGTCACCAACCTATGGAAACTGGAAGCAATGAGAGGGGTTGATTACAGTTATAGATAGTACTGATAGGTCTGCTTATTGATAAGCAAAGCTCTTTCTCTCCTCACTGTCATTAAAGTGTACCAATGACTCTTTAGTCAAGAGGGTAGAACTACCATGGAGGTGACAAGAGAAGTAAAAGAAAATCCCATCCCTCTGGGTTAGGGAGATTATGGGAGAAGAAGCTAAAAGGGAAAAGAGAGTCAGGGATGAGACATTTCTTACTGGATCACCTGATTACCCCTCCAGTAGCTATGTTTAGAGGAGCAGAGCAGGGGTGGGGGAGAGTGGGAAGGAGGAGGACTTTGGTCTGCTGTAAATGTGTGACACTGGCAGGAGATGGCCTCACGGGCTGCCTCTTCACCAGCTACAGTTCAGGCAGGAGGAAGAATATTAAAGCGCACTCAGAGATATGGTTAGGTAGGTAGTTGTAAAATCTGAACTAACTTTCCCAGGCTCTCTTCAACTCCCTTGTGGCATGCGTGGGACACCGAAATTCTGTTTCTTACATAGATATACCATGCCACAAGTTGTATTTTGTATTTATTTGTTGTTATTTATCTATCATGTGTTGGTTTGATTTTTATTGACCTGCTAGCTCAGGGTCAAAGAATTTCAACCCGAACGGGCAAATCTGGGCTCGGTGATGGTGCAACATCTCCTGTCTCATCACCTCACTCTCTCTGCCAACCAGATGTTTATCCTTATCTCAGCAATACTGAAGAGGAAGGGGTGTCCAATCTAGAGTCCTCCTGGGTCACTCTCTGGTGATTTCTGCACTCAAAGCCAACTCTTTCTGGGCAGGGATCCTTCTGTTGTCTCGAAAGAACACACGCCCTCATGTGCCTTGAGATTGTTAGTCAGAGGCATAATGAGAAATGGCGTTCAGAGCCGGTAGTCCCTTGAATTCACTAGGATGTATACAAGCACCTGTAGTTCATCAGCTACCCTCTCAAACCTGACGACTCAGTGAACGCCCCGGGAGGGCGGGAGTCACATCACTTTACATCTGGATGTTAGGGACCTAGGAGAAACCCTTGCCAGCAACAGCCCTGGGAGGGATGTACAAACTGAAGTTTACCAAGAAGAGAATAAGAGCTCCTTAACTTCCTAGAGGCAAAGGCCACGCTCCCAAGCACTCAAAAATGCTACATCTCCCTTTGTAGTGTTATTTCTTGACAAGGTTCTTTTTTTTAATTTAAATCTTTATTGGAGTATAATTGCTTTACAATGGTGTGTTAGTTTCTGCTGTATAACAAAGTGAATCAGCTATATGTATGCATATATCCCCATATCTCCTCCCTCTTGCGTCTCCCTCCCACCCTCCCTATCCCACCCCTCTAGGTGGTCACAAAGCACCGAGCTGATCTCCCTGTGCTATGCGGCTGCTTCCCTCCAGCTATCTATTTTACATTTGGTTGTGTATATCAGTCCATGCCACTCTCTCACTTTGTTCTTTAACATGTATAAATAAATGCCACCATCCTCACAGCACTTGGTACTTTGAAAATTCATTGTGAAACCTCACTTTAAGCTCTTTAATACATTCTTCCCTGTTCTGAGTAAAATATACAGAGATTTAAAAGCAAAAAAATAAAACAAAAAAAACTGAGGAATTTCAAAATTTTACATACTGTTAAGAAAGGATTTGGATGATTTAAAACACTAGTTTCCACACGATGAGTGTTTCAGTGGGGGCAGGTGGAAGTTCTTGTAATACCTTGACGATTCCAACAGTGTCCTGGCTGGTTTCCCCACGTGTCCCCCTCCTGACTGTTTTCGACTAGCCGGAGTGTAATTTTTAAACATATATCTCAGATTAAGTGGTTTTCCTACTCAAAACCTTGCCATAGTTTCCCATCACACAAATTCATCTCCTACAACATTCCTTCTTACTCACTCTGTTCCAGTTGCATTTGCTGTGCCTTTGACACACAAAGCAGACTCCCCTGGGGCATTTGCACCTGTCATTCTCTCTGCCTGGTATTCGCTTCCTCCAGATATGGACATGATTACCCCATCACTTTTTTAGGGTATTTGCCAAAAATCAACTTCTTAAAGAGGGAGACTGACCAATGGCCTTATAAGAACACCCTATAGTCATTGTATCTTCCTATTTTGCTTTATTTCTTTCAAACCACTGTCTGATATTACATTACTTATCTGTTTAGTTGCTGTCTCCCCAAAATAGAATAACTGTTCTGTAAGATCAAGGAATGTATTTGGTTTCCAGGGTATAGAATAATGCAGTATTAGCCACTCAATAAATATTTATTGATTAAGTGAATTTTATTTTAGACATTGTTATAAATAAAATCAGTATGTTTATGTGATGTGATCTTGTTTGTTACTTGGTTTTTACATTTTCAGGCAGGTGTGTAATTGGCAGACATAAAACCCTAACATCTACACCTCATCAAATTAATTTTGTGTGTCATAAGTGGCAAGCCCATTTGCTGACTGTTTTCCAAAATTCAAACCATGCTGGTCTTTTTGATGCGATCAATAAAGAACTGAAAAAGTATATTTACATAGATTTTCCATGAAGAGAGAATCTAATTATGTCATTTGTTATAAAAACCATGAATTGGAGGCTGCACTTAATACTTACTGGTAAAATCCAAACCAGAGAGTACTTGGAAAGAATCATTCCTCTTGGACTTTAACATAAATCATTTAATATCTTTTGGTGGAAGAGTTCCTTCTTATTTAAATTTTTCCTCAATTAATATAAACAAAATATATTTTCCCCAAAACATGATAGTGTATATAGAGCAAAGACTTTGGAGATAGTCTGATATTGTATTAGGGCACCCATCCCAGCATTAATGGGTTGTATGTTTCCATTTTCAACTTCAGTCTGTTTTTTATCTGTCCGATGGGGGTTTAAATACCTACATTGCAGAGAAGGTGGGAGGAGTTATTGTTTTAATAACCTATAAAGGACCTAGCCTAGTACCTGAAACATGGCTAAACAATTTCCTTTCCCTTCCTTTTCATATCCCTCACTTTTATCTGTGTTGAGAAAGTAAGGCCAGACTCACCCAGATTCTTTTCAAAGAATCTAGAAAAGTTACTGCATTTGTTTGAATGATATGAGAGGCATGTATTCCTCAATTGGTCGAATCATCTGTTCTCATATGTATGTGTTTGTAGAGTGAGAAAATTGGCAGGTCAACATCAATTGTTTTTTCCTCCTCCATCCTTGCAAATGCAGCATTTTCTGTGGCTTTAGAGTCATCTGCTGATGTTACAGTAAGAGTTGATATATTGGACACATTTGACCATAGCCAGCCAAATCTAATTCTGATGAATTTATCCTGGCTAGTCCCTCATCTCTGTTTACTGCTTAGAACTTGAAATCCAAGCACATGCCATTCCATTGCATGCCTCCAAGAGATTCAAGGGATTATATTTAACTACAGAGAACATAAATTATCAGTGTTGTTGTGGTTGTCTTAATCTGTTGAAGTTTTGTCACATATCTTGGATCAATTGCTTTGAATATGGATTTGGACATATCCAAACTTGATCTTAGTTAATAAAAATGAAGTCTGTTAAGTATTAATCAGTTATCTTCCTTGTTCTACAAAAACAATATCTGCTTGTAGAGCATTAAAATTGAACTAGGATAGTTGGATGCACATCAACAAAAAATGTTATAACATTTCCCCTGGCTTGTCTCTATTGGACTACATTACTTTAACCTAGAGACACAAAAAAATTGAGTTTGAAAGACATTTTTGATGAGAAAAGGGATATTCCTATAGGAATTTCCAAGCATGGTTTAAAATGGCTCTAAAATCTATTCTAAAATTTAGCTGATGTTTCTTATAGGCTCTTTCAAGGCCACAAGATTGCTCCACTCCAAACAGCAATCACAATAATACTGAATTCATGACACTTGATATAGGAATTGGTTTTTCTAAATTATCAATATTTTGAAATAAACATGCAAATATAATTGCTTCTTTCAAATTCAGTATAATTTTAAACATCTTAAATCACATCACGAGTTTTTTAAAAAAATTTTTCATAGCTAGTCAACAATCTATACTTTAGTGACACATCTAAACTGAAACAATTCTTCCAACTGTTAAGTCATAAAATCACAAGAGAGAAGTATACTATTAAATTAGTCTCTGGGGAAAATGATATTGAAGTTATTACTAAATATAATCAGTGTCTTCACCGACCCTTCATGTAGAAGGTGCTATATATGATCTTCTTAAAATTTTTAATTTAATCTAATTTATTTATTTTTTATACAGCAGGTTCTTATTAGTTATCCATTTTATACATATTAGTGTATATATGTCAATTCCAATCTCCCAATTCATCCCACCACCACCAACCCCCTGCCCATTTTTCCCCCTTGGTGTCCATACGTTTGTCCTCTACATCTGTGTCTCTATTTCTGACTTGCAAACCGGTTCATCTGTACCATTTTTCTAGATTCCACATATATACGTTAATATATGATATTTGTTTTTCTCTTTCTGACTTACTTCACTCTGTATGACAGTCTCTAGGTCCATCCACGTCTCTACAAATGACCCCATTTCATTCCTTTTTATGGCTGACTAATATCCCATTGTATATATGTACCACATCTTCTTTATCCATTCATCTGTTGTTGAGCATTTAGGTTGCTTCCATGACCTGGCTATGGTACATAGAGCTGCAATGAACATTGGGGTGCATGTGTCTTTTTGAATTATGGTTTTCTCTGGGTATATGCCCAGTAGTGGGATTGCTGGGTCATATAGTAATTCTATTTTTAGTTTTTAAGGAACTTCTATACTGTTCTCCATAGTGGCTGTATCAATTTACATTCCCACCAACAGTGCAAGAGGGTTCCCTTTTCTCCACACCCTCTCCAACATTTGTTGTTTGTAGATTTTCTGATGATTCCCATTCTAACCTGTGGGAGGTGATACCTCACTGTAGTTTTGATTTGCATTTCTCCAATAATTAGTGATGTTGAGCAGCTTTTCATGTGCTTCTTGGCCATCTGTATGTCTTCTTTGGAGAGATGTCTATTTAGGTTCTTCTGCCCGTTTTTTGATTGGGTTGTTTGCTTTTTAATATTGAGCTGCATGGGCTGTTTATATATTTTGGAGATTAATCCTTTGTCTTTGTTCATTGGCAAACATTTCCTCCCATTCTGAGGGTTGTCTTTTTGTCTTGTTTATAGTTTACTTTGCTGTGAAAAAGTTTTAAGTTTCATTAGGTCTTATTTGTTTTTATTCCATTAATCTAGGAGGTGGGTCAGAAAAGATCATGCTGTGATTTATGTCAAAGAGTGTTCTTCCTATGTTTTCCTCTAAGAGTTTTATAGTGTCCGGTCTTACATTTAGGTCTTTAATCCATTTGGAGTGTATTTCTGTGTATGGTGTTAGGGAGTGTTCTAATTTCATTCTTTTATGTATAGCTGTCCAATTATCTCAGCACCACTTATTGAAGAGACTGTATTTTCTCCATTGTATATTCTTGCCTCCTTTGTCACAGATTAGTTGACCATAGGTGCGTGGGTTTATCTCTCGGCTTTCTATTCTGTTCCATTGATCTATATTTCTGTCTTTGTGCCAGTACCATATTGTCTTGATGACTGTAGCTTTCTAGTATAGTGTGAAGTCAGGGAGCCTGATTCCTCCGGCTCCGTTTTTTTCCCTCAAGATTGCTTTGGCTATTAGGGGTCTTTTGTGTCTCCATACAAATTTTAAGATTTTTTTGTTCTAGTTCTGTAAAAAATGCCATCGGTAACTTGATAGGGATTTCATTGGATCTGTAGATTGCTTTGGGTAGTATAGTCATTTTCACAATACTGATTCTTACAATCCTAGAACATGGTATATCTCTCCATTTGTTTGTGTCATCTTTGATTTCTTTCATCAGGGTATTATAGTTTTCTGAGTACAGGTATTTTACTTACTTAAGTAGGTTTATTCCTAGGTATTTTATTCTTTTTGTTGTAATGGTGAATAGGATTGTTTCCTTAATTTCTCTATCTGATCTTTCATTGTTAGTGTATAGAAATGCCAGAGATTTCTGTGCATTAATTTTGTATCCTGCAACTTTACCAAGTTCATTGATTAGCTCTAGTAGTTTTCTGGTGGCATCTTCAGGATTCTCTATGTGTAGTATCATGTCATCTGCTAACAGTGCAGTTTTACTTCTTTTCCAATTTGTATTCCTTTTATTTCTTTTTCTCCTCTGATTGCCATGGCTAGGACTACCAATACTATGTTGAATAATAGTGGCAAGAGCGGACATCCTTGACTTGTTCCTGACCTTAGAGGAAATGCTTTCAGTTTTTCACCACTGAGAATGATGTGGGTTTGTTGTATATGGCCTTTATGATATTGAGGTAAGTTCCCTCTCTGCCCACTTTCTGGAGAGTTTTTATCATAAATGGGTGTTGAATTTTGTCAAAAGCTGTTTTTTTATCTATTGAGATGATCATATGGTTTTTATTCTTCAATTTGTTAATATGGTGTATCACACTGATTGATTTCTGTATATTGAAGAATCCTTGCATCCCTGCGATAAATGCCACTTGATCATGGCGTATGATCCTTTTAATGTGTTGTTGGATTCTCTTTGCTAGTATTTTGTTGAGGATTTTTGCATCTATATTCATCAGTGATATTGGTCTGTAATTTTCTTTTTTTGTATTATCTCTGTCTGGTTTTGGTATCAGGGTGATGTGGCCTCATAGAATGAGTTTGGGAGTGTTCCTTCCTCCACAATTTTTTGGAAAAGTTTGAGAAGGATGGGTGTTAGCTCATCTCTAAATGTTTGATAGAATTCACCTGTGAAGTTGTCTGGTCCTGAATTTTTGTTTGTTGGAAGATTTTTAATCACAGTTTCAATTTCATTACTTGTCATTTGTCTGTTCATATTTTCTATTTCTTCCTGGTTCAGTCTTGGAAGGTTATACATTTCTAAGAATTTGTCCATTTCTTCCAGGCTGTTCATTTTATTGGCATAGAGTTGCTTGTAGTAGTCTCTTAGGATGCTTTGTATTTCTGTGGTGTCCGTTGTCACTCCTCCTTTTTCATTTCGAATTTTATTGATTTGAGTCCTCTCTCTCTTTTTCCTGATGAGTCTGGCTAATGGTTTATCCATTTTGTTTACCTTCTCAAACAACCAGCTTTTAATTTTATTGATCTTTGCTATTGTTTCCTTTGTTTCTATTTCATTTATTTCTGCTCTGATCTTTATGATTTCTTTCCTTCTACTAACTTTGGGTTTTGTTTGTTCTTCTTTCTCTAGTTCCTTTCGGTGTAAGGTTAGATTATTTATTTGAGATTTTTCTTATTTCTTGAGGTAGGATTGTATTTCTATAAATTTCCCTCTTAGAACTGCTTTTGCTGCATTCCATAGGTTTTGGATCGTCGTGTTTTCATTGTCATTTGTCTCTCGGTATTTTTTGATTTCCTCTTTGATTTCTTCAGTGATGTCCTGGTTAATTAGTAACGTATTGTTTCGCCTCCATATGTTTGTGTTTTTTATGGTTTTTTCCCTGTAATTGATTTGTAATCTCATAGCATTGTGGTCAGAAAAGATGCTTCATATGATTTCAATTTTCTTAAATTTACCAAGGCTTGATTTGTGACCCAAGATGTGATCTATCCTGGAGAATGTTCTGTGTGCACTTGAGAAGAAAGTGTAATCTGCTGTTTTCAGATGGACAGTCCTATAAATATCAATGAAATCTATCTGGTGTATTGTGTCATTTAAAGCTTGTATTTCCTTATTAATTTTCTGTCTGGATGTTCTGTCCATTGGTGTAAGTGAGGTGTTAAAGTCCCCCACTATTATTGTGTTCCTGTCGATTTCCCCTTTTAGAGCTGTTAGCATTTGCCTTATGTATTGAGGTGCTCCTATGTTGGGTGCCTATATATTTATAATTGTTATATCTTCTTCTTGGATTGATCCCTTGATCATTATGTAGTGTCCTTCCTTGTCTCTTGTAGCATTCTTTATTTTAAAGTCTATTTTATCTGATATGAGTATTGCTACTCCAGCTTTCTTTTGATTTCCATTTGGAACATCTTTTTCTATCTCCTCACTTTCAGTTTGTATGTATCCCTAGGTCTGAAGTGGGTCTCTTGTAGACAGCAGATATATGGGTCTTGTTTTTGTATCCATTCAGCAAGCCTGTGTCTTTTGGTGGGAGCATTTAATCCAATCACATTTAAGGTAATTATTGATATGTATGTTTCTATGACCATTTTCTTAATTGTTTTGGGTTTGTTTTTGTAGGTCCTTTTCTTCTCTTGTGTTTCCCACTTAGAGAAGTTCCTTTAGCATTTGTGGTAGAGCTGGTTTGGTGGTGCTGAATTCTCTTAGCTTTTGCTTGTCTGTAAAGCTTTTGATTCCTCTGTCGAATCTGAATGTGATCCTTGCCGGGTAGAGTAATCTTGGCTGTAGGTTCTTCCCTTTCATCACTTTAAATATATTGTGTCACTCCCTTCTGGCTTGTAGAGTTTCTGCTGAGAAATCAGCTGTTAACCTTATGGGAGTTCCCTTGTATGTTATTTGTCATTTTTCCCTGGTTGCTTTTAATAATTTTTCTTTGTCTTTAATTTTTGTCCATTTGATTAATATGTGTCTCAGTGTGTTTCTCCTTGGGTTTATCCTGCTCTGTGCTTCCTGAACTTGGGTAGCTATTTCCTTTCCCATGTTAGGGAAGCTTTCAACTATAATCTCTTCAAATATTTTCTTGAGTCCTTTCTCTCTCTCTTCTCCTTCTGGGACCCCTATAATGCAACTGTTGTTGTGTTTAATGTTGTCCCAGAGGCCTCTTAGGCTGTCTTCATTCTTTAGGCTGTCTTCATTCTTTTCATTCTTTTTTCTTTATTCTGTTCCACGGCAGTGAATTCCACCATTCTGTCTTCCAGGTCAGTTATCCATTCTTCTGCCTCAGTTATTCTGCTATTGATTCCTTCTAGTGTATTTTTCATTTCAGTTATTGTATTCTTCATCTCTGTTTGTTTGTTCTTTAATTCTTCTAGGTCTTTCTTAAAAATTTATTGCATCTTCTCGATCTTTGCCTCCATTCTTATTCCGAGGTCCTGGATCATCTTCACTACCATTATTCTGAATTCTTTTTCTGGAAGGTTGCCTATCTCCACTTCATTTAGTTGTTTTTCTGGGGTCTTATCTTGTTCCTTCATCTGATACATAGGCCTATGCCTTTTCATTTTGTTTATCTTTCTGTGAATGTGGTTTTCATTCCACAGGCTGCAGAATTGTAGTTCTTATTGCTTCTGCTGTCTTCCCTCTTTTGATCTTTTAAACTATACTAAATCTGGCCATTTTCTTGCTGTAATAAGAAGGACCAGATCAAGAACCTAAGTAGGTACAGGGAACCCCCTATAGACTAAGAAATGGTAGTAAGTAGATGTCGCTGACACTTATTCAAATTTATTTACAATGATCGTGTGCAATTTTAAAAGAATAAAAAAAAAGAGCAAATAACAATTTTTAGGAGTACTGTATTATCAGGCCCAATAAAAATCTCACCTTTCTCTTCATCTCTCTGTCTTTTCTTCTCAAATGAGATCTTCAAATAGCAAGAGAAGTACAAAATGGAAAGTAATCTTATGATGCCACCTATTATAAGCCTCTTGAAGAAATGAAGGATTGACAGATGTCCCCAAAAGACCAATACATATATATCAGCCTGGTCAGACTGGCGGTTTACTTCAACTCTCATTTATACCCCTGAGAGTTTGGCATTTCTTCAGTTCTTTACCTGAATCTATGTCATTTCATATTCTATCTTTTCAATTACTTTTGCCTTAAATTATCCGGAGTCCCCTGATACAAGCAACTTGGAAAAATGGTGTTTTGACTGAATACTGAAAGGATAAAGACAAAAAGAACTATACATAAACATTGTGCTCTGGTTGGTAAATTTCATTCTCACAGGGTACAAATTAGTAATTCTGAAACTACTTTATATGCATACTAGTGTTGAATAACTAAATAAATTGTTTTTAAGGGGAGCCAGGTTTCTTACAGACAGTCAAAAAAGTTACAAATAAAGAAGGGGGGAACCTGGAATGAATTAGAGTCAGAGATACCAGTAGGAACTTATGTTTATTTAAACATGCATACAAATAGATATAAAAATAAATATATATATATGTGTGTGTGTGTACATGGGTTACTATATATATATGTGTATGTATATATATATAAACATATATATATATATATACACACACTTATATTTTTTAGTTCTGTTCACTAATAGAACCTAGAAGCAGTGACGTCCCAGGAGCACATCTATACTCAGATCTTGGTTTCTAAATACTAGTCTCCAGTAAAAGGAACCAGTGCTTCTTGGGAAATGGCTGATCCTAGAACTAAGGTAGGGAAAGTACAAGATGTCTCTGGAGCACCTTACAACTCCAGAAATTAAGGATGTGGAAAAAAAAAAAGGTGGATTCAAAAGACACAGGAATCCACCCAAGTTTCCAGTGGCCAGAGGTGGAACAATTTGAGCAACAAAATAAATAACCATGGTATTGAATTACTATTACCCAAAGAATGAAACAAATATCCATGAGTCCACATTAATGTAAAAAAAGATGGAAGAGAAAGAATAAATGATCCTTACAGAGGAATCCCAAATAGCATATATTCCCTGCCTGTAGGAAGTGGAGCCTAATTCCAATCCTCTTGAATGTGGACTGGACTTAGTGACTTGTTCCCAAAAGATGAAAATGTAAGAAATAGTAACTTGAGGGTGGAGAAACATGGAAGACACTGCTTTAATTAAGTGGTTAAGGTTAACCTCACTAGTGATAAGTCATGTCGATATCATAAATCCCTTGATATGATGCAATGAGAAAGGCACCTCACCTCTGTGTTATTCTACCCTAAAACCCACAATTCCAGCTTAGTCATGAAATTGATCAAACAGATCGAGGGAAATTATACAAAACACCTGATCATTACTCATCAAAAATCAAGATCATAGAAAAATAAGGGAAAGACTGAGAAACTGTCACATATTGTAGGAGCTCAAGAAGATATAAAGACTAAATGCAATGTGCTACCTTGGATTTGGGTTAAATCCTAGATAAACAGTGGACTTCAGTGGAAAAAATGGTGAAATCTAAGTCTGCAGTTTAGTCAATAATGCACTAATGTTAAATTCTTAGTTTCGACAAACGCAGTGTGGTTATATAAAATGTAACCACATTAGGGGAAGCTGGATGAAGGGCATATGGGAACTCTCTGTACTATCTTTACAATTTTGCTATAAATATAACATTTTTCCAAAATAAAAAGTTAAAAGTATCCAGTTCTTTTTCTTGCTGATTTCTCCTTAAATGATGCCTGGTGCTAATGAACAAATTTTTCACAATCTCATTTTAACAGTGGAACTAAGATTGTACTCACAATTTGTACTCAGAATTGGAGAATTTTTTAGTAACTGCTGCACTAAAAATAACATCTCAAATATTCTGAGTGTTTACTCTGATGCTGGTATATGGATAAAAATAAAACATAGGTTGTTCCCTGAATGCTTTGTAGACTAAGTGTCTATGCAAATTCAAAACAGGTATTGAAGCCCCCCTAAGACACACCATGATGAAGAGGACCTCATTGTAATAGTACATAAAATAAAGGGCAGACATGTTGTAAATACTTGAATTTCTCATACAACTAATATTTATTAAGCATTTGTAATGTTTCAGCTACTCTGCTAGGTAGTATGGATACAGTGTTGAATGGAGGTTTACTGTTTGATGGACTGGCCATGAAGATATTCATCCGTTTAGATTCTAAGGCCAAAAAGTAGTTTTCTTCATGACTTTCACAGTCTTACTAGCTTTCATCAGGAACATCTATTTGAGATTAATCACTTTCAAACCAGAACTAGAAATATGAGGAAACTGCTTTTTCATTAAGCCTATTCAGAGGGCTCAGAGTCAATCTTTTCTTCATCTCCTTTCCCAAAATATGCTGATAAATAGAATATTTATTCATACCCATCCAGCTTATTTCAATAGAAAGGCTACTTTGGGTGCTGCTTCAAAAGTATAGGGAACCAAGTGAATGATCTAGATAGTAGAAAAAATTTGCATGTTAAAGTCAGCTTTTACTTTTAAGGAGAAAGATCAATAAGAGAAATATTTGATGCCAAGCACAGTATTTCTTTACATGAACAGTTTTCTTTACAATGAACAAGGTTTCATTTCGACTACATCATTTTTCTCTAGCGGAAGAGTTTCCATAATTACTAAACATATATAATTGGCTTAATTCTAAAGGCTTTAGACTGTGCTGCTATGCTAGTATTTGTATACCATTATATGTTACCTTTACAGTTTTCAGGGAGAAAGTCAAGAAAAGCAGGGCTGACTAAAATTCCCAACCTCCTCTTAAAGACCAAGATTGAGTTACAATATTTCAGTATAAAAACCAAACAATAATTACTCTGTGTTTATATGTAGTATTTTATAACAAATATCAAAGAGCTTATTCTGGAATTGATTATTAGAAAAAAAATTACACTCTTAAAAGCATTTCATCTTTTTTCTATGACTTGTGTATTAGCTTGGACTTTTAGCTGCCAGTACTAAGAACATAGGTCAGACTTCCTACAAGTTTAAAAAAAGAAGGCGGGGCAGAGAGATTTATCATATCTGAGTGTCTCAAACAATCCAAGGACAATTTCGGTCTGGTCCTGAGGATCTCTGCTTCTTTCTGCATGTCTGTTTCCTCTCTGTCTTCTCTAATCATGGTTTTCAATGGCATCAAGCTTGCCATTGAACTTGGTGCTGCCAATTACTAGCTTTTTTTTTCCCCCTTGGAGAAATTATTTAATCTTTCTGTGTCTGTTTGTTAATATATGAAATGGGGATGAAAATAGTACCTACTTCACTGAGTTGCTCCAAAGATTGAATGAATTGCTTTGTGTAAAACACAGAACAGTGCCTGGCCTGGTAAACATTCTCCAAGTGTTAGGTATTATTTGTATTGTAAGGTCACCCCGAAAGCTTTCTCCATAGCCATTAATTAAGAAAATAAGGCAAATGAAGAAGATTTTCCCAAAATAGTCCATTAAAAAATGAAGGTACCAAAACCACAATAACTTTTACCACCTAATTAAATTAGAAATATTAAAGCGCCATTTTGTAAAAAAAGATTCTATGAAGGTCCTGTGCTCTAGAATTTTTACAGAGCCATTCCAGATTGTTAGGCCACTGTTTTGCAGATAGCAAATGCCTTGCATATAGCTCTCAGAGTCATAGCAACCTTGAGACACCCCTGAGAGCCTATGAAAGTCTGGGTGCTAAAGTGTCCACTGGAAGTTAACTGAAAGAATAAGAAGGGGAAGTAGACAATAAGGATGTGAAATAGATGTCTCGTTTGCTCTCACCTCTGCCCAGAATGAGAAACTGGGGAGTAAGAATAAACAGAAGCTGATATTTGTTCTGTTTTGTTTTTCTCCTTGTATTCCTCCCAGTTTTCTCTCTTACTGGTTCCGGTTCTTAATTTCTCCCATTTGAATAACCCTGCAGGAGAGACAAATAGGGCCTTAGGTTATCTCATTTCCAGTCTCCTAGCCATTGTCAAATCTTGCATTTGACCATATTGTTTGACCCTTAGTTTTGAAACTAAACATATTTGAAGTATAGCAGAAAGATTGAACAAGTGAAAGAAAGAGGCTGCATGAACAAGTGAAAGAAAAAAGAATTTCAGTACAAGGTACTCTTAGGGAATAGCATGGTTAAGAGAATAATTTTAGCTGAGAAAAGGGGGTGAAAAGAGGATAGTATGGTTGTTGCAGGCTATTTCAGATGTTTCATAAGATTTGACATGCCTAGGTTTTGAAGGGAAAGTTATAAAATTAACCACACTTACAATAGCAAGGTACTGTTCAATCAACCTCATATGTATTAATTTATTTCACTCACAGTAACCTTATACATAGTATCCTATTCCTATTTCTTATAAGGAAGCTGAGCCCAGAACAGTTAAGTAAGTTTTCTAAAGTCACACAGCTTGTAAGAGGCAGAGCCAGGACTTGAAAATCAGATAATCTAGTGAGCCCAAGACCTTTAACCCTACCCCTTACTATTCTGCTTTGAAAAATAACTGAATTAGAAGCTTAATTCTACAAAGCAAAACTCAAGAATTAAAATAAACACATTAACGTAAATGTCATTAAGAATTTTTACAAAGTTCTATATCAGAATGAGGACATGATCTGTATAACTATATTTGCCAATATAAAAAGGGAAATAATTTGATATCACTACTGTACTTTACTGCAAGTTCTGAGATTAAAAGAGTGCTTGTGAAAAGAATAATTAGGGATTGTTCTTCTCTTATTTAAAGAAATAATACAGAATATTTTAGCCTTTGAGAATGAAAATATTCAACTAAACTAAAGATTCAGAGAAAATTTAACAAATGAAGACAAGATATTTGCATGATTCAATTCAAAGTTCAGCCTTAAAGAAAAAGACTAAATACTTGAGGAAAAATAACTCTCCATCATGACTAAGTAGGATTTATCTCAGATACGGAAGTCTGGATTAAAATTCAGAAATCTTTTACTGTGATATTTTATTGCTAAGAATCTATAGTGAAAACCAAAAACCAGTCTCATTGCTACCAGTGAAAATACCAGAAGTGTGATGAACACTTGAGATTGTATTAAAATTAGGAACTAAATAAAGATGCCCATCGTGATATGAAACAGAAACTAGTCATATAACTTTTGAAAACTATAGATATAAAGGTGCTAGAACCTCACCATCACCCACCAAATCAAGTAAAAGCTTTTAGAATTAATAAGATAATTTAGTAAATTTGTTGGTTATATAATACAGAAACATCAACAGCTAACTTCTATTTCAGCAGGAATCAGTAAGACCCATCTCACAATAGCGACCATAAATCTAAAATATATAAGATAATCTTTCTTCAGAGGCCTGTAGGGGAAAAACTATAAAACTCTAAGAGAAAAATTTAATAATTGGAAGAATATGCCAAATTTCTAGAAAATAAGGTTGAATATTTTGAAGATATCATCTAAGCAAATTAATTTTAGGTTTCATGAGTCTAATAAAAATTCCAATGAGACTGTTTTTGGAACTTGATGAAATTATTTTAAAGTTCATATGCCTGATAATAGATAAAATGTTCTAAAGCATTTTTAAAAAGATGATAGTTAAGGGGGAACTTGTGCACAGGTATTAAAAGATACTGGGCAGTCATATTGCTTTTTATGGCTGCTCGAATTTTGATATTTAGTAATAATTCATATATTTTATACTTTTGTTTATTAAAAACATATTATCGATGAAAGTTTATCTAAATGATTCAAAAATATTAAAACAAAGTGACCAAAGATATAGCATGTAGAAAATGAGAATTTCAGGCATTATTGACTCACTAGATTATAAGTACATTGCACTTAGGGATAGTAAATAGGGACGGGTCATGGCTGTTATTGCTGCTGCCATAGCTGAGGCATCCACCATCTCTCAGCTGACTTTTTTTTTTCCATGGAAAGGCATTTTATTTTAAATACAGCAGTGTGTACATGTCAATCCCAAACTCCCAATATATTCCTCCCCTCCACCCTTCCCCCAGGTAACCATAAATTCGTTCTCTGAGTCTGTTTCTGTTTTGTAAATAAATTCATTTGTATCTTTTTTTTTTTTTTTTTAGATTCTGCATATAAGTGATATCATATGCTATTCGTCTTTGTCTGGCTTACTTCACTTAGTATGATAATCTCTGGGTCCATCCATGTTGCTGCAAATGGAATTATTTCATTCTATTTAATGGCTGAGTAATATTCCATTGTATATATGTACCACATCTTCTTTATCCGCTCCTCTGTCGATGGACATTTAGGTTGCTTCCATGTCTTGGCTATTGCAAACAGCTCTGCAATGAACACTGGGGTGCATGTATCCTTTCGAACCATGTTTTCCTCCAGATATAGGCCCAAGAGTGGGATTGATGGATCATATAGTTTACTATAACACCTTTCTAACTGGTCTCCTCAGTCCCTCCAATACATCGACCCCATAGGTGAGAAAGTCATCTGCACAAAAATAAAAATAAATCCTGTTGCTTGCAGGCTTAACAACCATCGTTGGTCCCTACTGGCTACCCCACTTCAATTTATCACGATGGCTCACTTTGTGGCTCTAACCTCCTTCTTCACACTCCAGCTGCACAGAATATCTCATCCACATTCTCCTCTTTATGTCTGAGCAGTAATATCACTGTTCTGTGCACAGGATTTTTCTTCTGCCCAGAATGTGATTTGCAATATGCTATTTAAACACATCCCTTCAGGATGTGCTTCAGGTCTTCATTTAAAGCTCTAATTTTTTGATATTTCATGGGAGGAGGTCCACGAAGGCAGAGTCCTGATGACCACTGTATGCCCAATACCTAGACCAGTACTTGTCACATGGTAGGAGCTCAATAAAATATTTGTTACGTGAATAAATAAATGAACATCTCCCATAGGTGTATAACATTGTATTATAATCACTTGCTTATCTCCTTTTATCCTGATTTACAGCAGGAATGTGGAGGTTTTTTCTTTTTTTTGGTGGGGCGATATTTGTTTCCTTGTTTGTTTATTTTAAATTTTCCATCAATGCCTGGACATATGGTCAAGGCTCAAAAAATATTTGTTAAATGAGTGAATAAATAAATAAATAATATAATGTTACAGCAAAAGGACAAGCATTATTTACCTAACACAACACTACGTATAGTAATTGCTTGCTAAAAGACCAGAAACATATTTACATATTGTTTTAGAATTAATTTATATTTATTTTCTACTGCAAGTAATTGTGTTTAGTCAATTATTTCACAGTCACCATTCTTTTTACATATTACCTTCGTAATGACAATTTTGACTTTTTAGCAGTCATTTTATACGGTAATGCAGATGTTGTAGGCACTGGTACCACATGACTTATTGTTTCATCTCTTGGGTTATCATTTTGAATTAATAAGGACCTTCTGGAGAACAGCCTTTCCTAAGAGCCCATTTACTGGACAGAATCTTGCATGAATTTTGATACTGCAATCATTTGTCAGGCACTTAGTATTACTTGTATACCTCCCCTCCCACCTTGGAATGTGTTTTCTGAGTAAACAAATCTATAAAGGAGAAATTGGGGAAACTCCTAAAAATAGCATTTTGTGAAAACTCTCCATCATTTAACATATCTATAAGTATAGACAGTGTAGTTACAAATCCCACATATGTCCTTTATAGCAATTTTCCTAAAATCTCCTCTACAGAAAGAATGTATATGTTTGCTTCCTTTCTGTACAGTTACTTGAAAATAATATGATTGGATGTTTTTCAAAGGACTCTGCAATTAAAATTTGTCCTGAATTCAGACTACTCAAATTGTTCCAAATTACTGACATTTACTGTATTTACAGGACTTGTGTAGCTTAATCATACTCTGATACAGATTGCTTTTTTATGTAGCAAGCTGTACTTTAAATGAGCAGCTTCAAAGATTTAGATGTTTTTGTTTTGAAAAGTTCTTTTAAAGATAGGCACAACCATAATACGAGTTTAAATTTGAGATTAAGTTTGCTCAGTGAAGTAGAAAGAAAGCAAATAAACTTAGGAAATTTTACATGGGCAGACAGGAGTGTCTGCATTCTTTTATCTCAGATGAATGTGAATTCTCACTTAACACTTCCATGATGATAAAATTAATCAGTAAATGCCCTCAAATCATTACCACTGACATATACCACTTTCTCACCTAAAGTCTAAGAATCTGGTGCCTATTAAAAACGAGAGGGAAAAAGACCTTCTGGAAGTAGCTCATGTTCTAAGGACAAATATAATGGAATGTAGCATATTATCCAGCAAAATCCTTTGAGGACACTAACACTTGGTATTGATTTTATTTATTTAACGACCTATTTCTTAATTTTTCCCTCAGTTTTATTAATTTTTTGAAAAATACTTATTTTCCTATGCATGTGCCTTAAACAGCTAGAGGACTTGGGCTCCCTATGTCTATTACTTTACAACAAACCCATTTTTGCCCTTTTTCTAGTCATATAACTGGATTTAGCATAGAAATACACACAGAATACACAAGCCCAGTCACTACAGAACATGCTTACACTAACAAGAATTGAACTAAAGGCATCTATTTACTTTTTTAAAATGCAAAATGTCATAGGAATTATTAACTATTTCAAATGTTGCTAACAGCATACATACAACTACTATACCCTTTAAGAAAATGAGAAGTACTAGGCTTCTTATCTTCTGAAATTATGAAATACCATTCTCACCCTTCCTTGGTGTCTATGTCTGGCCTCTTATTTTTGCAGCCCTGAAGGATTGCTACCCCTCAAGCACTGAGTCAGTTGAACTGAGAATTTCTTTGAACTGAATTTATTTATATTGGCTTTTGTCACCTTAGCATACGGGAAAAGCAAAAACTACCAGCAGCTATCGACACCAGAAGCCTTGATGACAAATCAGAAAAAAATGTATCTGTTAATGATCAAAGAGCAACTTCTACCAATATACCAAAAATGCCTCAAAGTACGACAAAGGTTTCTTTTGCTTTATGTCCCTATTTATCTGTACATGGTAGCCACATCCCCTAAATGGATTATCTGTGTGGAATGAGTTAAATCCTGCAGTGTTCCTATTTGCCTTGACTCTGATTCTCTTGATAATTTCTCAGATTCATACCAATTAAGAATCAAACATGTGAACGCAAGGATAATGCAACACAATTCTGTTGCACTGATGAATTACATTGATTTCAAATGTCACCAAAGGGGCCAAAAACAAGACAGTATGTGACAACATTCAGATTAATCCAATAGGGTTGATGAACCTGCCCCTGGGACCAGGTGACATATTCAGGACTCGTCTGTGCTGAAACCAGGTGTCCTGCCTCATTTCTGTTACAGAAAAGCCAAGACGAAGAGCTTGGCATTGTGTTCTGCTGGAGCCTACGTACCTCAGCACGGTGGCCACAAACCCGTAGAGCAATTTCAAATAGTGACAAATCAGCAGATCTCAGAACGGGGCTTAGGACCAAGTCATCAGCACCAGCTGATTCAACAGATTCACATCTGAACTCAAACTGATGGAAAAATCCGATTTAACCCCTTGTGAAGGAGCTTCTAAGATTTCATAACAGCACCTTCTTCTAAAAGCTAGAGAAAAAAAAAGTGCCTGGACAAAGCTTTTGCAGTAAGCAGTGAACATCAATATTGCTAACAGTCAAACCCCGGCAACTTGAACTTAGCAAAAAACTTTGTTGAGAAAGTGAGCATTGCTGAAAAGGGGTTTTGGCTGCTGTACAAATTTCTTTTTTCTTTTTGCACTTGATACACTTAAAATAGACATAGAAAACCCTTGGCTGGACCAAATAAACCCTGTATATATCAGATTATTAGTCTCCTGTGTGCCTTCCGGGTGCATTTTTGAGGGTAGCATCCGTCTTAAGGCATTTGAAAATTAGGACTTTCTCATGAATGTGGTAAAAATGGAATTTATAACAAGGTCACTAATGGAATGTATTTGCATGATTCATTTATCCTTTTATAGGATAGGCATGGCCAGACACAGGGTGTTATCTAGAGCGTTTCTAAAATTACTTCTCTGGGGCTTTTGTCCAGCTTTAAGGAACTTCAAAGAAAAAGTAAGTAAAACATATTTCTTCTGGGTGACTTTAAAAACAGGTAAATGATTTTTAAATGAAAGAAAGATAATCTCTTGGGGATTGTGTTTATGAATCTGCACTTTAACAAGTATTTCAGATGGCAGTAACAGAAAAATTAGGGGAAAAAAAACAAATTTACATGAAGACTTTAAACTTATAAATCTCCAGAAAGATGTTTTATGTATTAGGGAAACATAAGGAACTGTTCCTTTAAATAGTCTATGTTTGAATGGTAACTATAACTGGAAAATAAAACAAACTAAAACCTTGTTTCAATTTTAGGAAGCAATTTGAGCTGGCAATGCCTTCTTCCTTATAATGAAGTCAGTTTCTACCCCTCACCCCTTGCAGTTAGTGAGTTTCAAGGAAAGCCTTGAGCCAAATATATAAAACTTCGACAGGCTACTTAAACATTTTATAATCTCTTAAAGAATTTATAACTCTAGATTTATAATGAACAAAAGATAGCCTGTTGGTGCTGTAACTCTCTAGGTGTAAGACCATTCTCCCTCTGCATTTTAATGTTTTATTTGCAGCTGGACAGTCAGTCATCACCAACACTGACCCTACCTATCATCATTCACATGGAGAAAATGAATTCATGGCACAAATGATAGGAGAGCTCAGGCAAACTGCTGATTTTCTTTATCAAATTCAGGATCATATTTTATTTCCTTCTTAGTATGAAAGTTTGGTTGCTTTCTCGTGATACGAAGCTTGAGAGAGGAGGTCACAAAAAAATAAAAAAGAAATGAAGGTGACGGTCAAGCTCGAGTTCAACTATACTTCAAAATGAGTTGGGCGTGTGCCTCAGGCTCTCCGGCATCTGATAAACCCGGAATAAGGAACATCGGTCCTCCCAGTTCCTCGGTGCTACTGGGAGCAAGTCTCAGTAGGGAACAACCTTTGACAGATGAAAGTCACAGGGAGGGAAGGGGCTGCATTTAGCCTCACCTCCACAGCCTACTAGGACATCATCAGAGCCCTGGGGCATATGTCTTCAAAAATAACTGCAAATAGGATAAGGGCAGATAGAGCTACAAAATGGAGATGGCAGATGGTAGGTGTCTTTTTCTGGGGGTGGGGGGGGGTCGGTGCTTTCTAGACCCAAAGTCGACCTTCAAATATTCATGATGTCAACTTTGCCATGTGTACTTCTGGGACCCAAGATGTGTGGTACCTACTTTTACCCACGACAAAGAATTTTGGTGCCGTTGGCCCTGGGAAGAGAGTTTAAACACTGTTTGGTATTCGGTCTTTGCCTAAAACTTGGTTGAAACATTTGATGTCTGAAAGCGTTGGTTGAAAGGATAGTTAAATATCCATTTCTCCAGCTTCACCTCTGTTTCAAGTTATATCATAAGAGAGCAATGTTCCTGGATTACCTTAGCTTCTTGCAGAAACGTCTTCTAGAGGTTGAGATTTAACGTGATGCCCTCGGCTATTGTAGAGGTGAAATTAAAACCTCGGGTATTTAACTGCTTACTCATTGTCCCTTTTGAAAGAATCCCCAGGATAAATTCCTCCTAGGCTTCAGTCAGGAATTATTTTTCTTCAGATAGATTTTAATACTATTTTTATGGGGCAGAGAGAAATTAAATAAACCAATCTGCTTCTCTTTCGAAACTGGCTTCCAAATTCACTGTGCAGCCACTGTAACAAAGCCATTTAAAATTCCTGTTATAAGGGACTAGCTCTCTCTCCTTCTCCCTTTCCAGGGTTACTCGTACCTGAGATCTATAGATTATCTGTCTCAAGGTTACCTAGAAGGCCTTGGAAAAACACAGGCCCCTGAACCACACCCCAGAGATTCTGATATAGTAGTTCTCAAAAGGGAAATAGTAATGTGCATTTTATTCAAACAGGCCTCATGCCTTAAGATGTAATGCCATTCTCCCTTTGCATCTTGATGTTTCATAAAAACTCCGGTTATTATGTACTCCTGAGTTTGAACCATTTCTAAGTGGTTCTGATTGGTCTTTTAGTGATATTAGGGGATTCAGTTCTTTATTTTTTCCTAATCAAACAATATGACTGATTTGAAATATTCATGCACACATATAGAGTCTTTTTTGTGTGTGTGTGCAAACAGGTAAGATGATGAGGTAACAGATGACCAGGGGGAAGGAATAAACACACAAAAAGAACTGCTGTGGAAATGTGTAAAACTCGCACAAAAATGTGTTGCTTATCAGTAAATCCAAATTAAGAAAAATACATACATAGAAAACCAAGGAATTCTGCAAAGAAATCTAGCATGTCTTTTGCAGAAAGGGATAAGACTTCAGACCTCTAGTTTTCAGGTACTGAAGGCCAGGATCTCTAATTATTTTAGTTTTTTTTTTTTCTTTAAAACTTTTTCATGCAAATGGTTTTGTTTGGGTTGTAAACTAATTGCAGGGGTTTGATTACCAGATACTTTCTAGCTTGCCTCTGCAAATGGTTTTTACAAACATGAAAACCAGGGTATAGCTGATTTAGTGAACCCCATTAGTAAAAACCTGAGATATCTATACGACAGCGTATTTTTTTCTAGCACAATTAATGATTCTGCCCAGTTTGAACACAATCTAAACATATAGAAAGTTAGTATATAATTCACTTGGCCAAACAAATCTTTAAAATTTGTTAACTTTTAAACAAATTTTCAAAATCAACCAAGGGATTGTGTTAAAGAAATGAAGGATTCTTTATAGCATTGTCAAAAGTATAAAATAGGTACTATAGACTAAATTTATTTTTTAAAATATGCAAATGCAATCTGATATATTCTTTATCAAACTAACCTTTCTTTTTTGTAGACTTCACATACCAAAATATCTCACAGGTCCGTAGAGAATTACATAAAAACAAACAGCCCTAACTTGTGGTCACAACTTGCCAATTGAATTTGAAAATGCATACAAAATAAAAAGGTGGCAGTTAATTGGTTTTTAAATCTCTATTTAGGCTTTTGAAAAATACGGTAGATGAGCACAAATATTCAACTTCCTTTGATGATAACTTACAGAAATAACCAAAATGGTAAAAGCATACTATAATTATAATTTTTAAAACTCCAGTGGCACTGAAAACTAGGGAAGGTGCCACCTATAGGCCACAGAATTCAAGAAATTTCTGCTTTATATAGTGTAAGTGGAACCAGGTGGAATGAAGATATTTAGAAGCAACTCAAAACTCACTTTCCTACGAAAGCAGTATAGCCTCACAAGCAAACAGCAGGCAGATCAGGAGAAGCCCAATTAATTTTCCTATTTTTAAGAGGCAAAGGTCAGGGAGCCCTTAGAGAAGGAAGAATTCCTGTCACTGCTGTAAATCAGCATCAGCTGAGTGAGGAAATGCCCAGGCAAGCCCAGCTATGCCTCAAGGAAAGCCAGCTCCTTGCTGGTTTGTCAATGGATTTTACTGTTGGATGAAGCCACTTCCTAAAACAGAAAGAGCTAAAACTTATAATCAGAGAATATTTAGAAAACAACAACAATGAAAAATGTTCCACATAAAAATGTTGAGAGGCAGCCAAACTTTCTCTCAGAAAAGAAATACTAACACACACTATTTTCATGGTTAAACAGGGAGGAATAAAAATAAATTAACTAAATATCCAACTCAATAAATTAGGACTGGAACAAGAAAATAAACCCAGGATATGTAGGAGAAATAAATAGCAGCTAATATTTGAGTTTATTCTTCTAGTTTTTGTATATAGGATTTTACTTAATCTTCCCTACCACCCAAGAAAATAGATACTAATAACATTATGTTAAAGATGAGGAAACTGAGATGCTCAGAGCCGAATTTTAAAAATGCAGAAGTGGAATAATCAATAAATAAAAATACTTAGTTATTAGTAAAAATAAACACAGAAATAGAAATTATAGATACCCATTATTAGAAATACAAAAGATGATACAATTACAGATATAAAGCTATTCATAAAATTTTAAAGATGTGGTACACATGTACAATAGAATACTACTCAGCCATAAAAAAGAATGAAATAATGCCATTTGCAGCAACATGGATGGATGTAGAGATTATCATACTAAGTGACATAAGTCAGAAAGAGAAAGACAAATACATATGATATCACTTATATGTGGAATCTAAAATATGACACAAATGAACTTATCTACAAAACAGAAACAGACTCACAGACATAGAGAACAGACTTGTTGTTGCCAAGGGGGAGAGGGGTCGGGGAGGGATGGATTGGGAGTTTGGGATTAGCAGATGCAAACTATTATGTATAGAATGGATAAATAACAAGGTCCTACTGTAGAGCACAGAGAACTATATTCAATATCCTGTGATAAACCATAATGGAAAAGAATATGACAAACTACGCATATATATATATATGTATAACTGAATCACTTTGCTGTACAACAGAAATTAACACAGCATTGTAAATCAACTATACTTCAATAAAATAAAGTTTTAAAAGATATCTATAAATTTTAAGAGGATATTATGTTTAGAGGGCATAGTCAAGATGGTGGTGTGGGAAGACACCGAGTTAGTGTCTCCCCACAACTAGGGCGCCTGTCACCCACTGGTGGGGGACCCTAATGCCCAAGGAGATGGGAGGACCCCCAAGTGAACTGGTAGGATGTGGGGAGATAGAGGGGGGAGGTGAAGTGGAGGCCAGACAGGATTGGTTCCCTTGAGGCCAGGGAGATCAGGAGAGGTAGATGGAAGGGGCCCTCTGGGAGGAGCAGGAGAGGAGCGGAGGGCGTTTACCCCACCCACTTGGCCCCGGGATCCTGCTGAGCTTCCAGGCCAGTCACCTGCCTTCAAGGCTCCACCCTCCCCCGCCAGCCACATTTGCCCTAGGGGCAGAGAAAGGAGGTCGAGGGGAGTTCAGGATAGGCAGGCAGGAGGGATCCTATGGGAGGAGTGGGAGAGGAGGAGAGGGTGATTGCTCCACCCACTCGAGCTCTCAATACATAAGGCAAATGCTAACAACCATGAAAGGAGAAATCGACAGTAACACAATAACAGTAGGAGACTTTAACATGCCATGTACAACAATGGACAGATCATCTGAACAGAAAATAAATAAGGAAACACAAACTTTAAATGACCCAATAGACCAGATAGATTTAATTGATATTTATAGGACTTTCCACCCAAAAGTGGCAGAATACACTTTCTTCTCAAGTGCACATGGAACATTCTCCTGGATAGATCACATCTTGGGTGACAAATCAAGCCTTGGAAAATTTAAGAAAATTGAAATCATATTAAGAATCTTTTCTGACCACAACAATATGAGATTGGAAATCAATTACAGGAAAAAAACACAAATACATGGAGGCTAAACAGTGCACTACTAAATGACCAAGAGGTCACTGAAGAAATCAAAGAAGAAATAAAAAAATACACAGAAACAAATGACAACAAAAACATGATGACCCAAAACCTATGGGATGCAGCAAAAGCAGTTCTAAGAGGGAAGTTTATAGCAATTCAATCTCACCTCAAGAAACAAGAAAAATCTCAAATAAACAATCTAACCCTACATTTAAAACAACTCGAGAAGGAAGAACAAAGAAAACCCAAAGTCAGTAGAAGGAAAGAAATCATAAAAATCACAGCAGAAATAAATGAAATAGAAATGAAGAAAACAACAGCAAAGATCAATAAAACGAAAAACTGGTTCTTTGAGAAGATGAACATTGATAAACCCTTACCCAGACTCATCAAGAAAAAAAAGGAGAGTATGCAAATCAATAAAACAAAATGAAATGAAATGAAATTAGAAATCAGAAATGAAAATTAGAATGAAATTAAAATTAGAAATGAAATGAAATTAGAAATGAAAATGGAGAAATCACAACTGAAACCACAGAAATATAAAGGATTATAAGAGACCTCTACAAACAACTATATGCCAATAAAATGGACAGCCACAAAGAAATGGACAAATTCTTGGAAAGCTACAATTTTCCGAGACTGAACCAGGAAGAATCAGAAAATATAAACAAACCTATCACAAGCAATGAAATTGAAAGCGTAATTAAGAATCTTCCCCTGAGAAAACCATAATTCAAAAAGAGTCATGTACCAAAATGTTCATTGCAGCTCTATTTACAATAGCCAGGACATGGAAGCAACCTAAGTGTCCATCATCAGATGAATGGATAAAGAAAATGTGGCACATATATACAATGGAATATTACTCAGCCATAAAAAGAAATGAAATGGAGGTATTTGTAGTGAGGTGGATGGACCTAGAGTCTGTCATACAGAGTGAAGTAAGTCAGAAAGAGAAAAACAAATACAGTATGCTAACACATATATATGGAATCTAAGGAAAAAAAAAAAAGTCATGAAGAACCTAGTGGCAAGACGGGAATAAAGACACAGACCTACTAGAGAATGGACTTGAGGATATGGGGAGGGGGAGGGGTGAGATGTGACAGGGTGAGAGAGTGGCATGGACATATATATACTACCAAAGGTAAAATAGATAGCTAGTGGGAAGCAGCCGCATAGCACAGGGAGATCAGCTCAGTGCTTTGTGACCAGCTAGAGGGGTGGGATAGGGAGGGTGGGAGGGAGGGAGACGCAAGAGGGAAGGGATACGGGAACATATGTATATGTATAACTGATTCACTTTGTTATAAAGCAGAAACTAACACACCATTGTAAAGCAATTATACTCCAATAAAGATGTTAAAAAAAAAAAATCTTTCAACAAACAAAAGTCAAGGACCAGATGGCTTCACAGGAGAATTCTATCGAACATTTAGAGAAGAGCTAACGGCGATCCTTCTCAAACTCTTCCAAAAAATTGCAGAGGGAGAAACACTGCCAAATTAATTCTACGAAGCCACCATCACCCTGATACCAAAACCAGAAAAAGATATCACAAAAAAAGAAAATTATAGACCAATGTCACTGATTAATATAGATGCAAAAATCCTCAACAAAATACTAGCAAACAGAATCCAACAGCACATTAAAAGGATCATACACCATGATCAAGTGGGATTTATCCCAGGAATGCAAGGATTCTTCAATATACGCAAATCAATCAATGTGATACACCATATTAACAAATTAAGGAATAAAAACCATATGATCATCTCAATAGATGCAGAAAAAGCTTTTGACAAAATTCAACACCCATTTATGATAAAAACTCTCTAGAAAATGGGCATAGAGGGAACCTACCTCAACATAATAAAGGCCATATATGACAAACTCACAGCAAGCACCATACTCAATGGTGAAAAACTGAAAGCATTTCCACTAAGATCAGGAACAAGACAAGGACGTCCAATCTTGCCACTATTATTCAACATAGTTTTGGAAGTCCCAGCCACAGCAATCAGAGAAGAAAAAGAAATAAATGGAATACAAATTAGAAAAGAAGAAGTAAAACTGTCACTGTTTGCAGATGACACGATACTATACATAGAGAATCCTAAAGATGCCACCAGAAAACTACTAGAGCTAATAAGTGAATTTGGTAATGTTGCAGGATACAAAATTAATGCCAAGAAATCTCTGGCATTCCTATACACCAACAACAAAAAATCAGAAAGAGAAATTAAGGAAACAATCCCATTTACCATCTCAACAAAAAGAATAAAATACCTAGGAATAAACCTGCCTAAGGAGGCTAAAGATGTGTACTCAGAAAACTATAAAACACTGATGAAAGAAATCAAAGATGATACCAACAGATGGAGAAATATACCATGTTCTTGGATTAGAAGAATTAATATTGTGAAAATGACTGTACTATCCAAAGCAATCTACAGATTCAATGAAATCCCTATCAAACTACCAATGGCATTCTTCACAGAATTAGAACAAAAAATTTTTACAGTTTGTTTGGAAACACAAAAGACCCCGAATAGCCAAAGCAATGTTGAGAAAGAAAAACAGAGCTGGAGGAATCAGGCTCCCCGGCTTCAAATTAGACCACAAAGCTACAGTAATCATGACAGTATGGTACTGGCACAAAAACAGAAATATAGATCAATGGTACAAGATAGAATGCCCAGGGATAAACCCACACACATATGGGCACCTAATTTATGACAAGGGAGTCAAGAACATACAATGGAGAAAGAACAGCCTCTTCAATAAGTGGTGCTGGGAAAACTGGACAGCTACATGTAAAAGAATGAAATTAGAACACTCCCTAACACCATACACAAAAATAAACTTCAAATGGTTTAAAGACCTACATGTAAGACCAGACACTATAAAACTCTTAGAAGAAAACATAGGAAAAACACTCTTTGACATAAACCACAGCAAAATCTTTTTTGACCCACCTCCTAGAGGAACAGAAATAAAAACAAAAATAAACAAATGGGACTTAATTAAACTTAAATTCTTTTGCACAACAAAGGAAACCATAAACAATACAAAAAGACAACCCTCAGAATGGGAGAAAATATTGGCAAATGAAACAACAAAGGATTAATCTCCAAAATATACAAACGGCTCATGGAGCTCAATATCAAAAAAACAAACAATCCAATTAAAAAATGGGCAGAAGACCTAAATAGACATTTCACCAAGGAAGACATACAGATGGCCAAGAGGCACATGAAAAGATGCTCAACATCACTAATTTTTAGAGAAATGCAAATCAAAACTACAATGAGGTATCACCTTACACCGGTCTGAATGGCTATTATCAAAAAATCTAGAAACAATAAATGCTGGAGAGGGTGTGGTGAAATGGAACACTCCTGCACTGTTGGTGGGAATGTCAATTGATACAGCCACTATGGAGAACAGTATGGAGGTTCCTTAAAAGCCTAAAAATAGAACTACCATATGACCCAGCAATCCCACTACTGGGCATATACCCTGAGAAAACCATAATTCAAAAAGAGACATGTACCACAATGTTCACTGCAGCTCTATTTACAATAGCCAGGACATGGAAGCAACCTAACTGTCCATCGACAGATGAATGGATAAAGAAGATGTGGCACATATATACCATGGAATATTACTCAGCCATAAAAAGAAATGAAATTGAGTTATTTGTAGTGAGGTGGATGGACCTAGAGTCTGTCATACAGAGTGAAGCAAGTCAGAAAGAGAAAAACAAATACCATATGCTAACACATATATATGGAATCTAAAAAAAAAAAAAAAATGGTACTGATGAACCTAGTTGCAGGGCAGGAATAAACAGATAGACATAGAGAATGGACTTGAGGACACAGGGTGGGAGGGGGAAGCTGGGGCAAAGTGAGAAGAGCATCGACACATATACACTACTGCTACCTAGGACAGGGAGATCAGCTCGGTGCTTTAAGACGACCTAGAGGGGTGGGATAGGGAGGGTGGGAGGGAGGCTCAAGAGGGAGGGGATATGGGGACATGTGTGTGCATATGGCTGATTCACTTTGGTGTACCACAGAAACCAACACAGTTTTGTGAAGCAATTATACTCCAATAAAGATGTATTAAAATAAATAAATAAATAAATAAACAAATCAATCAATAAATAAAATGTTTGAGATCAGCAATATTCAGAGGAAGCATATTACAGTTGACCAAGCAGAAAGGACTTCGGAAATCTCTTTGCTCTGCTCTGTGATCCCATTGTCCAATTCTTCTCTCATGAAGAAAGAACTTAACCTTCAGGAACAATGGTCCGGAAATTTTCTCTGCACCATATCAGTGATTTCACAGATGCAGTCTTGCCTCTCTTACTTGCTAAACGGCAGGATATACAGTTTTTAAGTGTATCTGAAGGCTCCAAGGAGGGTCCTGAATACTCTCAATGTAAATAAAGAGTAGACAGGGATGGCCCCCTCATTCTGGGTGGGGAGAGCTGCCCCAAGATGCTCTCATCACTGATCTCATTTGCATGGCTGCCTCCTGCCCTGTTAGGAGAAGTACCTGAAGGCCTCCTGGGCTGTCAGGGAGCGAATTTCATCACAAACTCTCTGGTGACTTGAGAGATTGAACTGTTGGTATACTTATTGGCTAATGGCACATTATCTTCTACGTAGTGCCTGTTCAGATCTTGCCTATTTTTTGTCTGATTTGTGTTTTTCAGAGAGTGTCTCTTGAACAAGGGTCAGAAAACTACAGCCTGCTGACCGGCTGCCTGTTTTGGTAAATAATGTTGAATCAAAAGATGCCTGTTAAGAACTTTCCTACACTGTTGGTGGGAATGAAAATTGGTGCAGCCACTATGGAAAACAGTATGGAGGTTCCTTAAAAACCTAAAAATAGAGTTGCCATATGATCCAGCAATCCCCTTCCCAGGCATATATGTGGACAAAACTACAATTCAAAAAGATACATGCACCCCAATGTTCACAGCAGCACTATTCACAATAGCTAAGACATAGGAACAACCTAAATGTCCATTGACGGATGAATGGATAAAGAAGATGTGGTATATATATATACAATGGAATATTACTCATCCATAAAAAGAATGAAATAATGCCATTTGCAGCAACATAGATGGGTCTCAAGACTTTCATACTAAGTGAAGTAAGCCAGACAGAGAAAGACAAATACCATACAATATCACTTATCTGTGGAATCTAAAATATGACACAAATGAACTTATCTATGAAACAGAAACAGACTTACAGCATAGAGAACAGACTTGTGGTTCCAAGGGGTAGGGGACATGGGGGAGGGATGGATTGGGAGTTTGGGATTAGCAGATGCAAACTGTTATATATAGAATAGATAAACAACAAGGTCCTACTGTATAGCATAGGGAACTATATTCAATATCCTGTGATAAATCATGGTGAAAAAGAATATGAAAAAAGAATGTGTATATATATATATGTATGTATGTATATGTATAACTGAATCACGTTGCTGTACAGTAGAAATTAACACATTGTAAATCAGCTATACTTCAATAAAATAAATTTTAAAAAGAGGCTATTATGCTTAACTCTTAATCTTGAAAATAGTGAAGAAATTGATGAACTTTCTAGTAAAATGTAAATCACCAACTTTGGCTCAAGAAAACGTAAATAAAAGCAACTATACTCCAATAAAAGATCTGAAGATCAAAGAATTGAAAACATTGTGAATAAATGCTTCAAAATAATGGTACAGTCCTGGATGGGTTTTAAGGATGGATGGGTGAAGAATCAATTCTTATAGGCTCACTTCTCACTGCTACACTCTCTTACCCCTTCCAAATTTCTTTCAAATTTGAGAGAACAAATAATTTCCAGGCTAAAATGGTTCCATTTCTAAGCCAAGTCATGGGACTGAATATATACATATATATATTATATATATATTTCCTTATAAGCTTACTCCTTATCCAGGTACTACATTAAATGGTAATAAAGGAATGCAGAAGGTATATACCTAAAACTACACACTAAATAGTAGGAAAGCTAAAAGCAGATGAGGGTTTTCAACACATTTCTAGAAGAATTAAAGTGAATTATGTGTTTACCAGCAGGGCAAAGCTGAATTAAACTGGCCTGAGGCAGTTAGTGCAAGGAAAGAGGCCAACCTGCCTGGGAGAACAGAGAGGGTACAAGCTCATGGTTGGCAGGGGCAACAGAGAGTAGCAGGCACACGTGGGGTAGTTATAGCCAGACTGATTGAAATTCAGAATATGAACAAATGGACTCCTCTACTCAGTTATCCTTCCTCCATCCCCATCACCTGGACACACAGAAGAGTTGGGAGTCAGGTATCACTATGAGTAAAGCTTCTGAAAAAAGAATGAGAAGAGAGAAAGGGAAAAACAAAGAGGAGAAGAAAGGAGAGAGAAGGGGAGACAGAGAAAAAGGAAAAATGATAGCACAGTTCTCTGGGGAAAAATAAGGCAGGTTTAGGGTAGATATTCTTGCCCTCAAGCCCTCTTTTTTCGGCCCTTGGGGATCACCCCGTTTCGCTGAGGGAGCCCTGCCCACCTTTTCTGAGGCCGTTGCTGTCAGTTGAGAAACTCTCCAGATCCACGAGCCCTCATTCAGCTCTCAGTTGCTTTATTCCTAAAGTACGAATGGATAATCCACAATCATCAGAATCTGAAAAAAGAGATGCTTCAACAACATGAAAGAGAAAGACCGAGAGACACAAACTGAAAAATTATAGCAGAGGAAAGAGCAGTAGTTTGGAGAACGGGAGAGAAAAAAACTTCTCAGAATCAAGTTCTTCTGTACATTCCCTATAGAAGGTCATGTAAGTGCAAAGTCCTCAGCAGTCAATAGATAATGTCTACGTGAATGAATGAAGGAATATTATTCAGCAATATGGAGGAAACTTTGAGAAACTGAAACAGAAATGGATAAAAGAGGTTGCCTCTGGGAAAGAAGACTCAGGAAGAGGAGGAATGAAAAAGGAAATGGGCCAATTTTATTAAAAGCCCTAAATTTGTGTCTGTGCACTTGTGTTAGTTGGATAAAAATACAATTTTTGAAAACCTATTGAAGAAACATTAAACAAGGTAGGAAGTTTTGCAATACCTTTTTGAAGCTAGAATAACCCTGACATTGATAAAGATGAAGTAATATTTAAATTGCCAACCAGTACACTTATGGATATAGATGAGGAAATCCTAAATAAAATATAGTATTGCTAAATTGGGGCTCAAAATAGTATTTTAAAAATTAATACAGTGTGACCAAACATGGTTTCTTCTTGAAATGCATGGTTGATTTAATATTTGAGAATATATTAACACAGTGTATCATATAAAGAGGGTGAAAGAGAAAAAAGAGCAGGTCATCATGCAAGATTACAAAATGGTATTCGATAATATTAAATAAACTTTTTGATAAACAAAAAGAACTCTTAGGATAATAGAGCAACTATAATATCACCTAGCTCAGGTTAATCATGTGCCCTTTCATTTCCTTATTCAAAAAATACAATTTTGTGTTAGTTCCCGCCCCCTTGGACCTCCCTCCCATCCCCCTCCCCCCCAATCCCTCAACCCCACCCATCTAGATCACAGAGCCCCGAGCTGAGCTCCCTGTGCTATACAGTGGGTTCCCCCTAGCTATCTATTTACACATGGTAGTGTATATGTGTCAATCTTAACCTCCCAATTCTTCCCACCCTCCCCTTTTCCCCCACCCTGTGTCCACGTCTGTTCTCTACATCTGCGTCTCTATTCCTGCCCTGCAAATAGGCTCACAACATTGTAAAGTAAGTATACTCCAATAATAATTTTTAAAAAAATCCAATTTCTAATTGTTTAAAAATAAATAAATAAATAAAATGTCACATTATGAAAAAAAAAATACAATTGAGTATAGTACCATCCTGTGGTGGTGATTTAAAAGTGAAGGAAACAGACTAAATCCTTGAACTTGGGGAATTTACCTTCTAGTGAGTAAGGTGGCAAACCATTAAGTAACATAACTGCTGGTTGCGCTAAATTTAAAATAAAATACCTAAAACAGAGTGAGAGAGAGGCACTGAGGTTTCTATTTTAGATGAATTGATGAGGGTCTGATTTGCTGATGCAGTGACACTTGCGGAGCGGGAGGGCCATGTGATTACCTGGGGGACAAACATTTCAGGCAACTGCACAGCACGGGCTCTTTTGGGATGAATGAGGGGAAGAGTGGCAGTGAAGAGATTTGAGAGAGATCCCGGTGCCAGATCACGTACGGTCCTAATACCACACTGAGGGGAACTCCCTGGTGGTCCAGTGGTTAGGACTCGGCGCTCTCACTGCCAGGGCCCGGGTTCAATCCCTGGGTCAGGGAATTAAGATCCCGCTAGCCACGCACTGCACCAAAAACCAAAACCAAAACCAAAACACCACACTGAGGACTTGCTGGATCAATTACTCCACATTCCAAATGGCAGCACAGCAGCCCTGCCCTTCTTACGAGAGGTCTCTTGATCTCCAAAGAGTTTCTCTTTAAAAAAAAAAAAAATTAACTAATGCTTTTGCCCATATTTCTGCCTTCTTTCTGTTCCAGATGTCTCTCTCACTTGTTTCTCCCAAACTATGCCTAATGCCACCTGTCTACTGCTTTAAAGTCACCTGTGCTGTCCCCCCAACTCCCCATTGCCAGGCTGCCCAGTGTGCACATAGCTACACTGACCCACACATCACCTCCAGTCCCGTCACCGTCACCCTCTCCTCTGCATGGGCATCGCTTTGCTGTTGTCTGCAGTGGTCCTGCTTCCCAGGGGCTACATAAACCCTGGTGTCTTAACTGATGATATGTGTAGGTTAAGACTTTTGCTACATGGAAAACCTACGAAAATCAAGCAAAAACTGTGAGGATTCTTTGGGAAGCTCTGCAATGTGGATGATTTAAAAACTCAACGTTCGTAATCAGTGGGTTTTCTAATGCTGGTAACAAACCATAAAAAAAAAAAAATTCCATAGCCATAAACAACTACAAAAAACTTAGGTATCAATTCAGTGATAACTATGCAGGGTATATGTACTTACTGTCTGCAACATTTTACTGAGGTGAAATAGAAGGTAGGTGTGAGTAAAGGAAACACATGTTTTCCTCGATAGAGAAAGCAAAAGCTCAAAAGTCTTTCTGAATTTGATTGAGTGAGTCTAAATGTTATTTGGAGGGAAAATAGGCAACGTAGGGAAATATTCATAAAGAACTTGCTTCAGACTGAGTTTCTCTTTCTCTTTCTTTCTCTCTGAATATATACACATATACACATACATATTCATACATAGATGGTATATATATATATATTCTTATATGCTATGCTAACTTCCTAATTAATTAATTAGTAATTTAAACTGTAAAACCAGCAAAAGAGCACATTAATAGATCAGTGCCATTGAATTAAAAACCAAGGAGGAGACATGTCTCCTGACTTGTTAGGAGTCATTTCTAACTAAGGATGTGGAAATAGTTAACTGGTAAACCAGAGTATTGGTTGCACTCTCTGGGAAGCAGACACTGAGATGGATTTTTAGAAGCACAAAAGTTTCTTGGGGACTAACACTTGAGAAGGTAAAAGGGAGGAAGCAGGTTGGGCTGGGTGAGCTGTCAGAGCTTGAAGCAGACCTGACCTGATGGCAGTCCAAAGGGGAGGGATGGAGCTCGACAGCACTGAGGGAGTCCCTCATTGACTGGAAAAAACCAGGCCTTCTACAGCTGCCTGGCCTGGTCACTGGACAGGGGCCAGCCCAAGAAAACTCTGACCTTGGCTTGAAAGCAGAGGTGGACTCTGGAGGGCCTAACAGCTGGAGGCCGGCAGCTAACCACAGCCCTCACAGCAGAGCAGCAAGTTTCCTTTTCAAGGTGGGTGCTCATGCTGTGTCTCCGTGTCTGTCACAACCAGTGAAAAGAAAAGGTTACACTTCTACCTCACTCTCCAGGCTGAAATCAGTTCCAAAGGATTCAAGTATTAAGTGTGAAATACAAAACAAGAAAAGAAACAATCTTTTTCTAGCGTTGTATAATCTTCAGCTGGGAAAAGGTATAACATAAAAGACAGAAGTAAAAAGGGAAAAATAATAAATTAATTACATAAAACCCACAACCCCATATATCTTAAAACAACATAAAAACTTAAAGGCAAATGATAAGTTTGACCGAGATAATCGAAACAGAGTTTAAAGATAATGGTCATTTATTTTGCATAAGGAGTTGTTACAACTCAGTGCGGGGGGGCGGGGGGGGGGGAGATAAACACTGCAATAAAAATGGCTAAGAAGATGAATATGCTGTGAAAGTAGAAAGCCAAAGGTGATCAACATGGAAATATGATAAACATTATCATAATAAGAGAATGCAAATTAGACTAAGAAGGCACCTTTCTCCTACCAGACTGGCATCCTAACACCCAGAGCTGGCAAACATGGCAAAAATGAAAACTTGTATAAATCATTTAGAAATTGTTTTGGGTGATAATGTGCCCAAACTAAAACTCCACTCTTTGTTCATAACAAAATGTGTTTATGGAGAGTCACGCTAATAGCCTGAGTGAGAGCTAATGACCTCTCCTTGACTAAGACATTTTTTAAAATAATAAATAATTATAAAAAGCTAACATAATAATAAATAGGAGACTTCCCTGGCGGTCCAGTGGTTAAGACTCTGCGCTTCCACTGCAGGGGGTGAGGGTTCGATCCCTGGTCCCTAAGATCCCGCGTGCCACGTGGTGCAGCCGAAAAAAAAAAAAAAGAAACCATAATAATAAATAATACTCATTTGAAAAATAAATAAACTTGAAGTTTAGAGTATGTTTTTGGACAATGAGGGAGATCCTAGTGACCTAAAAAAGAAAAATGATCAACTGATCCCAAGAGGCTTTATATAAGTGATAGACAGAAAATAGTCGTTCTCATTGCAACCTCGAAGGACCAAAAAGAATCTGTGGAAATTAGTTGAGGAAAAAAAAAGAAAAACTATATATATATAGAGAGAGAACATATATATATATACATATATATGTATATATAATACTTCATTAGGAAGAACTGGGGCTGACATAAAGGGAAAAGCAATGGAAGAGGCAGTGTGGTGAATTGGAAAGAACACTGGGGTGGGCGTCTGGCCCCCATTCTAGGACTAGGAAATTTCCTGGGAAAATCTCTGGAGCTCAGTTAGTTCCCTCAGCTGCCGCTGCCTAATGTCCCCTTGGTCGGTCTTCCCTGCTTTTGTTCTTGTCTTCCCACCACTCACCCTTCATTCTGCTGTTAAAAGGATTTCTCCAACTTCACCAAAGAAGAAACTTGCTCAGAATCTGGCTTCTTTGTAGCTACATCCTCTTGCCACCGAGAACTACTTCAAGTTTCCTCAGTGCACCAGAAACTGTCTTTCATGATCTTGCTCATGCTATTTGCTGCCTGGAATTTCCACATTTGCAAGCTATTGAATTGCTACTTATCTTTCAAAGTGCAGGTCAAGCATCCCCTCTGATTAAGAAGCTTCCTAGATTATCCACTCTGAGTTTCCACTGGACAGCGCCTCATGCGTGTATTTAATGCATCCACATTCTGTTACGTGCATTCAATCAAATGAGAAAGTTGAGATAATGCAAGTAAGTGAAGCACCAACCATTCTGTCTACGGGTATAATCCGCACAGCGACAGTGGCACAGAAGACTTGAATCCGCTCTCCTTTGTTGGTCTGCTCCTATGTGTCTGTCACAGGAAGGGCCACCTGCATTGCTTATGCAACTTTTAAAACAGGCTTATTTCATAAAACCTAGTGGCTGATGCAAGCCAACTGCTTCATCTGATACCCAACTGATAAAAGACAACAATCTTTTCTAAATGCTTGAAGAAAAGCGGGCTGGTGTAGAGCCATTGAGAAATAGTATGTAAGCCTCCAAGCTGATAGCTTCTTTTGGGATTTTCAAGGATAATTCTGACTATGTTAAATGTTTTGCCTTAAATGTTTACTTTATATTCTGACCCCATATAAAATGTGACTTCTCTTTACCCATCTTGTAATTTTGTTTTCTCATACTGCAAGATTTTATTTATATGGTTATAAGCTCATTGAGGAATATGTCCAGAATATACCAGGTGTTCAATAAATGTTTGTAAAATGAACAAACTGTGTGGCTCATGAGCTCAAGGATCGGCCCTCTGCTTGAAAACAGCTACCAAATCTGACAAGTGACTACGTCAAGATGTGAAGTGATGCCGCCAAGCAAGGTTCTTTAGAAAGCTCAGAGATAACAGAAGCTTTCAAAAGACATGACCCCATAATTGACATGATGTCAAATGTTTAGGCCCCGGTGAAAATATTTAGAGTATGTGACGGTTTGAGTCCTCCTTAAGCCAATCAGACAAAACATTCCCCTATTTTTCCTGGATTTAGACAGCGTTTACATATAATATATTTGCTTGGTTCTGTAAGCTGCTTATAGATGATGACAATGATCTTTCAAAGTATTTAACCCATCATCTAATGAAAAGTTTACTTGCAACTGTACTGACAGCTCTGTGTATATGGCAGGATGAGTTTTTGGAATTTTCCAAAAAAAGAAATGAAAATTTTATTTATTTTCTACTAGTTTTATATATGTAACAGCAAGTCCAACTGGGATTTATGACTATGTACGTCTATGATGAAGCACCTTTAAAATACACACATATACTACATACAAAGGCGTGTGTTTTTTTATGCTAGAAAAAGAAAATGATCAAGAAATTAGGTTATAAAAAACAATCTAATTCACAAAGAAATGTTAGATGAACCTTGTTTCTGGAAAAGTAACAGTTACCTCTTACGGTTATTGTAAGAGACTAGTTAACCAATATTTGTGTATATTATTACTTCTTAATAATTACTTAGAGCATTGAGTAGCATAAGTGATCAAATATTGAATATTTTATTAACATTATTAGCATTATACAATAAAAACAATTCTCTGCTCGTCACATATGGAGAGGACTGAAAGTCTGAGCCTTTTTTTTTTGGCTCATGTCAATAAAAGTTATTTGCTTTTTGTCTGACAAGATTTAGAGGTGTCCACACGACATGTGAGACTTTAAATGCCAAATCACATACTAGCCTTTATGATGTTTCTCTTAATGTAGAAGAGAGACATGTCTTCCAAAAGTCCTGTTTATTTGTTCCATTTAAACTTCATTAAAACACTCATGCCTCATTATATCACCATTTATTCAAAATTGTGGCAGGTAATGTCACGAACACCAGGTTGAAGTAAAGCTAGCGACCATGTACCTTTTCTAGGATGTCAAATGTGTATTGTAAGCAGCCAGCAGAAAAGTCAGATGCAAAAGAGGATGTTGAACTGTGTGGGAGAGGCACATTTCACAATGGACAAAATGGAACTGAAAGTAAGGTCGAGGGTCGTTCTTGTCGAGGGACACTAGTCCAGAGTGAGGGGTTCACTTTCTTAGTCCCACAGGAGTGACTCCTGTACCCAGAATGTAAATGCTGGCGTTCCTCATGTGCCACCCTGGCCTGCTCTGCCCCGTGACATGCTCTCCCAGGTCATTAAGGCCCTGAGTGATTTTGGTTGTTCAAAGAATTACTTGTAAAGTTAGAAATAGCTTTAAAGCTATTCCTTATTCTTGGAACAGTTGCAATGGTGTCTGTTGCCCCTGTTCTTCTATAATTAAGGAACACCACTTCTGTGAACCTTCCCAGCACTAGACAAACATGTTTTTTCTGTCCCCAAGGCATCTGCTAAATCTCTTACTGAAGAAAAGAAAATCACTCATTGAATTTCTTAAGGCCACCCCTATACTACTACATTTGTATGGTGCAAGTTCTACTCATAGCTTATCTAAAGATCCTTGAATCTTGTGGCTGTGAGAACCAGAAGGATATTGTAACAAAAATGGGGGTGGGAGTGGAAGATGGTCATTTAAAGTAGATGGGAGCGGGGGGCTGGTGTCCACAGCTATGACATGGCATTCACAGTTCTTTCTATTTTTTAAAATTTTCTCCCTTAAGGAGAAAAATACCATTTTTACTCAATCACCAAACAAACTAAGCCAAAAAATTATTCTAGTTATACAGATAGTTTAATGTACTATCATTTTTCTTGAGTTGTGTGAATTATTCAATACCTCCTAAAACATCATGATGTGCTATTACAACAAGACCAGGACAGAGTGTGGTGTGTGTGTGTGTGTGTGTGTGTGCACGCACATATTTGTGTAGGGGTAGCATTCTGATAAAAGGGGGAAGGCAGAAAACATACTTCCCAGAACACCTAAAACTATTAATTTAATGACAACTCTATTTCTCTCCCTCCTTTGGATACTGGCCCAATAAGCAAGATATTAATTGAAGGAAGAAAACGTCCAGTTTTTTTTCTCTAAAGCATCTGGTCCTAACTGCTACTCACAATAAAGAATAATTCCTGTTTCTTCTCTTGCTCACGCACTAATAAAAAATAATTCTCCGATGACTAGCTTATTTATCTTTGTACCAATCCAATCATAGTAGCACATTGTTTATGTTTATAAAAGCTGGACAAAATTAAAAACAGCTATTTAAAGGCAGTGAAAAGCATCCCAAAGCAGACAGAACCAGGGGATGAGTTCACTCTTAAGAAACTGCTATTGTGACAGGTAAGAATTGTGTGTGGCCTTTTTTCTCAAAGGTGCTCCTCATGGAAAACTGCAACCTTACTAGCTCAACGTGGCAGGAGGCAAAGTTCAAAGACTTCACAGATAGAACAAAGAAAGCATGAACTAAAAAAGAAATATTTGATAACTGGAGTCATTAGCAAATGAAAAGATGCACATTATTATTCATCAGGAAAATAAAAGTTAAAACACAAGGCAATGAAAGACTTGCAATGCCAAATGTGACCAAGGATTTGGACCCACTGGAACAAAGTGGGTCACTGGAAGCACAGAGCTCAGGGGTGGGATGGAGGGACATTGATGACCAAGGCTCACATGAGAGTTTTGGGGGTGAGACATCTGTATCTTGACTGTGATGGTGGTTACTTGGTTACCTTTGTCAAGGCTCATTGGACCACACACTTAAAATGGGTGCAGGTTATTGTACATAAGTTGTACCTCAGTGGAGTTTCTTTTTAAAACAGTGAGGAGGTGGGAAACATAAAACTCAGATCGATTTTGAATACATATAAAAATGGACCAACAGAGCCTCCTAAACCTCCCAATGAATATTTTATACAATCCCTCGAGCTGGGATTTAGAGCCCAGGGGATAACTTGCAGAGCTACATCCATAAACGCAGCTCTGCCTGGCACCCTGCTTGGGTCTTGTTTGGCAAAATTCAGGTGACAATTCTGTCTTCTGCTGGCCAGGTGAGTGTGCTCTTTAGTCTGTCCCCTCATTCGTGGAAGATTTAGACTTAGGGTTGAGTATAAGAATCCTGATTTTGGCCTCAGACCTAAGCTAATTTCCCCAGCCCAGCTTTACCAGTTTAAAAGATAAATGTATAATGCTGGTGCCTAAGTGAAGCCTGAGTCCATTTAAACTGTTTAAAAGTCCTGAGTGTGATGGTTAATTCTGTGTGTTAACTTGACCGGACCATGATATTTGGTTAAACACTATTCAGGGTGTGTCCATGAGTGTGTTTCTGGATGAGATTAGCATTTGAATCCACAGACAGAGAGTAAACCAGATTGCCCTCCCCAACGTGGGTGGGCATCACCAATCTATTAACATCCTGACTAGAACAGAAGGCTGAGTAAGAAGAATTCTCTCTCTCTCTCTCTCTGCCTGACTGTCTTTGAGCAGCGACACTGGTCTTCTCCTGCCTTTGGATTTGGACTTGAACTGGAACTAAACCATTGGCTGTCCTGGCTCTTGAGTTTGCCTGCTTATCTGGGAGGATCTTCTCAGTCTCCATAACTGCATGAGTTAATTCCTTATAGTAAATTTCCGTAAGTACATATGTATGTATACAATATGCATATGTGTTATCTCTATATCTTTATACAAATGTACATCTTCTAGATATTCATATATATGTATATATAAAATTGTTTCTGTTTCTTTGGAGAATGCTAATATGTGGACCAGGCCCTCTGGAGAGGTCTTGAGAGCCTATTAGCGTATGACACATTACACCAATTGAAAATCAGTGGCTAGAATGTTCTGAGGCCTCCATCCACAAGAATTTTTCGTATTCTGCATTTGATATTCTTTGGTACAAACACTGAGAAAATAGAACCTTGAATAATATGAACAGAAAGCTCTAAAACCAAAAGAAAGAGCAACCTTCATTCATCTGCATGTTAGACCTGGTCTATTCCTTGGAAATAAGCCATAAATTTAGGATAATTTAAATTCAGAAATGTAAGTATTTTGGACAGAACAGATTTGCATTTAGCAGAGTCAGTAAAAAGAATTTCAGGGTCACAATTTTAGGCTCTACAATACGCTGATAAACTGGCTGATGTTTTCTGTTTCCTGTACCCCCATCTCTATCCACCTACTTCACACACATTCTGTGAGGGAAAATTCCCAATCTCAAATAAGTTTGTATATTGTTCCCTTTCTCCCTTTATGAGTGGCTTTATCCTGAAATAGGCTCTAGAAAAGAAGTAAGAGTCATAACAAAATACATCATAAAATAGTCCACACAAAAGAATCAGCATTAGTTGTGAGGCATATGTATATTTAGCTCAAAATGTGTAAAATAAACAAGGAAGCCTTTGGATTTGTCTAATCTGTTCTAAAAATGCCTTACCATACATAAAAAGTTACATAACTCTAAATTAGACATATATTTCAAATTTTCCAAGAACCTTGGGTAATACATTCTTTTATAATATTTAAATCATGCACAAACTTTATTAAGAATTGTAAGCAATTTCTCTATTATTCAATATGCCCTTTCTACAGGGCAATAGGAACAATAACCTTTCTGATGGCTGACAGTCAACTGTAAGGGACCATGTGTGTTAAGATGCCGGGCCTCTGAAGGACCCTCTCAGGCGTTAAGTCTCATCTGTTAACATTCATGGAACTGCATAATAGCTCCTTCTAAAGTCCCGTCTTGGTGGCCAAGGTCACTGTTTTTATTGGTAAATTCAGAAATAGTAATAAAATAGAAGATTTGAAAATCCTCAAAGAGAACTAGAGTGAACAGTCTGCCCAATTCAACCACTGTTTGCAAATATTTATTTTTTCATCTCTAAACCTCCGAGTGTGTTTGATTTGAAGCACTAAAACAGCAATTGCTCTGACCCACAGAAAATTTTTATGCTGAATAAACCACCTCATAAGCCAAAGCTTAAACATTGAGTATGGATGTCTTCACACAGCAGTCCCCTTGTGAAGCATCTGGAATTTTGGTTTTCAATTGACTTAACTGTCATGTCACTTCAGAAAAATTCCTAGGACCTTGAGAAATGCAGGCCTTATGTTTTAAGGGGTGGGTCCTCATGAAACAAAGAGTATGAATTGTGTTTCCCTAGGATGAAATATGAAGTGTTTGCTCTTTTCTGATCTAATTTTAAAAAGGGGATATAGATACGGCTGGGTATGCCTTGTCACTTCAGATGCAAAAGGCAAGGTAAACAGTTGGACTGTTCTCTCTACTTCAACTTATTTCCCACAATTATAGTTTTCGTTTTCTGAGAAAGCCTATTTTACTCTGGTCATCATATCCTCCTCAATGAATTAAAGAATAAGAGTACATTTCCACTGATGCATTAGAACCAACTGAATCTACACACTAGCTTTAATTGATTTTAAAAATACAGCTTTTATATCATCAGCATTTGTAGTACCTAGCTGAACTAAAGAGCTGGGGTGACTTCAGAACATTTCTTCTCTCAACTTCGAAATTTATGACTTGATTTTCTACCACCGCTGCAACATTTTCTGAATTCTGTTGGTGTTCACATTTGTGATGACAGGTATATATCACAGGAGGAGACTGAAACTGGATCAGGTGACCAAGTGATTAAAACATCATCAACTCTGTCAGCCGTGTACCAGACAGCTAGCAAGTTAGCAGGGACACATTTGGAAGATCAGGTCTAAGGACTCAAATAGCTATTATGAGGCATAACAGAATTAACAGCATCAAAGGAAGATATTCAACTATCTTTATAGAACCAGGTTGTGGGTTGGAATGCTGTTCTTCCTGTAAGTCTTATGGTTGTCATCTGTCATCCTTTTGCCTTCATCTGAACTGTTACCTGCCCTGTAACACCTCCCTTAACCACCCCAGCTAAGTATGTCTTGCCCTAACTCTGATATTCTCAATCATGGCACTTTTTTTTGTTTATTTGTTTGTTTCATATCAGTATTACAGTTAGTAATACTAAATGCATCTTGGTTTACACTTTGATCATCTGTGTTCCCAACTACATTGCAAACTCCGTTAGAAGAGAAACACTTTCATTCAGTAGAGTAGATATTCTGATGGTAGTACCTGGCTCATACAGGCATACAGTGAACATTTGATAAATGATTAAAAAAAATTATGAATGTGTACATCTTCTTCAAAAAAACTGAAAGGATATACAACAATCTCTACTTTTTGTGGAATTTTAATTGATTTTCATTTTTATCTTTATCCATGTCTGTATTTTTTTCAGATTTTCTATACAAAGATATATCTATCATAATAACATTTTCAAAGAGTGTAGAAAGTAATAGAAAAAAACAAATATAAATACTTCCCTAAAATACAATTTATCTCTCCAAAAGAAGAGCAGAATTTAAATAAATTATGGTATTTTGAAAGCATTTTTTTATATTCAGTGAGCATAAGGTATATATTTGCTGACTAGATGAATAACTCTATTATTTTGCTTGAACAAATGTCATTCTGCACACTTTATTGCCCTTTCTGACTCCTAGAAACAAGAGAATTATTCCCCAATGTTCCATACTTATAGAAAAGGACAACTGTCTTAAGATAAAATGACAGCTATTTTAGCAGGGACAAAGATGAACCTGGCTTCACGTTTTCAGCTTCCTATTCTTGGAATGAGGACAGTTTGGGGACGCATTGAAATGACGTGATTAAAAGTAAGACTCTCATTACATTAACATTTTATACTTAGGAAAAATTACAGGTGACTAAGTTGCATCACAAGCAGTAAAAACCAACTGACACTAAAAACTGGATGGAAATGGGTTCAATTTTCAACATTTAAGAATACAGATAGTGATTAGAAAGCGTTCATAAAGATGAATAAATAACGCTTATTAAAGGAATAAAAATAGGTACATGGACTAAAAAACAAAAATTCTGATTCTTTGACGAACAGAAATCTATACGTTTTTATTGATAGTTTCATGACCATTTCTTGGAAGAGGAAGGATTATTTTGAAGAAAACATTAATCCATTGATCGCTTACTTCATCAAAACTTAGATAAGAAGGAGTGAGTACTAGTTGCAGAGAATTCAGTCAGATCTAAGGAAGACATCTTTTTCCTTATATTTACCATTCTTAACAGTTATTTTTCAAGGTTTTTTCAGGAAGAATTTCCTGATGTAGGATGAGTCAACACTGAAAGGAGATGCATGCAGTCATGGTGCTGTAGACCTTGGAATTCATTGACAATTTGAAAGTTGATTACTAAAGCACAGAAGCTAATACTCTGCTGACCTTGTGGCCAAGAAAATCGACACGGTGGATACTTCCAGCTATAATATTCTATTATATCCTGCCAACATGGGCTAAGGCTAAGAACTTAGAAGAATCGAGGACAAATTGCAACTAAATTCCCACCCAACCACTTTCTTGCACCCATATACCCTGCCCAGGACCATGTGTCATTTTCCTTCAAATCATTTGTCTGACTCTCAAATAATCAGTGAAGTTCTGATTATTTGAATGCTAATATCCATGAAAGATCAAGTAAATGTGGTTTTAATATGGATTTGGCAAACCGTGTACCAAGAAAAGTAGATAGGGTTCTCCCAAAAATTAATCACGGATTATTGGGTGACAAAGAATACAGTGCCACACTTGCTTTAGTTGAGTCAGACAAAGCACAGATGTTTGATGTTTTAAATCTACAGTGATACAGAGCCCAGAGATATATGCAAGAAATCTTACCCAGTTGGTGGTCCTTGTTTTACTTACTACTGTTGTCAGGGCAAACACTGATGATTTCATGCACTCTGCAAAAGGCCATACATTTAATGTTAAGAAAATATACACTGAACAGAGAAAATTACTTCAAGTCAATGAGACCAATGAGCATGTTGTCATACTAATATGTTTGAATCATCAATATTGCTGTTCAGATCTATTTCAGTTATGGATTGGTTTCATACCGCATATCTTATTTCAAACCAAATGACATCTTAAGTCAAGCTAGAAATGTTTAAACATTTTAGGACAGGTGTTTTCCCACAAGACTTGCATCAAGAAATTATAGGTCCTAAAAAACCAAAGAAACAAAATCCATTTGTGAAGTGTCTATGTAGTTGATATACTTTATGGCAAAGAGCGAGTGTTTTCTCATTAGGTCATTATGGTTTTGATTGTCAAGTTTCTTTACATTCTAAGCCAGCTCTTACAAGATACTGCATATTTCCAAAGTAGGTATATACCTGCTACTTCATGGAGGTCTTGCTTTCCTATAAAATGAGCCAATGGTAATTCTTCAGTCTTTCATGATGAAAACAGTGCTGAGAACCTTTATTTACAAGAGAGGAAAGAAAAGATAAGACATAGAAAGCCATCAAAGTTCTGTAAACCAATTATTCTTATATGATGAGTTCTACTCAGCATCCGTTGAGAGAAACTCATACTAAAGACTATTATCAACAAAACAGAACAAAACAAGCACTCTTCCAGGACTGAGATGGAGTTTCCCTTAATGCCAGATGTATGAGAAATGTATTCTCTACCAAGAGAAAAACAAACTCAGGAATTCCCAAGTCGTTATCATTATCTAATTCTACTCTGGATTTCAATCCTTCCTAAAAAGGATGTATTCTTAATAACTTTAAAGATTCAGTCAGATTTATTCCTACTTGGTCTACAGTAGCCAAACCCTGTCTTTTAAACTTCTAAAATAGGGTCCGATAAATATTTTTCAACTTCCCTAACTGCAGAATTTCATTTTCTAATGCTAGAGTGTTCTCATTTTAGGATTTCTGATTACTCTATCTTTACTGATACAAGTTCAAAAGAAAAACTTATTCTCTAAAGTCTCTGACTGAAGAAGAAATGTCAGTAAACGAGTATTTGCATTTAATGTCACCAAATTATCAAAGATCAACCCATGTAGCTTTAGATAATGCCCTTATCTTTCACTTACATATCACTACATGCAAAATATATCAAGACATAGTTGATCAAAAGATTGACAAATATTTACTTTACTGGGAAAAAACAGAATAAATACTCTTTGAGTAGAACATTGGCTAAAAAACATCTATATTGGAATAGGTCCAGGTTTGGGAAGAAACTAATGTATCAGAGAGTATCTGTATTTACTTAGGTACAGACTTTCATGGGGAGAAATTTGAGAAAATCTAAGCGCTTTTGTTTCTTATCAAGACTTACATATTTTGACATCAGTTCTCATGGGCCCTCCTCAACATACACAGAAAGGCAAACAGTTCTGGGGCTCTTGTATCACTTCGTAGTTACTCAGTGAGATTAGAGCTTATTGTTCTCTACTCAAAGACTCCATGAAAACCAAAAAGGAGATTAAACTCTTTCATAGATAAAGAAATGGAATGACAGAAAATGTCTATGTATGACCAATGTTACACCTTTAGAGCTTTTTACAGCAGTAAGATTTAATGACATCCTTCCACCATCCCCCACCAAAGTGTTAGGTTTCCTACCTTCTCAATTCGCTTTGTTTGATGGTAAATTCCCACCATTCAATACAAAATGCTGTAGTTCCAACTCTTTTTCTCTAGTTCCAAACTTTAGTTGGGTCCTATTAGTAATTTATATATGTGTATGTACTGACACTAAACTATGATTTTCCTTTACTCCTCAGCAAATGACTTCTCTTCCACTGTCATAATTCCTTTTTCTCCCTTCTAGTGTGAGTGAGAAGGCTCTGGCATCAGGCCCTAGGCCAGTTTTCCATGTCCCTGGATGGATTCTGAAAATCCTGAATGTTAGGGGAGGCACAGTTCTGATATGGTTCTAAACATCAGAAAAAGTTGTTAATTAACCAGAGTACAGACAGACCACAGGAACCACCTATATATTCACACATACATTCAATCAATTATTATTGAAGCCCTCTGGAACAAAAGGACTTGACAATTGGGATTTGGGGCCCAGTTTTACCTCTTACTAATTCATGAGCAAGTTCATGAACATGAGCAAGTCACCTCTGTCCATCCTTCCATTTTTTCCATTTTGCTGTTGCAAAGACATGCGTTCTGCCTGAGACCTCACAAACATCCAGCATACCCAAGCCCCTGTAATGCTGTTAGCTTAAAAGGAGACCATGTTCCAGAAAGTATTTGGAAAATATTAGGTGCAGTACCATTGAATGTGGGATTGTTTTGCACAAATCACTATTCTAGATGCTACAATGGGTATAAGGAATCCCTACCCCATAAGGGAGATAATGCATGTATTCAAGGGTGATACATAGCAATTAGCACTACAATGGTACCAACCAGGGAGACAGTGCCAGAATATACCAGCAAAATATCAGTCCTAAATGAAAAATCATAGCAATGTATTATAAATCAAGGAAGGTCTTGATTTTCAGGGCAACCTGCTCTTTTATACAGTGTACATTGTCACTCCTATATTATAATGGCTAAATTCAAAGTTTTGGATGAAGGGTAAAGAATTAGTATTTGTAGCTAACACATGCTAGTCAGTGGTCCAATTCAGTAGCGTCACATCTTTGTATAGCAATGCCTATTTGTTCAATTATTATGATTTTTTTTTTAAGGAAGATATATTGTATTCAACTTTTTCTCTCAACATTTTATTATGAAAAATTTTAAACATACAGCAAAATCAAAAGAATTTTATAGTGAACACTTGTATACCCGTCACATATTCTATCCTTAACATTTTATCATACTTTTTAATCACATATTTACCCATCTGTCCATCCTTCTATCTATCTATCCACCAATCCATAATATTCAAATGCTGTTATATTTGCAGAGATTTGAGCTATATATTCTGTTTTGATATTAGGTGAGTTTTATTTTTCCTTTATGTAGTAGTAGATAATTCTTAGGAATGAATTATAACTGATTTATAATGTTCTGCAAACATTTGGATTTCAGATGCACATAAATCTATTTGTCTTCTCTGTCTGTAGTTCCAAAAGATCAGTCGTGGATATTCAGAAAACAACAATTTCCTAAACAACCAAATGGTGTTGGACATGATCCTTTACCCATTAAGTGGAATCCACCAAACCATCAACTGGGAAACTGTGGCAAGGTTTGTGCCTGGATTAACACCCAAAGAGGTAAATAACAGTCTTCCAGGTATCTACTGAAAAGAAATCAGAAAAAGGATCAATTTAAAGGAATAACTGTTATACTAAGAAATATTTGAGTTTTACATATTCATATGCATATATAAATACTGAATATGCATATGATGCAATTTGGCTAAATATAATCTATGTAAATTATATGATATATTAACCCATCTGGTATGTTTATTATTATGATTATTATGATATTTAATTGTGTTTTAACTTATTGTTTCATAAGAAGTGGTAAAGATTTTTTTTTAATGTAGAGAACCTAATATTAAGAATTATAGATCTCACTTTTAATAAAGTTGAAGAAAAGATATTATTGAGTGAGCCAAATTTTTCAAATTATAGCTTAGACACTTACAAAATTAAGTATCTTAAAATTAAGACATCAGACTATATGTTCAATTGATAAGTGAAGAAGAAGAAGGCTTGGAGAGTATTATCAAAGACTACCTTGTACTAAAGGGTGAGGTAAGTATTTAGATTTTACCATTTATAGTAGTATTTTTAACACAAAAAAATATTTGAGCATGTTATTTGGCTTCTAATACCTTTAATTTTTCAACAAGTTTTCAGGAATGCATTATGTGTAGGAGAAAACTGATAGAAAAGTGCCGTGAAAAATTGGCAGGAGAAAGAAATTTCTAGATGGAAGGATAATTGCTTAGTTTCAAAAGAGAACTAGAATTTGAACTTATAAAGATGAGAAGGACATTCTAGAACTTGATCAAAAGCCAGGGCTTATGCGAGGAATGGGCAATCACTGTTTCTGACTAGAGACGGTGACGCCTTCTGAAAGGCAGGGGAAAATCATAGTTGGGAAATTAGAAATAGTTGCAAAATATTAAGCAAGATATCAAACACTCAACCTATCTTTTTGTAACCATTTTTCTCAATTTTCCCTACATATGTTTTCTTTTTCCGCAGCTAAAGACACTTGACCATCAAATGTATGCTCTGAACTCCACTCTCAGTCTTGAGATACAACTCTTAATCTGAGCAGGAGGAATTTAGGGAACTCAAGTCCAAAACACTGCGGCTGACAACAAGTTATAGTTGCTCTTCGTGCATAAACACTTGCTATTTGTAAACTAGTCAAAAATGTACATTTTAATTTTGGGATTCTGATTTGGTCCCTGCTAAGTGGGTCTCAATTATGGTAACACGGACTTGTCTTGTTTTCTGGCCAGCCATGTTTTGGATTACTTGCCTATTACAACTTCATTAGTGTTCCAAACCATTTTGGAATACAGTCGTATTTTCCCTTTTGTCCAGCCCAGTGGTTAAAGATCTTTCCATGTGAATCAACTTATTTCCAGTACTAGCTGCCTTTTTGTACCCAAGGATCTCTAACTATCACCAGACCCTTAGTTTCCCATCGCTTTCCTCTTTCCACTTATTAGACCCCCCAATTGTCCTCACTTGCTTGGTCAGTGTGACCATTGCTTGCCCCTGGGGGGAAAATGTTCTTCCTGTTGATCTGGTCTTTTTCTTCATGATCACAATTAACTGACTCCTATACTAGGTCCTACTGCCCTAACCTTTTAATAAGGTCATTCCCAGCCAGGAACTGACAGATGATACATTTCTTCTTCCCTCATTCTGACTTTCTGAATTTTTTAAAATATAAACAACACACTGTACCTTTTCTCAAGGGTTCATCATGAACCCCTTGCCATTTGTGGTATAGGCACTAATATAACCATTACCTTAAAAAAAAGTGGTTGAGACATGCAAGCAGATGTATATGATTCCTCAGTAAAGAATCAGAAACTTAGGTATTCGGGACACCGCCATTGGTGGCACCTTGCTTCTATCAGTGACAGGAGAGTCACTGCACTTGAGTTTCTGGGGCCACTCCATACTTACCATGCAGAGGTGGACAATAGTTGATCACATGAGTTTTGTAAGTATGTGATCACACAGCAGGGAGTGAGGGTGGATCAGTTGCTCAACCAAATTCCTGAACCTGCTCTATCTGAAGAACTGATAGTAGCGCTAAGGGAGTGGCAAGGAAGAAAAACACACTGCCTACATCCACACACATCCAAGAACAGTGGTTGACAACCCTGGTGAAGACCAGCATCAGCTGGGAAGCTTTTAAAAACAAGAGAACCCCAGGCTCCAGCCCAGAGTCTTGGGGTGGAGGGGGAATTCTGATAAGAAGCCAATGTTGGACTCCACTGCTGTATGGTCAAATGGGGGAGCAGGCAAAGATTTATGGGATCAACATCTAAAGACAGGTTAATATGCACAGCAGCTAGCAATGTTTGCTTTTAACAAAGATAAACCAAAGATAGTAGGATTTTAAGAAATTCTGCTATGTTACAGTTTGCCATTTGTCCACTTCCTGTTTTTCGTATCATTTCAGAATTATCCAAACCTTGTGAAAAATCGATGAATCCCAAACAACCCTGATGATAAAAAACACCTGGAGGTCTCTTTAAAGATGCACATTCCAGGGCCCTACCCCAGTCCCACTGAATCAGTTGTTCCAAGGAAAGAGCCTGCAAAGCTGAATTTTAGCACATATTCCAGGTGATTCTTACCATCAAAGCTGTTTGGAAAACACTGAGCTGGGTACTGAACACTTTAGGTGGGCTTTGCTTATGATACGGGGCCTGTGAGCACATTATGAGAGGCACATGCGAGTGTGAAGCTCTCCCACAGCCTGGACTGCAGTCACTCAGACGTCTCACAGTTCCTTGATCTTTCCCACATCAGGGACTTTGTATCTGCTGTTTACCAGTTTGGAAACTCCCTTCCCCAGTTCTTCAACAGATGGGATCCTATTCATCCTTTGCCACGTTCTCAGAAAAGCCTCCCCAGCTCTGCTCAACTAAATCAGGTGCCCTATTAAAATCTCTTTGCACCTTTTACTTGACTTCATGGTAGTCATTAATGTTTTGGGTTATCTATCTCTGGTGATAATGTTTTCCTACACTAGATGGTAAGCCCCCGTGGAGTAGGGCACGGCTTACATGTTCACAGCTTTTTCTCCAGTATTTTACAAGAGCAATGCGCGCGTAAGTAAAGGAATACATAAATGAACAAAAGCGCTCGGTGGTAGCATGTAAAGATGGAGCAAGGTAGTGGGGAGAGATTTGCTGGGGGGAACAGAGATGAACGTGGGCAAAGCCAGAAAGCCTTTCAGAGGGAGGCGAGGATTGTGCCCGGCTCTGAAGCAAGCAGCCAGGGAACTGGCATTGCCGGAGGAGCGGAAATATGCCAGGTGGGTGGAAGGCTCTGCGAATGCCCTGGAGAAGAGAGACAGCGTGTGTGCGCTCCGAACCAGCCAGGCAGCTTGAATTAAGCAGAGAGAACAATCAGGCTATGATGAAAGTGGAGGACAGTTAGATAAAGAGTGACTCATGATCAGTTTGATTTGACGTCAGCAGAAACTCAGAGATCCTGCAGGGTTCAGAGAAGGAGAGAGATGATCAAAACAGACCTCTCAGGGGATGACTCATGTTCTTTGTGTAGGACTGAATGAAGGCACAGGACGAGAGATACATGAAACCAGCCAGGAGGCTGCAGCAATCAAATTGCAGTGCCATTAGCAATCAAAATGGGTGCTCTGTTTTATTTGGGTATGTCCTACCCAGTTTCACAAAAAGTTTGACGCACCTGGGTAGAAACAGGATAACAGCTGTTGACTAGAGGAAGGGAAGGGGTCCTAGGAAAGTATCAGTAAGATGTGGACAAAGTTTCATCGAGGAAGAGGGAAGAGAACCAGTGAAGATACTAATTTAGAGACCCAAAGGCTACATGCTGCAAAATAGGATGGAGAAATCCACAGGCGGGGAAGTCTGAGAGCCAGAGGAAATAATGACCTGCCTTCTTAGCATGGAGTCATGGTGTGACATTTAAGGAAGCTTATCCTTTATTCAGGGAGCATCACAGGACATGAAAAAGGGGCTGCAGAATAAGAAAACCTCAGTTACCACATGACCATGATCTCTGAAACTTGAAGAGATACCCAGGTTATCAGGGTGCTGGAGGGAATAGAAATAAATCCCAGAGGGAGTTTTCTAGAATCCCTTATCTTTCTAGAGTGTTCCATTGTATGGATGCTCTTGACAGCTCCCTTCTTTTTATCATTATATTTTTGGCAATTGCTGAAATCCTCCCCTATTTACTATTACTGTTTACTATTGACTAGTACTATTGCACTATTATTTTTACTACTGCTATTTTCTCTCTCCTCTGTAGAATGCCTCTAGCTTTACTATTTTTAATTTTTTAATAGCTCTACTGAATATCCAGTCATTTGAATGAGTCCCTAAAACACTCTCTGCCCCTATACAGTGTTGCTTCATCCAGACCATCCTGACTTGCTTACCCAGATCATTGAAAACAGCCTCCCCTCTGGGTCTCCCTGCCTCTAATCTCCTGCTACCATTTCATACTCACCCAGCAGCCTCCTTTCTAATTCAGATATAATCATACCTCTCCTCTGTTTAAAATCCTTAATTGACTCTCTCAAACCTTCACGATGAAGGGCAGATAGAATTGCTAGGACAAGAGGTCTTTTATGATGTGTCCCCTGCCTCTCTCTTCTTCTTTTTCCCTCTCCTTGGGCAGCTTGTACTTTTCCCTACAGTCACACCAGTAATCTTTCTATTTCCTGAATGAGACTTTGCCCTCCCTCCCTCCCTTTGTAAGTGGTGTTACCTCTAGCTATGTTAACTTCGTCATCCTTTTGTTGCCTGATAAATTTTATCCTTTTTCAAAACTTCAGTCATCACCCCCTGTAGGATATTTTCCCTAGATTCCCTCTGTGACTCTCCCATGTGTTCAAACAGCTGATTGTAGTTTGCCCCAGAGTGGAGAACTCTAATTTGTGTGCTTACTTTTTATTTTTTTTAATTCTAACTAAAATATTATCTTCCTAAGGCAAGGATGGTGTCTCTCATACCTCTATTTTCTATGTCTAGCACAGTGCCTGGTACATTGTAGAAACTGATAGACCATCTGAAGAAGGAAGGAAGGAAAGAAGAAAGGAAGGAAGGGAAAAGGAAGGAAAGAAAGGAAAAGAAAGAACTAAGGAAGAAAGAGACAGCTTCTCCTCCCTCTAAAAACAAACAAAAGAAATTCTTCCAAAAGTCTGAGAAGAAAGAGGGAGAGAGAAAGCAAAAGCCATGTCAGCTGGTATAACCTAAACTGAAGAAGACTGAGTGAATTAAATGAGTTTGGCAGTTTTTATAATTTCTTCTCATTTCAATAATTCCATGTGGAACACTGCATTAATCACCGATGCCAGGTACTGTGCTTGTAAAGGGAGGGGACATTAAAAAGAATGTTTCAGTCTCTGCCCCGAGGCTCTCACAGTTCCCTCAAGGAGACATTCAGACATACATTGCATCGGTGCCTGACCAAAGTACACACAGTACAGAAGAGGGAGTAGCAAAATATTCAGAGAGCAGCGTGGTTCATGGAGGTTTCAAAAGGCCAAAAAGGATGAGTAGAAAGGTACCAGGGATGGAAAGGGAGGAAATGCATTCCAGAGAGAGGACCAGGGCATCCTGGGGAATGGCAGAGACTTTGAAATGACTGCATTTAGCCAAATGCTCTTCCTTTGTTGCTATCAGGCCTTGGAGGTAGAGAGATATTAAAATATAGTTTTTTCGAAAAGATACTTGAACCCCAATGCTCAGAGCAGCACTGTTTACAATAGCCAAGACATGGAAGCAACCTAAATGTCCATCGACAGATGAATGGATAAAGAAGATGTGGTACATATACACATATATATATATATATACATATACATACATACACGACGGAATACTACTCAGCCATAAAAAGAATGAAATAATGCCATTTGCAGCAACATGGATGGACCTAGAGATTATCCTATTAAGTGAAGTAAGCCAGACAGAGAAAGACAAATATCATATGATATCACTTATATGTGGAATCTGAAATATGATACAAATTAACTTATTTACAAAACAAAAACAGACTCATAGACAAAAAACAAACTTATGGTTCCAAAGGGGAAAGGGGGTAGGGGAGGGATAAATTAGGAGTCTGGGGTTAGCAGATACAACCTACTATATATAAAATAGATAAACAACAAGGTCCTACTGTATAGCACAGGGAACTATATTTAATATCATGTAATAAATCATAATGGAAAAATATATGAAAAAGGGTAGATAGATATATAACTGAATCACTTTGCTGTACACCAGAAACTAACAAAACATTGTAAATCAACTATACTTCAGTAAAAAAATAAAATATAGTTTTATCTCCTTTCTCAAGTATTGCCAGACATGTTAGTTCTGGCACTGTCTGCCTCTTTTGTCCCACGACCTGCCACCCCCCTTCTCTCTCTTTTCTTCCCGCCATGTTTGTCCGGTGGGCTGAGCACCTCTGCTCCCCTCACTCTCCCGTGCTTCCCTCACTGCAGTGTGCAGTGCACTTAATCACCCCACTACTTCCATCCTTCCGCTGGAACACGTCACAGGGATGGGGCTGGGGTATCACTATTCGTTAAACCTTCCTCCTCATACACTCACCCTGAGAGGCCTTCCGGTAAATAAGTTCTCCTGGTATCACGTTGACATGATTCATCCTAATTCATCACTGTCACTGAAGGACTCTTCTGGTCATTCTGAAAAGAAAAATGCATGCCAATTTAAGTGAAGGGACACCCTGCTCAGATGCTATTAATAGTTTCTCTCGCCATCTAAGTGGCGCGTTAGAAAAGGGGGATAGGGTGCCGCCCCGCACATCCCCAGAGCTGTTTCCACAGGTGCCCGGAGCCTCTCTTGGGCGTGGAACTGAATCTTGGGTGGACAGCTGTCCGGTCCAGCCTAAGGCTGCTCATGTCTACAGACAGTTTGTGAACCTGGAGGCTCCTCCGGAGGGTTCCGTGGACCTAACATGGGCTGAGCAACTAATAGTCACCCAACTCCACTCGGTGCCCTTGTTATTTCACTTAATCTCATAATTAAAGAAGAAATGGATGGTAATTATTCCAGTTTTCCAGATAACTTATCATAAAGATAGATATCTTAAATGTTTCACTCAAAGTCACGAGGACCTCATAAGTGGAGAAGCTTCCGTTTAAATTCAGGTGTACGTTACCAAGGATGCCATTTTCCTGGTATGTTTATAGGCACTTACTCTTCTCTGCCTGACAAACATCACTAATAAATCATGACAGCATCACCCCCAGGTTGAAGGCAACCTCAGAAGTGTTACAGGAAGTGCTTCAGGCTCCCTCGACAACTGAGAGCAGTGTCTGGGCTCAACAAGATTGCTTTTTAGAGTCATTGCTTTGGTCTTACCAACATACCTATCATATAGAAACAAGGAATTTGAGAGAGCAAGAGAGTAGATTTACCTAAATTGTAGCGTCTTTTCAACTTTAGAGCTGAAACAGATCCAAATAGCCTCATTCTTTGAGAAAGTACCCCTCCTACCCAGTCACATACTCTTATTCTGCCCACATTGTCCATCTCGCCTCTTTCTGATAAGTCATAAAATTATGAGCTGCTTACGTGTCAATACCTAATTGCTGATTGTTAGTCCTACCTTAGAGTAGCACTTTGAATGGTCTTTTCTCTTCAGAAGCCATTTATCCAGACATAGTAACTTTATGCTTGAGAATAATTGGGCACTATAGCAATCTAACTATCCTTGTTTACTTCTTTGCCATTTCCTTTTATTACTATATGGAGAGAAAAGAAGTTGTCGATGATGAAACTTCTAATCCATTTACTGGCAGTGATTTCTTTCACCAGAGAGAATTCTAGAAGCCTTTCTCTTATAATGCTCAGAATTTAACATACATAGAGCTGCCTGGCAGTGAGCTAAATGCTCACACATGGACATGATTCTCAAAACAATCTTATAAGGTTGATTCTGTTAGTACCCCTATTGCACAGATGAGGACATTGAAGGTTTTAACAGAGAAAGTAATTTGCCCCAAATCACAACACTATCCAAGGAATGATTTCAGGGTTTGAACCTGGGAAGTCTGACTGAAGCTTTGTCAACAGCCCATTTATTGTCTCCCTCCCTTCACCATGTACAGCCCCCTCTGCTTCTTACTGGGGCACCTGCTACCTAGCACTAATTATACCCAGCAGGACCCTATGGGGCTCTTGGGCACAAAAGCCTTTCTGTGTCCCCCATTTCTTGATTACAGGAAATAGGCTTCATTCAGCCTCCATGACCTTCCCTGAGTTCCAACAGGCAAGTTCAAACAGATGCTAATTAGGGAAGGGAGGGGATGCGGAGACAAGGGAGGAACAGCCAAGAAACAAAAGTGCGGCCTTGGGGCAGGGTCCTGGTTCCCCCTCAAGGGATATATCAACACACAACAATATCTTTGAGCTGTTTTGCAGATACTGAAACCCCCATCAGGTGGGAGAAGTTAACTGTATGCTGACCACCAGCGCGTAGACCCCAGACCTGTTGGAACCAGAAGGTTGACGATGCTGATTCCCACTTACCTCACCATCAACCAATCAGAAGAATGTCCATGAGCTGACCACACCCTCTTTGAACCATTATTATAAAACTTCTCACTACCCCCTCCAGGTTTGGACACACAATTTTGAGGGTGTTAGCTCGCTGTGACCCCCTTTGCCTGGCAAAGCAATAAAGCTATTCTTTTCTACTTCACCAAAAACTACGTCTCCAAGATATAATTCCATGTCAGGGTACAGAGGCCTGATTCAGCTTCACTATGTGGCCACAGATCAAGGAGTCAAGGAGACTGCGAGCAGGACAGAATAAACTGTGAAGTCATTCAGAATCAATTGAAGCCTCCACTCTAGCTATAGGGCCTTCCATCACCCATCCTATAGAGGTCATGTTCTGCATCTAAAGAATAGATGAGTCTGCCTCAAGAGGCCTTTCTGGTTCTCTGGCAACCGAATCCCCTTCCAGATGCAAGAAATGTAGGATATCTCGTATCTCCTCCCTTCTTGGATTCGATGCCTTCCTATAGATGTGGCGTTTTTTTCCCAGCTTGGGTCAGACCTGCTGCTGGCTTTATTCCAGGACTAACTTCTGAGATTCTTCTTCGTCCTCATGTTTTACATTAGGTCTGACAATTTCCTCATAGCCACCAATCCAACAGTGATAGCTCTGAATAACACCTACATATCAGGTCTGTAGTTCATTTATCTATAAGTTTGATTCTATTTCTACACACTTGTAAGAGCAGAAAAGAAAATAAACGTATGCGATTAGATTTTGATATCATAGTGAAATTGACCAGGAGTTTTATCACCTTGTATGATGGTTACTTTATCCTTAATAATCTTTCATTATTAAGAAGTTAAAATTAACATTTTAATACTAAAACTTCATTCAATGACAAGACTAGGTTCATAGATATTACCATACTTGATTACCATGGGTACAGTAAGCAACAGATAATTTATCATTTATATGTCCTATTAATTACCTAAAATAGAACTATTATAGTTTTTTAGTTTTTCTGATCTGTAGGTTCATCTAGCTTTCACCCCTAAAACGTCCCCATTCCACTATCTAGGCAACACATTTAAATGTTTAATAGTTCTTTAAATCACTATGGAAAAACCCATAAAGCTTAGGAAGCTCAAAATTCTTAGCACCTGTCATTTGTGGTGAGAAATTTTCATTCATGGATTTCTTTACTGTGCCATGGGCTCTCTGAGGGAGGTGACATTGTGTTTCATCATTGGGGGATACAGGTTGACTCTCCAATATAGGTTACCTCACTGAGGATCCATAGTTTGGGGGTGGCCTAGGCCACTCCCCACTGATTCAGAAGCCAATCCAGGGTCTACAGACAGTGGAGACTGAATGGACTCCATTAATAATCAAACATTAATTAGCCTCTTAATTGTCAGTTAGCACCTTCAGTGAATACTTTAGAACTCCTGTAAAAAAAAAAAAAAAAATGTTTATACTATTGGGGGGCCTAGAAGAGGCTAAGGAAGAAAGAGGTGCTATTATGAAAAGCAGGAATGGACCAAAGACCACTTCACCTACTCCATGAACTTTTCTGGGACTACCCCATCTATGGAACGTCAGTGCATCTTTGGCATGAATAACTTATGTTGCCGACCACCTGACTTTACAAAAAGAGGCAAAGAATGGCATCAGACTTGTACCATTTGGTATTATTGTTCCTTTTTTGAAGACTAAAAGTAAAATTAAAATACAAGGAGGAAAACAACAAAGATTGCAGTTGGGCAAAATGAAGAACACATTTTGATGTTTATTTCACTGGTCTCACAAGGCTAACTTTGTGACAAACAAAAGGATGCGGCAGATTAAAAACTAGCATTAAAATAAAGAAATACAGAAAGGAATCAAGTATTTAGACATGGAAATACACAGATCTTCAACGTCAGTTTGTACAGCTGTTTGTTTTTAAAGCATAGAACTGTTCTTCTAAAATAGAGTTATAAACCAAAATCACCTTAGAGACCCATGAAATTCTTCTTCTAAAATGGCCCCATATTCTTGGTTGGGGCTCAAATCATTCTGATCACATTAGTTTGTCTTGGATAATTTTGGTTCAATTGGATTATCTAACAATTTTTGCCATCACACTCACACAATTTACTTTGTCATTTTCCCACCATCTAAAAGACATTTTCATGCCCATGGTATTGTTTATAAAAATAAAGGTCAAGATCATATTTTACAATTGCTTAATCTAAAAAGTTTTGGAAGGAGCTGTGGGTTCTAATCCTGGCAAATCTACAGAAAATTTCTGATAATTCGAGAGGACCCTTTTGGTCTTTTCTTATTTTCCTAGAATACTGTGATAAACAAGGAACACAGGTTGGCACCTATTTTGATGTATAGAAGGACAAATGACACTTTCAATATAGTATGAACCACAAAATACTGAATTGAGTTCCACGGGGTTATTTGGAGGATCTGTTACAACTTTGAAGAGAGGACTCCTGGAAGAAGTTGGAAATGATACTTCTCTGCATGTTTATGAAGAAAAAAAACATTTTTATTGATAATAAAGAAGGAGAATACCTTCTACTCAACATTTTTGGAGAGAAAGAAAACACAAAAACCACCCTGTGAGTCCAGGATGGATAATGTCTCAGGCCAGGGCAAGAGAAATACAGTGTCAAGGTAGCTCATTTCACTCCCTGCTGATTTTAAGAGAATCAAGATGGTTCATGAAGGTCCTTCAGTAAGTGAAAGTAAAATTCTTCATTCGATTTAACTCTGGTTAATTTCAAGTGTAACCTGTACAACCATTGGCCAAAATCAGTAAATTATCTGGTAGTATGAGCAGGTGTTTTTAAATGAATGAAAATACTGTTCTTGTTGTTGTTTTTAATCATTGACCATAGACTTGAAGAACTTTTTCTGGTTGAAAGGAGTGTATTCCACATTAAAATTTCATTAGTGATTTCTAAGGCTCATCCCCAGTGAAGGGAATGCACACATTCAGTCTGCATCAAAGGCCCTTTCATTAATAACAATTTCTGAATTTCCTCGCAAGTTTTTTTCTTCCAGTTTTATTGAGATATAATAGACACACAGCACTGTAAGTTTAAGGCATACAGCACAAAAATTTGACTCACATACATCATGAAATGATGACCACAGTAAGTTTAGTGAACACCCATTATCTCTTAGAGATACAAAAGTAAAGAAATAGAGAAAAAAATCTTCCTTGTGATGAAAACTCTTAGGATTTACTCTCTTACCTTTCACATGTACCATACAGCAGTGTAAATTATATTTATATACTTATTGATTATATTAAATTTTATTATATTTATTAATGCAATGCTTCATGGATCTAGAACTTAAAATAAGAGGATGCCATAGACAGAATGCTTGTGCCCCCCCAATCATATGTTGGACCCTAAGCCTCATTGTGATGGTATGAGGAAGTGGGGCCTTTGGGAGACAACTGGGTATGAGAACGGTGGTCCAGTCACTAGTGCTCTTATAAAGAGGCCCCAAGAGATTCATTGCCTCTTCCAACTTGTGAGGACATGGTGAAAAGGCAAATGTCTATGAACCAGGAAACTATCTCTCACCAGACACCAAATCTGTCAGCACCTTGACCTCAGACTTCCAGCCTCTAGAATTGTGAGAAATAAATTTCTGTTCTTTGTAAGCCACCCAGTTTATGATATTTTGTTATAGCAGCCTGAAGGCACTAAAGGGAGGATGAGGGAGCGGGGGATGTAAGAAACTCATTTCCATGACAATCCAAGAAAAGAACAGCATAATTTAGACACAGTTTGTTAATAAGGATATCCTAAATTTATGAAATTATGGAAAAGAGAAAGGTTACAGGTTAAATATATATTTTGTCCTTGTTTTTGCTCTTTAAAAAAAACAATGCCAAGCAAACGGATAGGAAAGGAAGAAATAAGTTTGTGAGTTGCAGACTGTAGCTGGGTAATTAAAATAATAAAGTATTGATAATTGGGTGTATATTCACATGTGTGCGTGTACATGTGTTTGGTTTTATTGAAAACTATCCCTTATCTTTTTTAGAAGTATGAGATATATATTACAGATAAAAACAAATAACTGGTTGGAATAGAATTAAAAGATGATATATTGATATTAGTCCCAAGATTAACATTTTAAATTCTTCTTAATCTTGCTATAGCTAAAATCAAGAAGATTATGCCATTAGAAATAATATAATAACACGTTAGGCATTTCACAAAGCCTTAGTGTGAATGGAGGCCAAAGCAAACATAAACTGAGGTGATAGCCAGCACCAAAATTTCAAACCCTATTAAAAAGAATGCAATGGTGTTGAAAATTCCATGGCTTGAGACACAGTGATACATCCAGTTGTTTTATTTCATAATTTGTAATTAAATTGGAATTATCAAGATATATTTTGGCTTTCCAAATAATCTGATAAATATTGAAAGGCCTTGGAACATTAATCATAGCAAATAAAATTAGTTACGGGGAGATTGTTTCCAGAAAAAAACTCATTTGATTGTTTTACTTACACTCAACCCTTCTTGGAAGGACCGCCTTAAACCGCAACTATCCTCTCAACCTGCCTGCCTTTCACTTACAAAACAAAGTACACATGCAGTCATTTGATTGTTTGGGCTTTTAAATTTGGCTCTGAGTCCGTTGGAGTATAATCCTTTTTTACTGGAAATTCAGTTAAAGGAACTCCTTCAATCTCCAAACACTAGCCAGATAAACCACATTTCCTGCCTTCTCTCCCTTTCTCCGGGGCTCTGCAGATTTGGTACTGATGGCACAGAAGAGTACAGCTTTTGCAGGACAGGTCGATGAAAAACAATCATCTTCTATCACATGAAAACTATTTTCCTCTCTTCACTTGGTTCATTTATAATGATTGCCAACCCTGGCTGTCTATTAGACACCTTTTTAAAACCCCTGTCCTTTCCCAAGAGATTTTTAATAGGTCTGGGGTGGGGTCCAAATATCAATATTTTTAAGTAACTTTCCAGGTAGTTCTAACGTGTAATCAGAATTGAGAAGATCCTGTTCACAGGGAGTTAGGATGGAAAGCTGAAGTAGGGCAGGAAACATGGCTGAGTGTCTTGCTGGTATCCAATCAGGATGCTCTGAGCCTCCTTTCAGTGAACCAGTCAGGATAATCCAAGCCTCTCAGTGAACCAATCGGCTTGGTGTAGATGAAATAGACTCTAAGGCAGTGTTCCCTTAATTTGAACGTGCACGGGGAATCACCTCAACATCTATCTGTTAAAGTGCAGATCCTGATTTAGTAGGTCTGCATGGGGCCTGAGATTCTACATTTCTAAAATGCTTCCAGGGGATGCTATAGCTGCTATTCCACAGACTACACTTTGAGTAGCAAGTATTTAGGATAAATCTGGCCCCATAATGTAAAAATGTGGTTGAGTTTTTTTTCAAAAGCTATCGAAATGTAATGCAGATACAAAAGTGTACAACACGCAGTTATTTATAATAGTGAAAATTTAGAAATAACCTAAATGTCTAATAACAGAGCCAGTATGAAGGGGTAATATTCAATCTGCTTTTTCAAAGAGTTTTTAATTTTATTGAAAAATCAATAAAATACACAATGAAAAGAGTAAAATATAAAAGTATATATAAACTATACAAGAATATCCCAATTACTTCCAAATGGATGGAAATAGACTGAAAGAAAGTAATCCAGTATGTTAACTGTGATTATGACAGGTTTTGCAACTTTAGTGTATTTATATTTTCTGAATTTTTCATTTTATCTAATTAATATGTTTTACCTTTATAAGTTTCAAAAGAAAGGTTAAGAAAAATATTGTAATGTATCAGATCATACATTTCTTTCTGACATTTTTATCAAGGGACATCTACCAGATTTAATTCCATTAGTTTAACCCTGAGATGCCCTAACTTTATCAAAATTTTCTTTGTATCTACTGGTATATTTCTTTTTTATAATTCATGGTGAAGTCCTAGTGTACATTATTCACTGTGAAAACGCAGAGTAGTACCTTCTTAGATTTGTTGAAAAAGTAAAAGAAAAACTATATCTCAAGCTTCAAGAGGATTGAATATTGACAACTGTGAAACTAATAAAGTTATATTTGATAACCCCAATTTTCTCTCTTTTCAGGAAATTACAGGGCAATCACATTCATGAAAAATAGATCATATATATGTTTGTTGCTATGTTGCATATGATTTTTGCATCTATTTTTCATGAGTATGATAATACATCATGCATCATGACCATACCTCATGATTAAGTTATATTTACTCCAGAGATGCAGGTCAGTTTCATATTTTTAAAAATTAATAATAAAATCATGTGATTCATCATAAAATAGGATCTAACAAGGTGAAGTCCCTCAAACCATGACAAATTTATTCATAATATTTAAGTAAAAGTCCCTCCATTCACCAGGGTCAAAGTCTACTCAAAATCTTTGCCCTCATCCACTAAGAATTCATCGAATGAAATAGAACACATGTTCCCCGAGTAACCAAACTTACAGAGAAACCATCAACACTGCCCTTGAGTCTTAGATCCACCTGCAAGACATACACAAAAATATGTGGGTGGGTGAGAACTCAGTAGGGCTCTTTTAGTAGGAAAATGGGTCTTTCTAAGCATATTTGGAGGGGCCACAAGGATTCACCCTCTCAGAAGACGGCTACAAGTGGCAGTCCAGACCTAAGGTGTCAGGACAACTTCAACTAAGATGAAACCTTTCTTGAGCAGAAACCACCCAGGGATCTCCGCATGATTGATGACACGGCAACCAAACCTGTTCTGTGTGTGTTGCCTGGAGCACCCCTCAGCTCAATCGTACACAGTCCGTTGACACCACTGAAAAACTTCCTTTGACCTTGCTGCCCACGTGTAATCCAACCCACGCTACAACAAGCTAATGCTCGATCCTGGCTGCATATAAAAGTCACCTAGGGAACTTTTTTGATAATGTCCGATGGTGGGCCCTACCCTGAAAACCTGAATCAGTCTCTCAGGATGGAGCCAAGACATTTGGTAGTTTTTTTTTTTTAACTCTCTAGAGAATTCTAAGGTGCACTGAAGTTTGAGATTCCCAGTGATAACCCACCAACTTGGCTCGCCATTGCCTTGAACAAAACAAAGCATCATGAGATATTGGCATTTTAATATTCTTCAAAGCCAGAGACATGAGGTTTCAGGCATCGATTATGACCCAAAGAAAAAGAAAGTGAACAGAGGGAAAAGAAAAACATAATTTTGACAATAGTAGAACCTCCTGGGAGTCTCTGAACTCAAGCAAAACATGTGGTCCTCTTCTTATCTATTTATAATATTAATTCTCTCTTATTTCAGTGTTCTGGGATTTTTTAATTCATTTTTTTCCAACCTCAAAAAAGTATATGCTCTTCTGTTCTAAGATTTTTCCAGACAGGCTAGAGCTCTGGTCTATGCTGATCACACTGTCTAAGACTGAAGCTAGAGGGGTATATTTTTATGATATTTGTAACATGCATTGCCCCAATTGCTAATAATAATGAGCAGCTGTAAGCATGAATGTCTCATCCCTGTCAGGTCATTGCCTCTGTTCTATCTGTCAGATCTAACCCAGAAGCTCTAAAATCTTCATCTTTCCACCCCAAATCAATCTGACCTTTGAAATTTAACTGGGCATCCTATTTTTTGTTTTTAGTTTAGTTTAGTTTCATTTTGTTTTTGCTAACATGGCAACCATGTACCAAATATATCCTGAAATACAGCATGGCATTTGGGAAATTTGTTTGGCACTGGAATTATGGCAGAAGAAAGTCAGGTAGTTTCAGCTCTCTCAACTTAAGACTTACAATCAAACTAGCAAAAGGAGAATCCCAATTTTTAAACTTTTAATTAAAGGCTTGAGGGAAAAATGAATAATCAAGAAATCCTGATGGAAATTAGTCTGAGTCAGCATTGAAAAGATCAATTAAAGAAAAAAAATTCAATTCTGAAAACATTATTATCAACATGACATTTCTTTGTAAAGGTTCTTATAAATTGCTTTTCCATTCAGTAGAAATTTTCTGGATTAAGTGCAAAAGTCATCTGTTAACCGATGAGATTTACTTTTTAAATTAAACCAAAAGGAAAATAAGACTATGAACATAATATTTCATTCTCTTTCAGCTTGTTTTGTACATGGACACAGTACCAAGATCTTGATATTTAATCATTTCAAGCTCATAGGTTTTAATTATTTATTAAATAATTTTTCTTACAATTAGATGTTTAGGCCTTAAGTTCTTTTCAGTTTTACACTTTTTTCTATCATGTAAGATTTGTCTTTTAGTGAGAGACAGGAATTCGCAGTAAGATTGTAAGTTACATGATGGCAGGGAGTAAATCAACCGTTTCCTTCTGTCTCCAGTCCCATCGGTGCTGCAAGCCCCCTGCCCACTCACTAAGTATCATGGATGGATTTCACTGCAGATGTGCACCTTTCACAAATAGCAAAGAGAAGCTTCAACATTTCTTTATATTTATATAAGAAGGCAGAGACATCACGCTAAGATTACATCCAGCCCTGGGCATGCAGTGAGTCGTGCAAAGGGCACACTTGTTTTCAATAACAAAAACAAAAACAAACCATGAGACTTGTATATGAATAGCGAGAGATGAGTACAAAGATATTCATAGCAGCGCTGTTTATAACAGGAGGACAAATGGATGTCCAGCAGCAGCATGGCAGGTGGACCAGCTGTGGTGAGCAGAAGTCCATGCTGCCGTGCACTTGCACAGCCTCCACTCCTGCTACCATGATTAATGTGTCCATGAGCTCACTGAGTAGCCTGGAGTTGGCCAAAGATAGTCCTGGCTGAGTATCATCTGATAGCTGACTCATTCTGTCTATATGGTTGTTTCATGCCTCTTTTTTGGTGGATGCTCTCTTGTGGGCATGTGGTACCAAATTCGACACCCTTCATGCAAGTTCCCCTAAGTCTGTCCTGCTTTTGAGTATAGGTTTTCTTATTTTTCAGATACGGTGAGGCCAACAGATCAGGAGACAACTGCCACTGAAAAAGTAGTTTGTTATCGTCACAGATCCCAAGAGAAGGAGGCAGGCTACACCACGGGGAGTCACGCAGGGAAGCCAGTCAGAAGGCAGAAGGTGAGGGGAATCTGTGGCAAGAACTTATTACTGTGGCTTCTGTGGGAAGGAGTAGCTTAGACAGGATAAGCAAGTTTAGGACTGGCTAGTCTGAATAACTTCTTCAGGCTTCGGGGTGTAGGGACTAACCCTAGTTGTCTGCTACCTGGACCTGTATGATTAGGGCAGAGGAATAGACACCCAGAGCATAAGAGCCTGATAAGGTTGGTGGTGGTTTTAGATATGAAAGGTGCAATTGCAGGTGAGTTGTTTGCTGTCTTTAGAAATTAGCTAGCCCTGGGACAAACATTCCTGCCAGTGTCAGCCCCAACATGTCAAAAGGTCAAAAATACAGAATAATAAGACATGAGTAACACAAATACCTATACCTTTCCCCCATACCTCTTGGTCTCTGAGTTTCCAGGCTTTATCCTCCGAAGACCCTAAACAAAATCAGCCAAGCTATCTATCACTGCCCATGAGTCGATATATGTTATACCTCAAGATACTTCTCTCCACCGATCTTGGATTACCAGGTACACTGGTCAAAACAGGAAGCCTGAATTCTCATAGGGTTTATCTTCTACCCTCTGGATCAGCTATGTCTTACCAAAAGCCTCATCCTTGCCACTACTTGCTTGTCTGATGAACCTGATGTCATCAGTGTAATGGACCATCTCTGGAACATCCAGATAGATGGTGCAGGCCCTTTCAGACTAAATGATGACAGAGAGTAGGAGAGTTAACATAACCCTGGAGCAAAGCATAAATGCATACTCAGTTGTCCCACGTTAATCCATATCGCCTCTGTTGCTCCTTCTTGCTATGGAAAACACACACACACACACACACACACACACACACACAGATTCACCACACTGGTGTACTTAAGTCTGTGTTGATCTGCTTCAGAAGAGATGCCACATCTAATACAGCAGTTGCAATCAGGGTTACTATTTGCCTAGGTTTGTAGTAAGCTGTTAGCATCTGCCAAGGTCTATCTATTCTTTAAAGATCAGACTGGTGAATTAAATAAAGATATGATGGGGCTCACCATCCCTGAATTCTTTAGCTTTTTAAGGGCAATGTTCTCTGATGTTTCTTCTGGGATGTGATTTTATTTTTTTAAATTATTATATTGGCTGGGGAGTGGCAGGGGTGGGAGAGAAGCCCACTTCAGAGCTCCCATTTGGTCTTTCCTACTGTGTGAGCTCCTACCCCTCAGGACAAGAAACCAGTGCAGGCCTTCTGCCAACTACCAAGTGTACTCATTCCAATCGTATAGTTGGGGACTGGAAAAATAACTACCAGATGGATATGCGGACCCAGTGAGCTGGACCTAGGCCAGGATTCCACTTTTTAATCTAATCTACATATGCCCCCACCCCAAAAGAGGGATTCTTGGTGATATGTTGGATCCCAGGGTATCAACCTCAACCTATACCCCATGTCTAACTGTGCCCAAAATATCTGAGTATTCTCCTTACTGGTATAAATGGCCATAGGTTGCTCTAGGGGGATTGTTAGATATATCTGCTATGGTATTATAAGATGCTTTCTCATGAGGATCCAGGATCTAAGAATCTAAGAAGATTAGATCCAGGATCTAAGGATCTAAGAAGTCCAAAAATTGGACAAAGGATCATGAAGTTTTATTGGGGTGGCTATCCAACAAATGTTTGATTCCTCTGGTTGTATACTTTTTATAACTTGAGCAATACTTTTATTGGCTGTCCATTTATCTTGCACCTAGGAATATCATGTCCTATAATCTCTCTGTAGTTCTCTACAGGCCAGCTCCCCTCGACCATCTTTCAGACCTTACTACCAATTATGATGATTGTACTTACACTGCTTCTAAAGTTTAAGTTCTGCCACCTGGTCAGTACCATTCCGGAGCCCTGCATCCTCATTGCTATCAGGAAACCCAGTTCTGTAACAGCATCTCCTATGTCACCGCTGGCCGGTAAGAGACTTCATCACTGAGCTACTCAGAAGTCCTGCAACCTGGTTCTCATCAGAGCATCTCTTATCAGTTTGGTAGGTGGAGTTTCCTCTCGGTTCTCCCACGGTGGGCTAGGGTTTTGCAGCCTTACATCATATACCTCTCCCAACACACTCACTTCTCTGAACACTTTGCTCCACCGTCTGCCATAGTAGTTCCAGCATCTCTCATTTATTTATTGAGGGCCATCACTTTTTCCAGCTTCCAAGAGTGTTAGCATGTTACCACTATTTCCTAAGGTTCTCAAGAGGGTAATAAATCTTAGCTCGTGAGACAGTCCTCCCCTACTGATGAACTCTCTCTTATCCAAGGTTATGTTCCATCTGTCTGCCCAGATCCAGCACCCTCAGAATTCAGTCCCATATATACTCCCCAGGCTCTGGCTGGTACACATGGGCTAGTCCCACAGCATTTTCTATTTAGTGCCAGCATGTGTCTGGCAGGGCAATATGGTGACTTGACCCTAGTTGTTTTTCTGATGGCCAGTAGGAGAGGTGAGGATAGATCCTGAAAGGGTGTGTATTGTCTTGTAAGGCAGACATTGTCTCTGCATTGTCTTAAAGCAGGGCAGGAATGCTTGACTTTAACAAGTAAAAAACTGAGCTACTTCTCTAGGTCCAGTGCCCAAGGGAAGCTGGAGATTCAAGATTTCCAAGTACAAGGACTCAGATGTCTCCATCCCACATCTCAGGGTCAGACACCTTAGGAAGCAAGGTCCTGAGCATAGCAGTCTTGCCAGAGTTAAGGATTCAACATTAGCTGGCACTTTTCTGCACTTAGTATTAGGTCCTACATCTTATTCTCAGCTATTTTTTGCCCTCTCATCGTTGGAAATGAGAGTCTCTTTATATGCCTGCCGGTTAAGAAAACCTCTGGCTTCTGTTTTTCATTGTTTTTTCCAATAGCACCCAACAAGAACCAGGAGATTTCATTTTCCCTATACTTATCACTTTCTTCAAACTTCTTCAAATTTTATAATTTAAAAAATTCCTTTATAATATGTGTTAAATAGGTATTTAAATTCTGTAATAATGGCATAACTAAGGGTGTTTCCACTTTTCCTCATTATAAATAACTCAGATAATTAAATTGTACATCTTTCTTCTTTCCCACCTGTTTCATTGTGTTAAATTACTGGAAGAGGACTTTTGTGGTCAAATGATACATCTGTCTTCAAAGCTTTTGGTATATATTATCGAATATGTTCCAGAAATGCTACATCAGTTTACAATTCCACTAGCAGCGAATGAGAGCCACTGTACCCCCAGGACCATCCCAGCTTTTGTAAAGTTTTTCATGGTACTTTTTGCTTATATGGTAAAATAAACAGGCATTTCCTTTTTTATTTTAAATATTCTGAACTTTAAATCTGTTAATGGCTATTTATGTTTTTCTTTTGTAAGTTGACTATCTAAATTCTTTGGAAACACCAACAACAATACAATTGAGAAGAACAATGAAGTTCACCTGGTACAGTGTTGGCAACTGTTCTCTGAATATTCCTATGCTCTGGTACAGAGAAGCTTTAGGGGTTGGTGGGAGGTAGCCATCGTGGGGAGGGAGGAGCCATGCTGTGGGGGAGGGAAAGGTAAGCAGATAGCACACACACACACACACACACACACACCCCAACACACACACACACACCCCAACACACACACATACCCCAACACACACACACACACCAACACACACACACACCCCAACACGCACACATACCCCAACACACACACACACCAACACACACACACACCAACACGCACACACACACCAACACACACACACACCCAACACACACACACCCCAACACACACACACACCCCAACACACACACACCCCAACATGCACACACACACACCCCAGCACACACACACACACACACACACACACACACACACACTTTGTTTCAAAAAGAACAACTTGGGGGTTTTATTTATTTGACTTCTCCTTAAGATTTATTTGAAAGGTCAAGTAAAGTCACTTTGAAAACCACTACTTCTTACCCAGCTTCCCAGGGTTTTAGAGGAGGAGGAAGCAGAATCTCAGAAAAGCTAGAGGCCTGTGGGCAGCCAAGACCAGCAACTCAGGTTGGTGCCATCAATGCAAATTCACCTCCACTCTACTGTTTCAAGATGTTTTCTGATTACCCAACCAGAAAATTGTTCAAGGTAACTCAAGTGTGAAAAGTACTAGAGGGGCTTCCCTGGTGGCGCAGTGGTTAAGAATCCGCCTGCCAATGCAGGGGACACAGGTTCGAGCCCTGGTCCAGGAAGATCCCACATGCCGCGGAGCAACTAAGCCCATGAGCCACAACTACTGAGCCTGCGTACCACAACTACTGAAACCCACGTGCCTAGAGCCCGTGCACCACAACAAAGAGTAGCCCCCGCTCGCTGCAACTAGCGAAAGCCCACGTGCAGCAATGAAGACCCAATGCTGCCAAAAATAAAAAAACAAATTAAAAAAAAAAAAAGTACTAGAACTTTCTCCTAAAACCAGTTAGTTCTTTTGAAGAAGGGGTGCAACTCTTTTAATAAGCCTTTCCCACTAGTGATTTCCTGCAGCTGGGCTTCCCGTTCTGTGGTGCTCCAGATGCAAAGCAGCCTCACTATGCGTTTCTATAAACACATTATTAACTGGAAGATCAAAGATTAAACAAACTGCCTCAGTTTTCTATCAGTTGTGTCCTGGAATTCACATTTTCCCTTCTCTTCTAAATCTCTAATGGACAATGTTTTCTAAACAGTGGTTAGTAACTAATTTACCAAATCATAATTCACTGATTTACCTTGGATTTGAGAAACATAGTCTTAGTTATTCAGCCTTGGACATTACCAGGGCTGAAGATACGTTTCTATTTCAGGTTGTACATATGTTAACAGTTGTTCTTAGTTCATGTATTTTTGCCCTAAAGTAGTAGGGCAAAAATTCAAGAGGTAATAATTTGAAACATCAAAAAGGGAATAATGATAAATACTTGAACTTTGAACTTTAGGGCTACAAACAAGTTTTGTCCCCTAAAAATAACCTTAATTACTTCCAGTGTTTCCACTTTTTCTATGATTAACTCTTTACCTTCTCATTTAATATTTCCTGTCCTGTGATCTGTTCCTACCATTTACAGTAGTAGTTAAGAGATGTATCTGCATTAGCTCATTTAATCCTCACAGTAACAAATATTTTTGTGGGTTAGGGATTGTTATTATCTCCATTTCACAGATGTAGAAATGGAGTTTTAAAGTGGTTAGGTGTCAAATACATTTTTAGATCATGGTTCATCTGTTTCTGAAATTCATTTTTATCTAGTACATTTTATGCTTCCCATAATTCAGAAAGAATTTCTACAATTATTTGGATAGTTCCTTTGACTGAGCCTTAACTTCTATGCTGTCTCCAAGGACTCCAAGTCATATTTCAAATTACAGAAGTTTTATTAGACATATAGTAAAACATACATTATGCTCACAGTCAAATCTGCCCAGACTCAGCATACTGAGGACCTCCTATGACAGATATGAGCACTAAGTTGTCATCAGATCTTTTAACATTCAGTAATTCCTTTGTGCATTGAAATGAAAATACAAAATCATAATGGTTTGGTCGATAAAATGTTAAGTCTCTTGAATGCAGGGCTTCATCTAGCCTGAAGTATATATAAATATTTGTAAAATATAAGCCTGGAGACTTGAATTCAGAAAGATCAGTTACAAGTTTGCTAGATTGTCTCCTTTCAGAAACCACATGCTGTGACTTTCTAATTCTGCTCATGGATATATTTATTTCCAGTTCTTGGATGCAAAGTGATAGAAATCATAAGAACTATACTCTTAAAAAACAAACTTATGGTTACCAAAGGGGAAACGTGGGGAGGAGGAATAAATTAGGAGCTTGGGATTAACATACACACACTACTATATATAAAATAGATAACCAGCAAGGATCTACTGTTTAGCACAGGGAACTTTACTCAATATTCTGTAATAACCTATATGGGAGAAGAATATGAAAAAGAATGAATATATGTATATGTATAACTGAATCACTATGCTGTACACCTGAAACTAACACAACATTGTCAATCAACTATACTTCAATAAAATTTTAAAAAAAAGAACTATACTCTTGAATTAATCTAAGGACAACTTAATAAATCTTTATTGGTATATGCATCATATCAGTACTACAGGTAATTTTGAAAAATCCTTTAATGATAAGGATTCATTTTGGCCCAGTAACTATGTTTTGATCATATTTAAGACCTAAAAAGTGAGGGATGTTGACAAGGTTGTTACTATCACTTCCGAATAATGAAATTTATCTAGAATTCAGTTTCACATTTTATGTCTGACAACACTGGGACATGAAACTATGAAGTATTCTACATATCTTACATTTTTATATGATAGGCAAAGAATTTGAACTCCTCTTCAAATGTATCCCACTGATAAAATTTTTGTGAGATGACAAATAGGTTTCTTTGTATATCAGTTTAGAAAATAAACCCTATGGGGCTAAACAAATTTGCTTAAAGTCAACATAGAACATAGGTAGGTTACAAAAAGTGTAAGATTATATTTTAGTGTGTTATGAAAATCCATCAGCATTATTATGTTAGTTGCCATTTTCAATTCTGGCTCTGCATCTGCCTGTTTCTATCCAGCTATTGAGTATCATGGATTCTCCCGTACACCAATGTCTTAGTTTAAATTTTTGAGAGATAGATTTGATGCCAAAAACTTGGCCTCTGCACCAGTGCCAGATCAAATCTTGGAGACAGAGTTTTGCATGTAGTAGAAAAGAATAGCTTTATTGCTTTGTCAGGCAAAGGGGGACACAGCAGTCTCGTGCCTCAAAAACTGTGTGTCCCAATCTGGGAGGATTCGGTGAGGAATTTTATAGCAATGGTTCAAGGGTAGAGTTGCTAATAAGGATCAGGGTGTGTGCATGGCCTGCACTCCTTTAATCTGGCCTCAGGTGGTCTCCTGATGAGCTTCTCTGGTTCCTTTAATCTGGCCTCAGGTGGTCTCTTCCCTTGTCTCTGCATCCCCTCCTTCTCCTGATTAGCAACTGTTGGTGTCTGCCCTTTAGAACTCAGGGAAGGTCGTGGAGGCTGGAGTCTATACCCCACAAATAAGAAATGGGGGGCACAGAAAGGCTTCCAGGCCCAGGAGCCCCACTGAGGTCCTGCTCAGTTTCAGATCTAATTGACCCAGCTCACTTTTTGATGCCAGGGTTTAGGTCTCCTGTGATAAATGTGACTTGTGCTGACATAGCATGTGACAAGCAGGATTGTTGACAGTCCCACAGGAGAATGGAACTCTTCTCTTGTGGTCACCAGAACAGTGCTGGGTCTGGCTATCTTAAGGTCTAGGGTCTCCTTATTTCCAGAATTTTTTGAGATTTCACTGGAAACTTACAAGAAAGCTCAAATTTTATTTGAGCTAGTTTGAGTAGGTTTCTGTTCCTTGTAAACCAAGAGGCTATCCGAGAACAGATGCTAACAACCTTATCAAAAATTTTTTCACATCCATTTTTTATGTCTTAAAATACATAGCAGAACAAATACACATTATGAAAAATTATGGCTTTTTAGGAGAAAGTTAAAAATTAAAATTAAATATGCTCCACTTCTATGAAAAGAGACAGCAACTCCAACACACAGGAAATGAACAAATGAGGGCAATTAGGAAGTGTAAAAAAGGGAGGGATGAAAAAGGAGAATAATTTTTCCCTTTGTTTTGCTTTCCCAAAGATTTGGGTGTTAGATGGAACTTAAGTTTCTCTAAACTGAAACACAATATGGCGGTTAAGTGGGTTTCTCTGAAGCTAGACTGCTTAGGTTCAAATCATGGCTTTGCTAAATTTAGCTGAATGACCTAGAAAACTAACCTCTCTGTGCCTCAGTTTCTCATTCTTAAATTTGGTAGAACAACTTTCAGTTTTTAACTAGTGATCTTAGGTCCTATAAAAATAGACTAAAACTTTTTAATGTATTTATAGTAACTAAACAAATGTATAGCTCCAGTAGGCATTTATTATATCATATTGATTGGACAAAGATAGGGCAATAACCCTAGTTAAGTTTGTGATCTCTCTAGGGACTCTGAAGGCAAGAGGACTGAAGCTTCTTTCTCAATTGGCCAAGACAGTATAGACCCTCCACAGCCCAGTTTGGGGACCCCCAGTAGACCTAGACCATAACACAGCTGCCCTTCCTCCCTCAGGAAATCTTATATTCTCAAATTCTTTATTCTCTATCCACCAAGAAATACCTACTTAAATGTTCAATATTTCTCTGGGACTGAATAGCACCTGAGCAAAAAGTGTGTACAACAATTCATGACAGGTGGTAATTTTACCTTTGTCCCAAGATCTCGTTTTGGCAGGTGCTGCCAATCTATAATCTAGTATTGCATGGATTCCTGACCCTGACCTGCAAACCTTGTCAGGCTGTAGGGTTCTGAGCTTTAAATTCCTGCCTGAAGACCTCACCACTTTGACTGGTAAATATGTGACTCTTGGTTCTTTCCTGGCCACCTAGGTTCAATCCTATTACTTTGATGACCTCAGGGAGGTACTTGGTGTCCTCCAGCTCAACTGGTTTCAAACATCTGGAGTTTACTGTCTGGATTTCAGCTGTTCCCCTGTCAGCTGTGTTTCTTTGCCTAACCTCTTGGTCAGGTTTACTTGGTCCTGAGCTCTGGGTTCCTGCAATCCACAGTCCTGGTATTATCATACCCAACACTTGCCTCTTTGGGAACATCAGAGACAGGAGCTAGAACTGACATTTACAGAGTGACTACTAATTTAGAAACTATACTAGATATTACAAATTCTGTGTGTGTGTGTGTGTGTGTGTGTGTGTGTGCATGTGTTTAATCCTTATTAAAAACTATGATATAAAGATCATTAGCCCCATCTTACAAATGAAAAAAACGGAGGCTCAGAAATCATATATAACTTGTTAGAAAAAGCACACCATCAGTGCACAGGGGAATTTCTGCCTCTTCATCCCCACTGAACATAATTGCATCTATGACACACCATTCGTAGTTGGATGTTTGCCTTCATCCTTGGCTTGCTTTCCTTCACTTCTTTGTGGAAAGAACTGCCCATGTGGTTATTTATTTATTTTTTCTAAATAAACCTTGGCTATTAAGATGAATCAGAGTTTCCTGGAACCAGCCATTCACTGGGACCCATATTATATAGATTCTTCCTGAACTTCTTGACTTTCGTTTGGCCAGAAGAGGAAACAACATAGTAGTTAATACACAGATTCGGGGGCTAGACAAATGTGGAGTCAAGTTCTGACACCAGCACTCACTGGTGTGTACCCTGGGACTAATTGCTTGACATCTGTATGAGACTGTGCATATGGAGCTTTTCACAGGACCTGAGAAGGGAGGAAGAGTAAGTTCTCAATAAACTCTGTGTACTGTTGTGCTACTACTTCATAATTATTATCTATTATAATGTCCTTCCAATGCACTCTCCCAATCCTGTGTTCTGAACTGAGGTCAAGCAGGGAGTAGCGCAAATAAAAGTTAAGTAAGGGGCATAAAAATCTAAGACTTGGGAAAATGAGTTCTCTGTTTTTTTCAACATTCTGTCCTCAACTGCCTGTCAAGAGAAGAAAACACAAGGGGGTGGAAGGTTTAAATCTTAGGAAGGAGGAAAAGATGGTCACATTCCAGTTCTTTTCTGAGAATTCAATTGATCTGTTATAATAAGTCATGCTTTGAAACTAGGAAAAGAGTTAATGGAGTTATAGTACAGAGGTTGCATGGAACCACATTAATGAATGGAAAGTGAGCCAGAATTTACTAGTGAAATGCAGAAACTTTCCAACTGGATCACTGATACAGACCTGGCCAGGTTGTCATACTACTTCTTACTGTAATAGCTATAACCACAGTTCTGGGGGCACTCTGAACTCCATGATTTTCAGGCAGATACTAGCTCAAAAATAGTTTTAAAAACTGGAGTGTATATCTTCTTAATGACTAACTCCAAATAAGCTCTTGAAGTGCTTTATCCTTATATTTGTTCATCTATAACACTAGTTCTTTCCTTATATTGACTGCTACAGCTTCATCAGTGAATGGTGAGTACAAAAATTTGATAAACAATTTTAAGTACAAGTCAGTTGAGCTACGTTCCCATCATCCCAGTATTATGTGATCTGCAGCAGATCATTTAGTGTCTCTGACCTCTGTTTTCTCCTCCATAAAACAAGCATCTTTTTTGTTTATTAAAGCATAATTGACATACAATATCATGTTAGTTTAAGGTGTACATCACAGTGATTTGATATTTATGTATTTTTTAAAATTTTATTGGAGTATAGCTGATTTACAATGTTGTTCTAGTTTCAGGTGTACAGCAAAGTGATTCTTATACATGTACATATATTCATTCTTTTTTAGATTCTTTTCTCATATAGGTTATCACTGAATATTGAGTAGAGTTCCCTGTGATATACAGTAGGTCCTTGTTGGTTATCTATTTTATATATAGCAGTGTGTGTGTGTGTTCATCCCAAGCTTCTGATTTCTTCCTCCCCTTCCACGTTTCCCCTTTGGTAACCATAAGTTTGTTTTCAATATCTGTAAGTCTATTTCTGTTTTGTAAATAAGTTCATTTGTTCATTTTCTTTTCTTTTTTCTTAAATTAGAGTCCACATATGAGTGATATCATGTTATATTTGTCTTTCTCTGTATGTACATTTTGAAATGGTCACCATGACCAGGACTGGAACCCACGCTCCCTGCAGTGGAAGTGCGGAGTCTTAACCACTGGACCACCAAGGAAGTCCACAACTTATTTATTTTATAATTGGAAATTTGTACCTCTTCATGCTCACCTGTTTGCCAAACCCCTTCCCCTCTGGCACTACCAATTTTTTTTTTTTTCTGTATCCATAAGTCTCTTTCTGTTATTTGTTTGTTTTGATTTTTAGATTCCACATGTAAGTGAAATCATATGGTAATTGTCTTTCTATGTCTGACTTAGCATAATACCCTGTAGGTTCATTCATGTTGTCCTGAATGGCAAGATTTCAATCTTTTTATGGCTGAATAATATTCCATTGTATATATATATATATACCACATCTTCTTTCTTTCTTTCTTTCTTTCTTTCTCTCTCTCTCTCTCTCTCTCTCTCTCTCTTTCTTTCTTTCTTTCTGGCTGTGTTGGGTCTTCGTTTCTGTGCAAGGCCTTTCTCTAGTTGTGGCGAGCTGGGGCCACTCTTCATCGCGGTGCGCGGGCCTCTCACTGTCACGGCCTCTCTTGTTGCGGAGCACAGGCTCTAGACGCACAGGCTCAGTAATTGTGGCTCACGGGCCTAGTTGCTCCGCGGCATGTGGGATCTTCCCAGACCAGGGCTTGAACCCGTGTCCCCTGCACTGGCAGGCAGATTCTCAACCACTGCGCCACCAGGGAAGCCCCCTACCATATCTTCTTTATCCATTCAACTATCAGTGGACACTTAGGTTGTTTCCATATCTTGGCTATGGTAAATAATGCTGCAGTGAACAAGGGGTGCATGTATCTTTTTGAGTTGGTATTTTCATTTTCTTTAGATAAATACCCAGCAGGAGACTTGCTTAATAGTAGGTAGTTCTATTTTTGATGATCACCACTCTGACAAGTGTGAGGTGATATCACATTGTGGTTTTAATTTGCATTTTCCTGATGATTAGTGATGTTGAGCACCTTTCCATGTGCCCGTTGGTGATCTGTTTGTCTTCTTGGGAAAAATGCCTATTCAGATCCTCTGTCCATTTTTTAATCTAGTTGTTTGATATTTAGCTGTATAAGTTCTTTATATATTTCAAATGTTAACCCCATATCAGATATATGATTTGCAAATATCTTCTCCCACTTAGTAGGTTACCTTTTGTTTTGTTGATGGCTTCCTTTGCTGTGTGAAAGCTTTTTAGTTTGATGTAGTCCCATTTGTTTATTTTTGTTTTTGTTGCCCTTACCTGAGGAGTCAGATCCAAAAAAAATACTGCTAAGATTGATGTCCAAGAGCATATTGCCTATGTTTTTTTCTAGGAGTTTTATGGTTTCAAGGTCTTACATTCAAGTCTTTAACCAATTTTGAATTTATTTTTGTATATGGTATAAGACAGTGATCCAGTTTCATTCTTTTGCATGTATCTGTCCAGTTTCCCCCACACCATTTATTGACTGTCTTTTCTCCATTTATATTCTTGCCTCCATTGTCATAAATTAATCTACCATATATGTATGGGTTTCTTTCTGGGCTCTCTGTTCCATTGATCTGTATGTCTGTTTTCATGCCAGTAACATACTGTTTTTACTGAAATCAAGAAGCATGATACCTCCAGCTTTGTTTCTCTGTCTCAAGATTTCTTTGGCTATTTGAGGTCTTTTGTGGTTCTATACAAATTTCAGAACTCTTTGTTCTAGTTCTGCAAAAAATGCCATTGGTATTTTGATAGGGATTGCACTGAATCTGTAGATCGCTTTGGGTAGTGTGGACATTTTAACAATATTAATTCTTCCAATCCATGAATATAGGATAGGTTTCTATTTATTTGTGTTGTCTTCAATTTCTTTCACCAGTGTCTTATAGTTTTCAGAGTACAGGTCTTTGACCTTCTTGGTTAAATTTATTCCTAAGTATTTTATTATTTTTGATGCAATTTTAATGAGATTGTTTTCTTAAGTTCTCTGTCTGACAGTTCATTATTAGTGTATAGAAACACAGCAGATTTCTGTATATTAATTTTTATCCTGCAGCTTTAGTAAATTCATTGTCTCCTGCAACATTACTAAATTCACTGATGAGCTTTAATAGTTTTTTAGTGATATCTTTAGGATTTTCTATATATAGCATCACATTCATCTGCATATAGTGCTGGTTTTATTTCTTCCTTTCCAGTTTGGATTCCTTTCATTTCTTTTCCTTGTCTGATTGCTGTGGCTGGAACTTCCTATACTATATTGAATAAAAGTGGCAAGAGTGGGCATCTTTGTCTTGTTTCTGATCTTAGAGGAAATTCTTTCAGATTTTCCCCATTGAGTATGATGTTAGCTGTGGGTTTGTCATATATGGCTTTTATTATGTTGTTGTATGTTCCCTCTATACAAACTTTGTTGAGAGATTTTTTATCATAAATAGATGTTGAATTTTGTCAAATGCTTTTTCTGCATCTATTGAGATGATTGTATTGGGTTGGCCAAAAAGTTCCTTCGGGTTGGAACGAACTTTTTGGCCAATCCAGGATCTTACTGAAAAACCTGAACGAACTTTTGGGCCAACCCAATCTAATTTTTATGTTTCCTTTTGTTAATTTGTTGCATCACATTGAAGGACTTTCAGATGTTGAATCACCCTGCATCCTGGGATATATTCCACTTGATCACAGTGTATGAGCATTTTAATGTATTGTTGAATTCGTTTTGCTAATATTTTGTTGAGGGTTTTTGTATCACTGTTCATCAGAGATTTTGGCCTGTAATTTTTTTTTCTTTCTTTCTTTTTTTTTTTTTGTTTGTTTCTGTCTGGTTTGATATCAGGGTAATGCTGGCCTCATAAAGCTTGGAAGCATTATTTCCCTTCAGTTTTTTTATATAATTTGAGAAAGATAGGCATTAACTCTTCTTTAAATGTTTGATAGAATTCACTAGTGAAGCTGTGAATCCTGGTCCTGGACTTTTCTTTGTTAAGAATTTTTAAATTACTGATTCAATTTCATTACTAGTAATGGGTCTGTTTAGATTTTCTATTTTTTTATGATTGCCTTAGAAGATTGAGTGTTTCTAGGAATTTATGCATTTCTTCTAGGTTTTCTAATTTATTGCCACATAATTGTTCATAGTAGTCTCTTATCATCCTTCTTATTTCTGTGGTATCAGCTGTAACACCTTTTTCATTTCTCTTTGTTCAGGATAAGACTTGCTAAAGATTTATCAATTTTGTTTATTTTTTTTTCTCAAGGAATAAGCTCTTAGTTTCATTGATCCTTTCTACTTTTTTTTTAGTCTCCATTTCTTCTTGCTCTGATCTTTATTATTCCCTTCCTTCTACTAACTTTGGGTTTTGTTTGTTCTTCTTTTTCTAGTTCCTTTAGATGCAAAGTTAGATTGTTTAATTGAAATTGTTCTCTCTTTTTTTTTGAGGTAGGCTGGTATCACTATGAACTTTTCTCTTAGAACACCTTTTGCTGGGACCCAGAGATTTTAAAATGTTGTGTTTCCATTTTTGTTTGTCTCAAGGTATTTTTTGACTTCCTCTTTGATTTCTTTGTGGACCTATTGATTTTTTTTAGTAGCATGTTGTTTAGTCTCCATGTGTTTGTGGATTATTTTCCAGTTATTTTCTTGTGAGTGATTTCTAGTTTGATTCTAGTGATTGATGACTGTTGTTAGAAAAAATGCTTGATATGATTTCAGTCTTCTTGAATGTATCAAGACTTGTTTTGTGGCCTAACATGTCATCTATCCTGAAGAATGTTTCATGTGTACTTGAAAAGAATGTGTATTCTACTGTTTTGAGATACATCGATTTTCTGTCTGCATGATCTACCCATTGATGTAAATGTGATATTAAAGTCCCCTACTATTTTTTTATTACTGTCAATTTCTCCCTTTATGTTTGTTAATTTGCTTTATATATTTAGGTGCTTCTATGTTAGGTGCATAAATATTTACATATGTTATATCCTCTTGTTAAATTGACCCCTTTATCATTATATAATGCCCTTCATTGTCTTTTGTTTCAGTCCTTGTTTTAAAGTCTACTTTATCTGATACAAGTTTTTCTATCCCAGCTTTCATTTTGTTTCCATTTGCATGGAATATCTTTTCCCATCCTTTCCATTTTAGCCTGTGGGTGTGTTTATATCCAAAGTGAGTCTCTTGTGGACAGCATATAAATGTGTCTTGTTCTTTTCATCCATTCAGCCACGCTATGTCTTGATCGCAGCATTTAGTCCACTTATATTTAAATAATTATTGATATGTATTATGTATTTCCATTTTGTTAATTGTTTTTTGGTTGTTTCTGTAGTTCTTCTCTGTTCCTTATTCTCTTGTTCTCTTCCCTAGTAATTTTATGATTTTCTTTAGTGTTATGTTTAGATTTCTTTCTCTTTGATTTTTGTATATTTATTATAGGTTTTGGGCTTGTGGTTACCATGAGGTTCATATAATACGATCTATATATAAAGCCATCTATTTTAAGTTGGTAGTCACTTAAGTTCATATGTATTTGAAAAGCACTACATTTTTATTCCCCCTCTATATTTTATGTTGTTGATGTTATTTTTACATTTTTTATTTTGTGTAGCCCTTAACTACTTATTGTAGTTATAGTTGATTTTACTACTTTTGTCTTTAGCCTTCATACTAGCTTTATAAGTGGTTGATCCACTGTCTTTACTATGTTTGCCTTTGTCAATGAGATTTTTTTTCTTTCATATATTTCCTTATTTCTAGTTATGTCATTTTTATTTCTGCTTACAGAAGTTCCTTTAACATTTCTTTTAAGCCTGGTTTAGTGGTGATGAACTCCTTTCATTTTTTCTTGTCTGGGAAACTCTTTACTTCCCCTTCAATTTTGAATGATAACCTTGTTGGATAGAGTATTATTACTGGTTGTAAGTTTTTTCCTTTCAGCACTTTGAATATATCATGCCACTCTCTTCTGACATGCAAAGCTTCTGCTGAAAAATCAGCTGAATGTCTTATGGGGGTTCCTTTATACGTAACTACTTGTATTTCTTTTGCTACTTTAAAAATTCTCTATCTTTAACTTTTGACATTTTTTAGTATAATGTTTCTTGGTACAGATCTCTTTGGGTTTATCTTTTTGGGGACTCTCTGTGTTTCTTGTACCTGGGTGTCTGTTTCCTTCCCCAGGTTAGGGAAGTTTTCAGCCATTACTTCTTCAAATAAGTTTTCTGCTCCTTCCTCTGTTTCATTTCCTTCTGGGAGCTCTTTAATGCAAATATTAATACATTTAATGTAGTCTCAGAGGTGCCTGAAACTATTCTCATTTTTTTAAAATTCTTTTTTCTTTTTGCTGTTCTGATTGGGTGATTTCCAATACTCCATCTTTCAGATCACTGATCCATTCCTCTGTATCATCCAATCTGCCATTGATTCTCTCTAATGTATTTTTCATTTAAGTTATTGTATTCTTCAGATTTAATTGCTTCATTCTTTTTATATATATATATAAAATTATTTATTTATTTATTTATTTATGGCTGCCTTGCGTCTTCATTGCTGTGTGTGGGCTTTCTCTAGTTGCAGAGAGCGGGGGCTACTCTTCCTCGCGGTGCACAGCCTTCTCACTGTGGTGGCTTCTCTTGTTGCGGAGCATGCGCTCTAGGTGCACGGGCTTCAGTAGTTGTGGCATATGGGCTCAGTAGTTGTGGCTTGTGGGCTCTAGAGTGCAAGCTCAGTAGTTGTGGCACATGGGCTTAGTTGCTCCATGGTGTGTGGGATCTTCCCGGACCAGGGATTGAACCCATGTCCCCTGCATTGACAGGCGGATTCTTAACCACTGTGCCACCAGTCCTTAATTGGTTCTTTCTTATATTTTCTAACTGTTTTTTGAAGTTCTCAAATGTGTTCATTCATTCTTCCCCCAAGTTCTGTAAGCATCTGTAAGCATCTTCCCCCAAGTTCTGCAAGCATTACTTTGAATTCTTTATCAGGTCGATTACTAATCTCCATATCATTATGGTCTTTTTCTGAGGTTTTGCCTTGTTCTTTCATTTGGAACATGTCTCTTTTTCCCCTCATTTTGCTTGCCCCTCTGTGTTTGTTTCTATGCATGAGGTAAAACTGCTACCACTCTCTTTCTTGAAGGAATGGCTTTGTGTAGGTGATGATTCTTCTCATTCAACGCTGCTCTATCTCTTGATTGTTTCTTAAATCTTTGTGGTGGCCTATATTGCCTGATTCATTCTTGATATGCCTCTGATGTTGAGGGTATGCTGAGACATGTCAGTGTTCCAAGAGGAAGAATTTCATTTAGCATCCAGTTTCAGGCTGATGCCAGATCCTCCGGCAGCAGCTTTTCAAGTATGCAGATAAATATAGTCCTGTAGGGCCATAATTGTAATTCTTGCTGGCCTCTGGACCAGGCGATCTGAAGGTGTCCCCTGGATGACAATTGCAAAAATCTGGGCTTCTGATGAGTGTATTAGTTCCTTTCTGGGGAGGCTCATGAAGCTATAATAGGCCAAAGGGGTGCACATGGATGGTGTCTCCCGCTTACACTCCCTGGGAGCACCTCCTTTGCCTCTAGGTGTGTGGAAAACCCGAAGCCTGTCCTTCAGGGTGAAGTTCCATGTCAAGTAAATAGGTCTTTTTCATGGGAAGACTGGGGCTGTGCTTCATTCTGCTGTGCCTGAAGCGCTCTGAGGGTGGTAGCCTGGCAAGAACTGTGTTTCTGATCGTTACGGTCCCATGGAGCTCAGGGATTCCAGCCCCATTGGCCACCAGGGCCAGGAGATCAAGGGGTGTCCCCTGCGCGGACTGTGCACGCCTGCTGGCTTTAGCTAGGTGGCTGGGGAATGTAGGAGGCGGGGCTTGCTCTCTTGCTTCAGAAAGGCACCAGGAAAATGACTTGAGTATGCGTGCCTGTGGGCTAAGCAATGCAGCATGGGAGTGCCTTGCCTGTGTGCCTGTTGGCTTTAGGCTGGGAGTGGGAGAATGCCATGACTGCTCATGCTTGCCAGCGCCAGCCAGGGGGAAGGGGAGAGTTGCAGCTGTCCGCATCCACAGACTTCAGCTAGGGAGCAGAAAAGTGCCACAACCATTCACACATGCCCACCTGAGTGCTGCAACTGCCAAAGCTCTCCAGCTTCAGCAATACAGCGGGATTGCTCGCCCCAACGTCAGAGCTTGCCTTCCTATGCTAGCAGGTTAGCTGGAGAGCATAACAATGACATCTACCAGTGCCTCCACCTCCACCATCCTCTGCCCCTCCTGCCAATGCTTTCAGATTTGATAATGACTGTCCTTCACATGTAGTCTCGGCACTTTTTGAACTGCTGTTATTTCACTGGGTCTTGGCGCGAGTGAAACCGCATGCAAGCCCTTTAAGAGGGGAGTCTCAGTTTCCTTTAGCACTTTGGGACCCTTAGGTGTCAGGACCTTGGTTTTCTAAGCCAGGTATTTTGGGGGCTCATTGCTTCAGTATTGATCTCAGGGGCCAGGGGAGCTGATGTGGGGCAAAAACCCCTTGCTCCTCCAAGAGCAGCGCTTGTCTAGTGAGATTTCTCTCTACTGTTTGCTGACACACGGGGATGGGAGGGGCTTTTAGTGAGAGCATTTCTCTGCCTCTCCTACCCATCTTGATGTGGTCCTTTTTTATCTTCTGTTGTGTAGCAGGTGTTTAGCTAATTCTCATGTTCATTTCAGAAGGAACTGATCTATAGGTAGCTATATATTTGTTGTGTCCATGGGAGAAGTTAAGTTCCTACACCACCATCTTGAACTTCCCCTAAAACAAGTATCTTAATGGCATAACTAGTATGGTTTTGCCAGTAACAAATCACTCTCTCATGCATTATCTCATATAACAGCCCCCTCCTCACCTACCTCCTTAGGTTGCTGTGGAACTAAAACAGTTAATAGGTATAAGAAGCTTTTGAAATGTTAAAGAGGGCAGTAAAATGCATACAGTAGTAATGGTTTCATAGTATAATTAGAAAATACTCCATAGAAGATCCATGTTTCCATTGTTTAAGCAGACAGTGTTCTCAAACCATTAACACAGACCTCCACTGGATTTTTTAGCTAGTGAGCATTTAATTTGCATTGCTGAGTTCATAAGCCAGCCAGCCCTCTGTAACACACAAGGCAGGGCAGCCAATGGGGGAGAGCCTCATCAGCTCCAGGCCAAATGCAGCCTCTGATTGGCTCATTCCAAACAAGGACAGTTTGTGGCTGTTATTCCAAGAAACCCACAGGATGCGGAATTTCTTTTCCTTTTACACTTCCCACTGGTGTAGTAAATAGTAACTTTTTGCCAACCATTCATAAACCACTGCACCACACACATCTAAAGTACCTATTTTGAGATATTCTAAGAAATATGCAATTTTTAAAACATCTCAGCTTTTTTCAAATCTCACTTTTCTCTGTAAGCTCATGATTTAAAAGCATTTACATAATGAAAAAGGCATTTGAAAAGCACATAATTATGAGCAGTTTTTGAAAAAAAGGCATAAAAATGCAATTTGAAAAATTCTATTCTCAGGAAAGCAGCAATATATTTTTGCTTTAATTTGAAAACTTGAAGATCTAAAAAAAAAGTCTTTTAAACACACAGTGAAGCAGTCTTAGTAATCAGTGACAACTTTGGATGGCATTAAATGAGTTACTGGCATACTTTCTATTTTTTGCTATTTTTAATATCTTTTAAAATTAATAAATGTAAATTGCTACAATGAAGAAATCTATAGATAAGATTATTTAGATTAGTCAATTGCTATGTTCTGTTTAAAAAATAAATGACTTTGTATTTTTAAAATTTAATGATAATATGTAATGTATGTAATATAATAATTTTATAAATAGAATTCAGCACTTCACAGATACCAGAATATTACTGGTGAAAATTTATAAACTATATTATCAACTCCTAAGAACTTTCAATGGAGCCACTCAACTAGAATTTAGTGAGGACTTTTAAAAAATGTTTGTTAGGGCTTCCCTGGTGGCGCAGTGGTTGAGAATCTGCCTGCCAATGCAGGGGACACGGGTTCGAGCCCTGGTCTGGGAAGATCCCATATGCCGCGGAGCAGCTGGGCCCGTGAGCCACAACTACTGAGCCTGCGCGTCTGGAGCCTGTGCTCCGCAACAAGAGAAGCCGCGATAGTGGGAGGCCCGCGCACCGCGATGAAGAGTGGCCCCCGCTTGCCGCAACTAGAGAAAGCCCTCGCACAGACACGAAGACCCAACACAGCCAAAAATAAATAATAAATTAATTAATTAAAAAAAAAAGTTTGTTAAAGTCTCACTGTTGCTTTCAGTGTATATGTAATATAGAACAATAATAGTGAGAATATGTGAAAGAAATGCTCTGAATTTAAAGCACATAGTGATTGACTCCTCTGCTTTGGCCCTTATTCAGCAGCAGGACACAGAATTGCTTTTTTGAAAGCTTACAGATAATAAATGCTACTAGTAGAAGTCACCTTCATATTTAGAGCCAAAAGAACTATTCTATACCTCTAAGAGAGGTAGATACATTTAAATCTGAAGATTATGCTAAACTTTCTAAAATAGGGGCGCTCTTACAAATACATAACAGGTTTAAGCATTACAAAACTTCATTTAATTGTAATCTGGGAAGTACTGTATCTTACTTTCTTAATTTTCAACAGATAAGTAAAATACTGTTGAAAAGTTAACCAATTGAATACAAAAGATCTTTTTCTTACATAGAAAGAGAACAGAATGCACTTGGAGTTGATGCTAAAATTAACTTATCGAAATTTTATAAAGCTGATTTTAACTGATTAGTAGCTATATTATGAAATGAGTAGGAGACAAAAAGTATTGATTTCTAATTATAAATTCATGATTCCTTAAGGAAACTCAAACATTCTCTTCTTATTTTATACTTTTTCTGAGTATTTTAACCATTTTATATCTTCGATTAACATCTTATATTCAATTCAAACTATTTTTCTCATTTCAAGACTCACTTATCAAACTCCTCCTGTTAGAGGCCCAATGGTATCTAAAAATCATCATCAATCCATCAATATCCTTATGTCCATAAATGTAACCTTCTTCTACCCAATCCAGAAATCTTGGAGTTAACCTAAACTTCTCTTTCCATTTCTTGCCATATTCAATAAAGCCATATTGATTTAGATCCCTCAGATCTATCCTATGTTTAGGCTCTCAGTTTCCCTGAATTCCACAATAGCCTTGCAAACTCCCAGAGGAACTGACATGTTAGCTGAGTCCTATGATGACTTAGAAGCCATCAGATGGAAGGATGTTGAGGAAACAGTCTCTCACTGAGAGAACACCTCCAAAGGTCTCTCTAAGCTGGGAAGGCAGCATATTCCATTAAAAAACTGAAAGTATTTCTGCATAGGTGAAGCCAGGAGATCAAGGATGAACTGAGAAGAGTATATGCAACCCAAAAGGTTAGGAACATTATTGTTTTCACTATGAATATCCAATGCTTAGAGTAGCATATCCAATGCCTAGAGTAGTAGCATTTAGTGGTCATTCAGTATACATTTGTTACATTAATGAAGAAACAAATGAATTCAAGAGCTAAAAGACTCTGAAGGGCTTTACAAGCTTTCTTAATATTTGGATAGTCTTCAAAGGGCAATGGGAAACCATTAAAAGGTCTTTAGCTGCAGAATGACATAATCAGATCTACCTCTTAGAAATATCGCTCTGGCTATTGTATGAAGGAAAGATAGAGGGAAGAAGCAAGATTCCATGGGAGAGACTAATTAAGAGAACATTTTACTAGGCAGAGAAAGAGAGAGATGCTAGAGGCTTGAATTAGGAAGCTAAAATGAAGACGAGTATACGTAGATATTTGAGAGATGTAGAGGAGATTGGTCCCTAGGACTTAGAGATTAATGAAGTAACTGAAGCTGGGTAGTAGAAGAGATGGAGGAAGCAAGGATGGATTTACAGCTTTGACAACTAGCTGAAAGGTTAATTGGAACATGGAACATGGGAGAAGAAAAAGGTTTGTTTTTAATTTGTTTTGTTTTTCAAATGTGTGCATTACTGCACTAGGCAGAGATATATTAAATGTGATATGTCAAAAATACATGTCTAGAAGGCAGATTTGGATATATGGTTCTGGCACCCAGGAAAGCAATGTCAGATACAAATATAGATTTAGGAGTTACTGTTAAAGATGGAATCAAGGGGGTGAGTAAGACTCCAGAAAAAGAGTGGGGGGGAAGCTATGTGCTATGAAAGTAATAGAAAGCATTAAAATAAGAGGCACAGTCAGTAAAGGATATCAAGAAAATGTCTAACTGTTGATTTTGCAACAAGCAGTTTGCAGTCTTGGTAAGAATAGTTTCAGTAGAGTTCTTCATGTGGGAGCCAGATAGCAGTAAGCTGAAAAGTAAGTGGGAGGTGAGAAAGTGAGGAAATAATGCCTGTGAACAATTCCTTCAAGAAGTTTGCCTTTGAAAGGGAAGAGAGATAGACCAGGTGGAGCTAGAAGAGAGTGTGAGATCCAGGGAGGACTAGATTTTATCGTAAAGATGCTAAAGACTTAAGTATGTTTAAATAATAGCGACAAGGAACCAGTAGTCAGTCAGTGGTTACAGATTTGGGAGAGAAAAGTGGAGCTAGATAAAGCTCTGTGGTTAGTCATGATGGATGGGGATCCAAAGGCCGAAAGAAAGCTTAGCTTTAGACAGAAAGGAAGGGGTGGGGGGCATCTCTCTACAAGAGGAAGAGAGAAGGAAGAAAGGCAGGGTGGAGGCAGGAAAGGTAGGACATGCCTTCTCTATTCCTTGTGAAGTCTTATGCTAAGGTTGGGGGGTGAGGCAAGAGAGGAGAAAGCTTGACGAAAGTGAGAAAATTTGAAATTGCTGTCATGGGAATGGGAAAGGAAGGTGAGAGGGAATCTTAGTAAGTGCCTCCTGGCACTGCAACTCCATTGAGGTTGAGACCATAAATTTTATAGGACAAATTAGGGATACTGTGTCATTTTTATTTCCATGGTACTTATCAGCTTGGACATGGACAGGGGTAAGATACCCAGCTAGGTTTATCTAGGTTGTGATTTTTTCACATAGGTGTGACAGAAGGGAAGTAGGGCAAGATGCTGAAGATGATAATAATAGGGATATAGATTCAGCCTCCAAGCAAGGTACCAAGATTTTTTTTTTGAGGGACAAATGAGAAATTGTGGAAAGGGAGCCTTGGGAGCTTGACTACTGGCCACTGTACCAGGCTTCAAATACATTATTTCACTCATGAGCCACAGCAAACCTATTTTGTGAAACGCAATATTGTCTCCATTTTACAAATTAAAAAGTTGAAGATCTCAGAGAGGAGTTACATATCCATGGTCATCAACTAGGACCCAGTGGAACTAGGACTCAATCAAAATTATTATATAAAACTAAGATCTAGCTGACCCCAAGGCCCAGATACTACATCTCAATGAAAGTAGTGAGTAGAAAGACTCTTGCCCTGTAAAATTCTATCTTTAAAAATTAATGTACAATTTGAGGATGCAAAGAAGAATTAGAACAACTAAAATGCATAGGTCCAGATTGAGGACATTATTAATTCCAAATGGGATATTATCAAACAATAATATTTGACAGCTGTGTAAAACCTTACAGAATCCAAAGAAGTTTCATAAATTTTATCTCAATAATCAAAACAATTTTATGAAGTAGATATTTTATCATTTCTATTTTATGGTTTCCAAGAAGCTAAGGGATTTACACAGCTTACTAACTGATGGATTTTGCCTCTTCACTTGTGTTTGCGAAAGCTCCTGGAAAACACAAAATGATTACAGATAGGTTATTAGCAAGCTAATGCTCCATATATGAGTTTTATATAGTTAAAAGGTAGAATAAACCTTGATACTTTTTTATTATTTCAATTTTGAGACTATCAAGAAAACATATTCAATATTTGAATATGTTTTTTTGAACTCTTGGAGAGAAAACCTGCTTACTTCATACAAATCAGATGGGGTTGTCACTGGAAAATAGTCCAGCATCTCTCTCATGTGGAGATTTGGCTATTTTTCATTCTCTTTCATTGTAGAGGTCACAACTCAAGATTCTTACAGCTTGTTTTCATTCCAAAAGCATCTGACATAAGCTTACCCACTCGTCTCAGACTCAGGACACTTCCACTGTCTTTTTACTGGGCAAAGAGAGAAACACAGAAGTCAGAAAATTGAGAAAAATAAAGATAGTAGTATAGGTCTAAGGAAAAGAATAGAATATCAAATATAAACCAGGAATGAAGGAGCTAGAAGGAAAATCAAGAGAGTTGCATGAGTGACCGACATATTACTCTTTCCACCACATACTTTGGCTTTGTCCACAATTTCTTTTCTTCCTTCCCTGTAGGTGGTCTTCTCACCCTACTCCCTTCCTTTTATAGGAACATTTCTGGCTTCACTGGATCAATAGGTCTAGGCAGATTATTGTAATTCTATACCCTTCCTTAGAGCTGAGACACCTTTGACATATGCTATTCTCTTAATGCCATTGAAATGGTTTAAACAGGTATGAAAATGAGGGTTGGTTTTATTAATTGAATTTATAGGACAAATATGCTCTAAGAGAATCCTGATATTAGTATGTTGCTTTGAAACAGAAATTTGTTGTTGAGCTTTGGAAAGAAGCAAAGATAGAGCATCTAAAGGTAATATTTTGTCACAAATGAGTCATTTCTTGGGTTTAGTGCCCAAATGAGAAATTATGCCAAATGCGAAGTTTAAGAACTTGACAAATAATGAAGATGAAAATCCATAATGTTAAAAATCTAGTATCATGTCAACTTCTGGATTATATCTATGTAATTTGGGGGTAAGATTGTAGTCTTGATTTAAATAAGAAAGGCTGTTGGTGCCTACACATTGTAAGATTGTATGTATAGAAGAAGAAGAAAGAGGAGGGGGAGGGGGGAGGGGGAGGGGGGGAGGAGGGGAGGAGGGGGAGGGGGGAGGGGGAGGAGGGGGAGGAGGGGGAGGGAAGGGGGAGGAGAGGGGAGGGGAGGGGGAGGGGAGGGGAGGGGAGAGGAGGAGGAGGAGGCGGAGGAGGGGGAGGGGGAGGAGGGGGAGGCGGAGGAGGAGGGGGAGGAGGGAGGAGGGGGAGGAGGGGGAGGGGAGGGGAGGAGGAGGGGGAGGAGGGGGAGGAGGGGGAGGGGGAGGAGGAGGGGGAGGGGGAGGAGGAGGAGGAGGAGGAGGAAGAAGGAGATGGAAAAAAGAGAAGAAGAATGAAGGCAGAAGGAGAGGGAGAATATAGGGAGAACAAGATGGAGGAGGAGGAGGAAGAGGAGGGAGGAAGGAAAGAAAGAGGAAGAGGGAAGAGAAGACAAAGGAAAGAAACAAACAACAAAGAGCATGAAATAATTTCCATTTTTCTTGGTGAAGTAAGTTAGTTTGTTTGTTTGCTTGATAGAGTCTTGGTTCCCATAGGGAGGAAAAGGCAGTCTGACTTACAGATGGCTGAAAAATATTAAACAAAATCACTACACTCTATATCTCTTAGCCAGAAATTAGGGTCATCTCCATAATTTAAGATGCTTTCTCCATGTTTATATAACCACATGTGGCCTCTCTCATGGAAGCTCTCAGTGGTTTTGACAATGCAAACACAGTGTTTTTTGCTAGAGCCAAGTGCGTTTTCTCTTACAGACTGATGCTAAAATCTGGATTAGTAAAGTTTATTTCTTGTTCATTGAAGATGGTTCCATAACAAAACTCTTTCTATTTCACTATAGAAATCAGTGCTTTGGTAATCTGCTTACAGAAAATTCTCTATAAAGGATAAATCAATACAATCAATAACATTTATTGCCTACTTTCAGGTATTTGATTCCTAAGTTACTGAGTTATTGACCTTTGCAATGATGCCAGTTTAAAGAAAAAAGAATGAATGCTTATTATTTCAAGCTTTACAAGTAGATTTGAAATTTATTTTCAAAATGCCTTTCCATTTAAATCATCCCAATCAACTCTAACAAAAATCTCATTGATGTTGCCGCTCACTTATCAAAATATATAATTTTTATCTACCAATGCAAAGATCCAGAATCTTCTCAAGGAGAAAAGGGTTAGAAAAACAATATTGATATAACATAGCTCTTTTTCTTTTACTTTATTCAAATAAAATTTTCTTGAAACTCACATCACTCCAGGCCATCTGACATTGTTTAATCAACAAGTATATATTGTACCAGGCTCAGTACTAGATGAATAAAACAAAACCTCTGCTCTCAAGGACCTGTTTTGGTGGGACATGGGCAGACTTATTGGTGTGACAAGGAGGTAAGTACTAATCAAGGAATAGAATAAGGAAAGAAAAATAATAGCACCTATGGGATTCAGCAAAAGCAGTTCTAAGAGGGAAGTTTACAGCAATACAATCCTACCTCAAGAAACAAGAAAAATCTCAAATAAACAGTCTAACCTTACACCTAAAGGAACTAGAGAAAGAAGAACAAACAAAATTCAAAGTTAGTAGAAGGAAAGAAATCATAAAGATTAGAGCAGAAATAAATGAAATAGAAACAAAGAAAACAATAGCAAAGATCAATGAAACTAAAAGCTGGTGCTCTGAGAAAATCTCAAATCAATAAAATAAGAAATGAAAAAGGAGAAGTTACAATGGACACCACAGAAATACAAAGCATCATAAGAGACTACTACAAGTAACTCTATGCCAATAAAATGGACAACCTGGAAGAAATGGACACATTCTTAGAAAGGTGTAACCTTCCAAGACTGAACCAGGAAGAAATATAAAATATGAACAAACTAATCACAAGTAATGAAATTGAAGCTGTGATTAAAAATCTTACAACAAACAAAAGTCCAGGGCCAGATGGCTTCACAGGTGAATTCTATCAAACATTTAGAGAAGAGCTAACACCCATCCTTCTCAAACTCTTCCAAAAAATTGCAGAAGAAGGAACTCTCCTAAACTCATTCTATAAAGCCACCATAACCTTGATACCAAAACCAGACAAAGATACTACAAAAAAAGAAAACTACAGACCAATATCACTGATGATTATAGATGCAAAAATCCTCAACAAAATACTAGCAAACAGAATCCAACAACACATTAAAAGGATCATACACCATGATCAAGTGGGATTTACCCCAGGGATGCAAGGATTCTTCAATATACACCAATCAATCAATGTGATACACCATATTAACAAATTGAAGAATAAAAACCATATGATCATCTCAATAGATACAGGAAAAGCTTTTGACAAAATTCAACACCCATTTATGATAAAAACTCTCCAGAAAGTGGGCATAGAGGGAACCTTCCTCAACATCATAAACGCCATATATGACAAACCCACAGTAAACATCATTCTCAATGGTGAAAAACTGAAAGCATTTCCTCTAAGATCAGGAATAAGACAAGGATGTCCAGTCTCTCCACTATTATTCAACATAGTATTGTAAGTCCTAGCCACAGCAATCAGAGAAGAAAAAGAAATAAAAGGAATACAAATTGCAAAAGAAGAAGTAAAACTGTCACTGTTTGCAGATGACATGATACTATACATAGAGAATCTTAAAGACGCCAACAGAAAACTACTAGAGCAAATCAATGAATTTGGTAAGGTTGCAGGATACAAAATCAATGCACAGAAATCTCTTGCATTCCGATACACCAACAACGAAAGATCAGAAAGAGAAATTAAGGAAACAATCCCATTCACCATTGCAACAGAAAGAATAAAATACCTAGGAATAAACTTATCTAAGTAGGTAAAATACCTGTACTCAGAAAATGATGAAAGAAATCAAAGATGACACAAACAGATGGGAGAGATATACCATGTTCTTGGAGAGATATACCATGTTCTTGGATTGCAAGAATCAATATTGTGAAAATGACTATACTACCCAAAGCAATCTACAGATTCAATGCAATTCCTATCAAATTACCAATGGCATTTTTTATAGAACTAGAACAAAAAACCTTAAAATTGTATGGAGACACAAAAGACCCCGAATAGCCAGAGCAGTCTTGAGGGAAAAAAACGGAGCTGGAGGAATCAGACTCCCTGACTTCAGACTACACTACAAAGCTACAGTAATCAAGACAATATGGTACTGGCACAAAAATAGAAATATAGATCAATGGAACAGAATAGAAAGCCCAGAGATAAACCCACGCACCTATGGTCAATTAATCTATGATAAAGGAAGGAAGGATATACAATGGAGAAAACACAGTCTCTTCAATAAGTGGTGCTGGGAAAACTGGACAGCTACATGTAAAAGAATGAAAGTAGAACACGACCTAGTACCATAGACAAAAGTAAACTCAAATTTAAGACCTAAATGTAAGACTGGACACTATAAAACTTTTAGAGAAAAACACAGGAAGAACACTCTGACTTAAATCACAGCAAGATCTTTTTTGACCCACCTCCTAGAGTAATGGAAATAAAAAAAAAAAAAACAAATGGGACCTAATGAAACTTAAAAGCTTTTGCACAACAAAGGAAACTATAAACAAGATGAAAAGACAACCCTCAGGATGGGAGAGAATATTTGCAATCAAATCAACAGACAAAGGATTAATTTCCAAAATATATAAACAGCTCAACAGCAGTTCAATATTAAAAAAAAAAAAAACCTAATCAAAAAATGGGCAGAAGACCTAAATAGACATCTCTCCAAAGAAGACATACAGATGGCCAAGAGGTACATGAAAAGCTGCTCAACATCACTAATTATTAGAGAAATGCAAATCAAAACTACAATGAGGTATCACCTCACACAGGTTAGAATGGGCATCATCAGAAAATCTACAAACAACAAATGCTGGAAGGGTGTGGAGAAAAGGGAACCCTCTTGCACTGCTGGTGGGAATGTAAATTGATACAGCCACTATGGAAAACAGTCTGGAGTTTCCTTAAAAAACTAAAAATAGAATTACCATATGACCCAGCAATCCCACTACTGGCCATATACCCAGGGAAAACCATAATTCAAAAAGACACATGCACCCCAATGTCCATTGCAGCACTATTTACAATAGCCAGGTAATGGAAGCAACCTAAATGCCCACTGACAGACAAATGGATAAAGAAGATGGTACATATATACAATGGAGTATTACTCAGCCAGAAAAAGGAACGAAATTGGGTCATTTGTAGAGATGTGGATGGACCTAGAGTCTGGCATACAGAGTGAAGTAAGTCAGAAAGAGAAAAACAAATATCGTATATTAATGCATATATGTGGAATCTAGAAAAATGGTAGAGATGAACCAGTTTGCCAGGCAGAAATAGGGTCACAGATGTAGAGAACAAACATATGGACACCAAGGGGGGAATGCATGGAGGGGGTGGTGATGGGATGAATTGGGAGAGTGGGATTGATATATATACACTAATATGTATAAAATAGATAAATAATTAGAACCTGCTGTATAAAAAAAATAAAATTAAATTTAAAAAATTAAAGAAAAATAAGAGCAAAGCCTTCAGAAAGGAGACAACCTTTGAAATGAGTTTTAAATGGTAGGTATTTACTCAGGAATAAAAGAGGAGAAAGGAAGCCACTCACATTGGAGAGAACAAAGCATATAAAAATTTTTAGGAAAGATGTTCAGTATTCTAGCAATTTCATTGGACCAGAGTACAGCTGCTAAAAGGGGACTGTGGAAGGTGATCCTAGAAAGGGAAGGTAAGGCTCCAACAAGAAAGGCCTTCTATGAGATGCCAAAGAGCTTGGACTCCAACCTATAGGCAATAGAGATGCCTTTATATTGGTCTTTAAGATCCTCCCAACCATGTAGAAGATAGATTGGAAGCAAACAAGGATGGAGGCAGAAAAAAAATAGGAAATTTCAGAAAGCAACTAATGATCAGACCTGAGAGAACGCAGTGGCAGTGTGTTTAGAAAGGAAAGAACAAATATAAGGTAGATTAAGGAGGCAGAAATATTAGGACTTAGTTATTAATTGATTTGTGGTTAGGGGCAAGATTAAGGAAAGTAGAATAACTCCAAGGTTTGTGACCTAGACACTTGTTAGAGGATGATGTTAGTCACTGAGAAGGGGGAATGAAAGTAATGAATGGGTTTGGAATAAAGGTTGGAGGTCCTGTAGGTTAGGCTTAGGATAGTTTGAGCTTGAAGGATAATGGGATCAAAGTACAAATGTCCAATAAGCATTCAGATATGAGTTGGAAATAAGAAGAGGGATTCAGGAGAGAGGCAGAGATTAGAGAGTTATATACAAGTGGATTGTCATTGAAATTAAGGTTGTTCATGGAGTCCAGTAAGAGTATGAAGAAAAAGAGAAAAAGGGGCTAATGCTGGAATCCTTGGGAGGAAAGAAAGCAGTTTAGTTCATAAGAGAAGAAAAATCCAGGAGAGAAAAGTAGAAAGATCACAGTTTCAGAGGAGAAGGGAGGGGTTTGGTTCTAGATGGAAGAATTTTCCTTGACTAGAAATATCTTATTCTGAGAAACAAGAGAAAGATGGATGCAGATGTTTATGGATATGGTGGTGTGAGGTTCGGGCTGTAGGATGGCCTGTTTTGTTTCATGTAAGAGGCAGTTTTTTTCTGAAAGTTATGAAATATGAATTACGGTAATGACACAATAAAGATTTGGAATGGTTACTGTAAGAAGAGACAGGATGCTTATCAATGAGATAGTAGTCTACTCCATGGAAATAAAAGTCCAGCTCATGTTGAAGAAAATATATTTTTGAAGGCTACCTCATGCATGCTTGCATGACTTTCTTTGTGAAGGGAAAAGCTTATGGTTATTTGATGCAGGAAATGGTAGTAAAAAAAGACAACCAGGAAATTAGGAGTTTTGTGAGGAAATCATTGAAATATTATACTGATTCACAGAGTCTAAGCTGGTTTACAAAGACATGAGAAGCCATAATTGAGGAAAAATGAACAGAGGGATTAAGGTACTTGATGTCTCACTGAAGCCACAGAGCAAGTATTAAGGAAGGAAGGAAGGAGATTGGATGCTAGGTTAAAACAAGATGTTAAGAATTGGTTTTGATGTATTTAGAAGTAAAATAGTAAACTCTTATAGAGTTCAAAAGATCTGTGAATCTTCAACTGACCCATATCCTTCTTTCAATTCCAGTTTCTCCCATTTTCCTAGATAAGTTTATTGTTCCTATGGACAACCACCCCAAATCCTATCTTCAGAGTTTTTGGCTTCTCCATCTTCAATAACATTCATTTCTCTCAATAGCCTTAATCTCATAAGAAATTAAGATGTGTGATTGAAATATAAATTAAAGTTATTGAAGATGAGCTGCTGGGAATGCTCACCTTTGGAACACTCCATCTCAGAACCCAGCTGCCATGGTGTAAGAATCCCAAGCCACATGAAGAGCTCACATGTACATGCACCAGAAGACAGCTAGCATCAACTGCCAGCCATGTAACTGAGCCATCTTGTATGTCCAGCTCAGTTAAGACTTCAGAAGACTGTAGCCTTAGCTGATATCTGACTGCAATTGCATGAGAGACATTTAGCAAGCACCACTGAACTCACCCCCGTCAATCCACACAACCACGAGAGAAAACAAGTTGTTATTTTAAGCTGGTAAATATTGTGGTGGTTCATTATGTGGTGATAGATAACCAAAACAATCTACTTCATATTCAGTTCCTCTTACTGAATAAAGTTTTAGTAATTACTTAATATCAAGATTCTACTATAATGTATGGTTTTATATTTCTTATTTAATTCTTTATAGGATGATTTAAACTTCAAACACTTTTTCTAAATTAGACACCACAATGCATATTTATTAAAATGGATATAAAACAAGCCAGAAGAGCAATGTGAAGAAAACTGTTGGTTATTCAAACCACTGCTAAAGAAAAAAGTTTTTTAAACTTAGCATATAATTGGATTACAATAAACCAGGAGGGATCCTTTAGTATTTGCTTGGCATGACATATTATCCCTTTGGGAATAAAGTGTTTAATTAGTGTGGATTTCACTGTATTATTACACTAGACTTAATAGGTAACTACACTGAAAAGGAATGTTCATATTTAAATTCACTTGTTAGCACCAGAATCATGAAAGTTTCAAGGAAATTATTCTAAGAGAATACTTGTCTCCTTTCAATGCAATTTTTTTCTCATTCATATTAAGGATATCTTAAATACACACACACACACACACACACACACACACACACACACACACACAGAATAAAAACCTGATTACAATTAGTATGTTTACATTATCAAAAAACAATTTTTAATAATAGCATATTTTTCATTTAAAGAAAAAACAGATAGATAAGCTAGCATGTAATATGCTAATGTTAGGTTGGTCTATAAAGGTAATATTTCTGTACAAATTAAGAAAAAATATTCATTTTAATTAATATGAATATTGAAATCACTGCCACTCAAATGACAAATGACACTTGAAACTCATTGTTGAAAGGTGACAGCTCATTAGTGAGTAGAGATTTGGTAGAAAACTCAAAATTCACACAAACAAAACCAAATATCTCAGAATCTTTCTTCAAAGAATGCCTCTGAGAAATAGATTCATAGATCTTCTAACCTTGCTGCACCAAATGTGCCCTCAGTTTAGTGCCCTAGTCTTTTGACATTATCAAGATGATACAGAGAGAATGAAATTAATAAATATTTTTCCCACTTTTTCAATCCAAGAGAGATGTATTTTATCATTTTTGTTTGAATATCAATAAATTGAATACTTAGATTTTTTTAACTTTAGTGGCAGTCTTCTTTTTTACAAACATTTTTTAGAATGACTACTGCACATTTGTAAAGAAATAGCTAAAGTAGAAGGACACACAATTACTCACAAAATGTGAATTGTGGGAATGCAGTTATTACTAAATCAAATGATGTGCCTTCAAAATAACATTTCAACAGCGTACAAATTACTCAAAGTGATAAAAAGTGTTGATGTGGTAGATTGATTTCACTCTTCATTTCATTGAAATGTTTTAAATGTTTTTTTTTCATTTCTTTGCCAAACTTTTCACCCTGCATCACTGAACAATTCTTCCTGTATCAAAGGGAAAATCAGTTTCATTTAACCCAAAATTATAGGAAAGCATTAGGACATTAGTAACCCATATGTGTGGCAGATAAATAGACTAACACCGTATGCACACACACGTGTGCACACACACACACACACACACAAAGCACTAGAGTTTGGATTTAATTTAGTATCTTTGAAAGTTGCTTTCAGTCATCACATAAATTACTGAGCAATTTTTCTGATGATTTCTAAAATAAAATTTTGGTTTAATATATTCTCTTGCTTAATTTTTATGCAAATACTATAAAATATTGTGTATATAGTACAAATAGACTATTTCTCTTTCTCCATTTACTCTATATTAGGCACTAGGACAAAATTGTTTATATTCTTTCTCTAATGGTAAATTGTTATGGCCATACCATGTCTGAAAAGACATGGAGGAATGTTAAATGCATATTACTAAGTGAAAGAAGCCAAGCTGAAAAGCTACAAATTCTCTGATTCCAACTATATGATATTCTGGAATATGTACAACTATGGAGACAGTAAAAAGATCAGTGGTTGTCAGAGTTTGGGATGGGGGTAGAGCAGAGCACAGAGGACTTTTAGGGCAGTGAATATACTCTGTATGATACCATAATGATGAATACATGTTATTATTCATTTGTTCAGACTCATAGAATGTATAACACCAAAAGTAAACCATAATGTAAACTTATTGACTTTGGGTGATTATGATGTGTCAGTGTAGGTTCATCAGTTGTAGCAAATGTACCACTCTGGTGGGGGATGTTGATAATGGGGAGGCTGTGCATGTATAAGGGCAGGAGGTAGATGAGAAATCTTTGCAGCTTTCCCTCAATTTTGCTGTGAACTTTAAACTACTATAAAAAATGAAGTAATAATAAAAGAAAGATTTTAAAAGAAAACTGAAAGAAGAAAATTAAAAAGTAATCATTTCAGAAATAAGTAAAGTTTATTCAAGAAAGGCAAGAGGGTTTCAATATTAGGAAATCCTTTAATGTAATTCATCACATCAAGATATATAAAGAAAAAATCATATAATCATCTGAATAGAGATGATATTTTTAGCAAAATGCATTTCACACATCAACTACTAATTTATGGTTTTTAAAAAATAAGTAGTTTCCTTAAAGGCTGATGTGCATTTCAGCTTTAAATTAGCACCTTAATGAGGAAATTAGAAGCATTCATGTAAATGAAACAAAAAAAAACTCCTATCTCTGCTACTATTTAACTATTTAATTGTATTGGATTTACTTGACAAAGCAGTTAGAAAAGAAAAAACAATTAAAAGCATAAGATTTTTAAAAAGAAGAGGAAAATTATCTCCATTTGTCCATGGCATGATGAGATATCTAAAAACAACAAAAGCACCAATGGAAAAGCTGCCACAAGACTAGAAAAACAGAAAATTAGTGTACAGAATTTAAGAGCCTTCATAGATACAAAAAAATAATTATTGTGCATAAATATAATGGAAGATCCCATTAATATATTGAAAATAAAAATGTGATAACTAAGCATAAATTAAATACAATATTTAAAGCTTATATCAGGAAAAATATAAGATCCTCTCAAAGATGCAAAAGAACAACTTGAAAGATATACTATGCTTTTGAATAGAAAAATTCAACATCATAAAAAATGTCATTTATTTTCCGTAGGTAAAATTAAAAATGTAAAGTGATCATGACAAAAAAATGCCATCAATTTTTTTAGAGAAGAAAATTTTATTATAAAGATTATATGATATATATATATATATATATATATATGTGTGTGTGTGTGTGTATGTGTATATATATATATATATATATATATATATATATATATATATATATATAAAATAAACCAGTAGAAATTGCCAGAAAACCTCCCAAGTAAAAAGCAAAACACATAGGAGATGAAAAGAGAGTCTACCTATACCAAAGTTTCAAACATATTGTAAAGCCACTAAAACAAAAATAGTGGTATTTGTACACGAATAGAAAGGTCAATGAAACAAAAAGAAGGATCAATAGACTTTTTACATACAAACACGTAGTAGACAACGAAGGCAGCATATCAATCAGTGGAGGAAAATATGGACTTATTAATAACTCATGTGGTAACAATTGTATGGTTATATAAAAAATCAGCTTAATCTTACACCAAAACCAAGGTAAATTTCAAATGGATCAGAGCTCTGAATACAAATTTAGAATCATACAAGTATTAGAAGAAAGCATAGGTAAATTACTTTATAACCTGCAAATATTCAAAAGCCAGAGCAAAACAAGAAATTATTGACAAATAATATAGCAAAAACCAAAAACAATGAAAAATATAAATAAAAAATGGAAAAAAAATGTGTATTAAATTATAAAGGGATAATACCTTATTTATGAAAAACTACAAAACTTGGAATTAAAAGACCAATACTCCAATAGAAAAATGGAGAAATTATATAAAAACATGATTAACATGCAATATATGCAAATTACTCTTAAACATATGAATAATGCCCACTTTCACTTAAAATTATAGAAAGCAAATTAAACTATAATGAAATACCATGTTTAACTATCCAACTGGTAAAAATCTAAAAGATTGAGAAAATGCTCTATAGAGGCAGTTCTTAGAAAATAAATGCTCTCATTCACTGTTACAGTAATACAAAATGATGCATTCCTATGTAGAAGAATTTGAAAATCTTTAGCTAATTTATCTATGTATTAGTCTTTGACTTTCGGATCTCACTTGTAGATCCTGTCAAATATACAAAATATTCCATAAGCAAGGCTATTAGTTGTGGCGTTAGTTAAAGATCCATCAATAGGGAACTGGTTAAAAAATCTATTGTACATTCACTCAAAGCAGTACTATGCAGCTCTAAAGAAAAATTAGATAGATGTCTATATCCTAGATAGATAGATAGATAGATACATAGATAGATAGATAGATAGATAGATAGATAGATAGATAGATAGTTAGTTAGATAGATAGATACAGACAGCTCTAGAATACATTTTAAGTGGAAAAAAAGACTAAATATTATTTATAGACTGACACTATGTGTGTAAGAAAAAGGGGGTTGTATATGTGTATGTATATACATATATATGTTTTTATAAAGTTTTCAAAATAGATACCATGTAACAAAAAGCAATAAGATTTTGCTTATGCAAGGAGTAGGGGGGAAGGATTAATAGATCAGGGAAAGAAACAAGACTATAGTGAATTTTTTCCTAGTTTGACTTGGAACTATGTAAATATTTTACATAATTTAAATTTCTACTTCAAAAAAATTAAATGCCTAAAACTGTAAAACATCCTAAAACAACAGCTGTGACTTCCAGTTAATTTCAGTTTATATACCAGCTAACAGACAGTGAACTATCTGTTTAGGTTTTCTGCACCCTCAGTTGTGATCATGCATATTTTCCACATGTACCTGTAAAACTTTCCTATTATGTGTTAGAAATGAAAGGTTTTTAAAAAAGAAAAATAACCATCATCATGTAAAGAGATCCCCTGCCTCTAGAATCTCTCTCTTCCTTCATGTGACATTCATCTTGTGCAAACACTGGCTTGACCATATTGCTCTGTGACTCAAGAACCCATCTGTTTACAGAATAAAAAACTCCACCGATTGTGTGTTTCATGGGTCTCTTCCAACTGCTCGGCATCTTCCCAGATTCACTTCTCCACCATTTACCCTCGCTGGTTTCCACTCCCTGTACAACAGAACCCTACCCCACAGATTCCACTATCCAGGATCACAGCTTTCTAACTCTGCTTTCCTCACCTCCATGACATCACAGGTCACTGGTCTATTAAAGCCCTTCTTCCCTCCTCCCAACCCATAACTTTTCCTTCAATGAAAAAACTCTTAATCCAATACAATCTGTTCTTCAAATGCTGTTATTACCTCCTATTACTTTTTTTAAAAATTAATTTATTTATTTTTATTTATGGCTGTGTTGGGTCTTCATTTCTGTGCGAGGGCTTTCTCTAGTTGCGGCAAGCGGAGGCCACCCTTCATCGCGGTGTGCGGGCCTCTCACTATCACAGCCTCTCTTGTTGCGGAGCACAGGCTCCAGACGCGCAGGCTCAGTAATTGTGGCTCACGGGCCCAGTTGCTCCGCGGCATGTGGGATCTTCCCAGATCTGGGCTCAAACCCGTGTCCCTTGCATTGGCAGGAAGATTCTCAACCACTGCGCCACCAGGGAAGCCCCACCTCCTATTACTTTTGAACTTAATTCATTACTCAACATGTCTTAGCCTGCGCCAATATAATTTTCACTTTATTAGTACTAATTCTAATCTCTGTTTATATCTATATGTACTACTTCTTTCAGAGTAGAAGCTCCATCCGTGCAGAGAACTGTTTCTGGTGTGTTCTTCAACAGCATACAATCTATTGTGGGCTGAAGAGACTTACCCCGAGGTCACAGAAGTTCTGCTCTAGTGTGATAAAAGCCACATCTAAGCATTAATTAGCCAAGGGAATTTGGCTAACTCTACCATCTGGCTGTTCTAGGAAAGACTGCATAATATTCATGAATACATCTGTACACCAAAAATGCTATTGAAGCAAACTATATAATTAATAAGGAATTTATTTGAATGTGAATAGGAACACAATGACCCAGAAGATGAGAGTGGCATGAATATTTTAAAGAAGGTCACTTAGCTGTGCCAAACCTATGTGATTTGAATCCAATGGTGACGTAAGTTGGAGGTGGCATGTCAGTCTGAACACACAATTTCCTGGCGGGACTAAATTTTCATCACACATTCAGCAGATGATTCTTCTAATAATATACACTTAGAAATAGGTATGTCACTTTTGAAACGTCTCCCCAGACACAAACACTTTGACAGGCTGTATCAAACACACTATTTGAAGGCTTTTACTAAGAAAAATGTCATCCTTATTGTGACACATAAAATCTGACATGCTATTACTAATAATTTTTATAGCGTCTTGCATAATTCACTCTGCACAATTGGTAGATTCTACCAGGGAGAAACAAGAGTTTCCCGAAAGATTTATTTCAACTAAAGGCAGAATTGAGGAGAGCACAAAATGAAATAGTTCATAAAACAAGATGATTCATATGGCATAAATAGTGCTGAGTCATTGAAGGAAAGAATATGAAGTGAAGAATTTGAAAAGAATGAATATCAAAAGAAAAATAATAAGAGGTATATTTTGAAGTTGGATTTCTATAACTTTAAGAGTTCAAGTAAACCATTTCCATATCTTGAGTTTTACTTAAAAGCAATTACTAGATTAAGAGTAATTTTGGCAATCTCTAGGCCCCAGCAAACCAGATAAACTTGAAATGGAGGATGGGATTCTATGGTAAGACCAGAATGCCTTCCCCTCCATATCACCCTCACCCCATCCTTAACCGTATCTACTTCTAAACACACACATGCACACAGAGCAGGGGCAGAGAGGAAGCAATTGGAGAGAACAGATGGAGCTTGTGAAAGAGGGAAAGAATAAGAAGGCCTTTAAGTCAGACTTGACTTTAAAAATTCAAAATGAACAGGATCGAAATAAGACTTTTAAGTTTAAAAAATTAAGAAAATGGGGGCTAATGGTGGAGTCTGGGATGGATCACGCCAAGGAGTACTTTCCAGAACTTATGCTGCCAGTGTACTTGTCCTCACAGTGAGACAGAGCCACCCCCCACCTCTGCAGGAGACCCTCCACAGTAACAGCCTGTGGAACAAAAACCACATTCACAGAAAGATAGACAAGATGAAAAGGGAGAGGGCTATGTACCAGATGAAGAAACAAGATAAAACCCCAGAAAAACAACTAAATGAAGTGGAGATAGGCAACCTTCCAGAAAAAAGAATTCAGAATAATGATAGTGAAGATGATCCAGGACCTCAGAAAAAGAAAGGAGGAAAAGATCGAGAAGATGCAAGAAATGTTTAACAAAGACCTAGAAGAATTAAAGAACAAACAAACAGAGATGAACAATACAATAATTGAAATGAAAACTACACTAGAAGGAAACAATAGCAGAATAACTGAGGCAGAAGAACGGAGAAGTGACCTGGGAGACAGAATGGTGGAATTCACTGCCACAGAAGAGAATAAAAGAAAAAAGAATGAAAAGAAATGAAGACAGCCTAAGAGACCTCTGGGACAACATTAAACACAACAACATTTGCATTATAGGGGTCCCAGAAAGAGAAGAGAGAGAGAAAGGACCTGAGAAAATATTTGAAGAGATTATAGTAAAAAACTTCCCTAACATAGGAAAGGAAATAGCCACCCAAGTCCAGGAAGCACAGAGAGTCCCATACAGGATAAACCCAAGGAGAAACAGGACAAGACACATAGTGATCAAACTGGCAAAAATTAAAGACAAAGAAAACATTGAAAGCAGCAAGGGAAAAATGACAAATAACATACAAGGGAACTCCCATAAGGTTAACAGCTGATTTCTCAGCAGAAACTCTACAAGCCAGAAGGGAGTGGCATGATATACTTAAAGTGATGAAAGGAAAGAACCTACAACCAAGATTACTCTACCCAGCAAGGATCTCATTCAGATTCGATGGAGAAATCAAAAGCTTTACAGACAAGCAAAAGCTAAGTGAATTCAGCACCACCAAACCAGCTCTACAACAAATGCTAAAGGAACGTCTCTAAGTGGGAAACAGAAGAGAAGAAAAGGACCTACAAAAACAAACCCAAAACAATTAAGAAAATGGTCATAGGAACATATATATCGATAATTACCTTAAACGTGAATGGATTAAATGCTCCAAGCAAAAGACACAGGCTTGCTGAATGGATACAAAAACAAGACCTATATATATGCTGTCTACAAGAGACCCACTTCAGACCCAGGGACACATTCAGACTGAGAGTGAGGGGATGGAAAAAGATATTCCATGCAAATGGAAATCAAAAGAAAGTTGGATAGCAATACTCATATCTGATAAAATAGACTTTAAAATAAAAAATGTTACAAGATACAAGGAGGACACTACATAATGATCAAGGGATCAATCCAAGAAGAAGATATAACAATTATAAATATATATGCACCCAACATAGGAGCACCTCAATACATAAGGCAACTGCTAACAGCTATAAAAGAGGAAATCAACAGTAACACAATAATAGTGGGGGACGTTAACACCTCACTTACACCAATGCACAGATCATCCAAAATGAAAATAAATAAGGAAATAGAAGCTTTAAATGACACAATAGACCAAATAGATTTAATTGATATTTATAGGACATTCCATCCAAAAACAGCAGATTACACTTTCTTCTCAAGTGTGCATGGAATATTCTCCAGGATAGATCACATCTTGGGTCACAAATCAAGCCTCAGTAAATTTAAGAAAATTGAAATCATGTTAAGCATGTTTTCAGACCACAACACTATGAGATTAGAAATGAATTACGGGGAAAAAAACGTAAAAAACACAAACACATGGAGGCTAAACAATACGTTACTAAATAAGCAAGAGATCACTGAAGAAATCAAAGAGGAAATCAAAAAATACCTAGAGACAAATGACAATGAAAACATGATGATTCAAAATCTATGGGATGCAGCAAAAGCAGTTCTAAGAGGGAGGTTTGTAGCTATACAAGCCTACCTCAAGAAACAAGAAAAATCTCAAATAAACAATCTAGCCTTACACCTAAAGAAACTAGAGAAAGAAGCACAAACAAAACCCAAACTTAGCAGAAGGAAAGATATCATAAAGATCACAGCAGAAATAAATGAAATAGAAACAAAGAAAACAATAGCAAAGATCAATAAAACTAAGAGGTGGTTCTTTGAGAAGATAAACAAAATTGATAAACCATTAGCCAGACTCATCAAGAAAAAGAGGGAGAGGACTCAAATCAATAAAATTAGAAATCAAAAAGGAGAAGTTACAACAGACACCGCAGAAATACAAAGCATCCTAAGAGACGACTATAAGCAACTCTATACCAATAAAATGGACAACCTGGAAGAAATGGACACATTCTTAGAAAGGTATAACCTTGAAAGACTGAACCAGGAAGAAATATAAAATATGAACAGACCAATCACAAGTAATGAAATTGAAGCTGTGATTAAAAATCTTACAACAAACAAAAGTCCAGGGCCAGATGACTTCACAGGTGAATTCTATCAAACATTTAGAGAAGAGCTAACACCCATCCTTCTCAAACTCTTCCAAAAAATTGCAGAGGAAGGAACTCTCCTAAACTCATTCTATAAAGCCACCATAGCCTTGATACCAAAACCAGACAAAGATACTACAAAAAAAGAAAACTACAGACCAATATCACTGATGAATATAGATGCAAAAATCCTCAACAAAATACTAGCAAACAGAATCCAACAACACATTAAAAGGATCATACACCATGATCAAGTGGGATTTATCCCAGGGATGCAAGGATTCTTCAATATACACCAATCAATCAATGTGATACACCATATTAACAAATTGAAGAATAAAAACCATATGATCATCTCAATAGATGCACAAAAAGCTTTTGACAAAATTCAACACCATTTATGATAAAAACTCTCCAGAAAGTGGGCATAGAGGGAACCTATCTCAACATAATAAAGGCCATATATGACAAACCCACAGCAAACATCATTCTCAATGGTGAAAAACTGAAAGCATTTCCTCTAAGATCAGGAACAAGACAAGGATGTCCACTCTCACCACTATTATTCAACATAGTTTTGGTAGTCCTAGCCACAGCAATAAGAGAAGAAAAAGAAATAAAAGGAATACAAATTGCAAAAGAAGAAGTAAAACTGTCACTGTTTGCAGATGACATGATACTATACATAGAGAATCCTAAAGATGCCACCAGAAAACTACTAGAGCTAATCAAAAAATGTGGTAAAGTTGCAGGATACAAAATTAATGCATAGAAATCTCTTGCATTCCTATACACTAATGATGAAAAATCTAAAAGAGAAATTAAGGAAACACTCCCATTTACCACTGCAACAAAAAGAATAAAATACCTAGGAATAAACCTACCTAGGGAAACAAAAGACCTGTATGCAGAAAACTATAAGACACTGATGAAAGAAATCAAAGATGACACAAACAGATGGAGAGATATACCATGTTCTTGGATTGGAAGAATCAATATTGGGAAAATGACTATACTACCCAAAGCAATCTATATATTCAATGCAATCCCTACCAAATTACCAATGGCATTTTTTACGGAAGTAGAACAAAAAATCTTAAAATTTGTATGGAGACACAAAAGACCCCAGATAGCCAAAGCAGTCTTGAGGGAAAGAACCGGAGCTGGAGGAATCAGACTCCCTGACTTCAGCCTATACTACAAAGGTACAGTAATCAAGACAATATGGTACTGGCACAAAAACAGAAACATAGATCAATGGAACAAGATAGAAAGCCCAGAGATAAACTCATGCACCTATGGTCAACTAATCTATGATAAAGGAGGCAAGGATATACAATGGAGAAAAGACAGTCTCTTCAAGAATTGGTGCTGGGAAAACTGGACAGCTACATGTAAAAGAATGAAATAAAAACACTCCCTAACACCATACACCAAAATAAACTCAAAATGGATTAAAGACCTAAATGTAAGACCAGACACTATAAAACTCTTAGAGGAAAACATAGGAAGAACAGTCTTTGACATAAATCACAGCAAGATCTTTTGTGATCCACCTCCTAGAGTAATGGAAATAAAACAAAAATAAACAAATGGGACCTAATGAAACTTAAAAGATTTTACACAGCAAAGGAAACCATAAACAAGATGAAAAGACAACCCTCAGAATGGGAGAAAATATTTGCAAATGAATCAACAGACAAAGGATTAATCTCCCAAATATATAAACAGCTCATGCAGCTCAATATTAAAAAAACAAACACCCCAATCCAAAAATGGGCAGAAGACCTAAATAGACATTTCTCCAAAGAAGACATACAGATGGCCAAGAAGTACATGAAAAGCTGCTCAGCATCACTAATTATTAGAGAAATGCAAATCAAAACTACTATGAGGTATCACCTCACACCAGTTAGAATGGACATCATCAGAAAATCTACAAACAACAAATGCTGGAGAGGGTGTGGAGAAAAGGGAACCCTCTTGCACTGTTGGTGGGAATATAAACTGATACAGCCACTCTGGAGAACAGTAAAGAGGTTCCTTAAAAAATTAAAAATAGAATTACCATATGATCCCACAATCCCACTACTGGGCATATACCCAGAGAAAACCATAATTCAAAAAGACACATGCACCCTAATGTTCATTGCAGCACTATTTACAGTAGCCAGGTCATGGAAGCAACCTAAATGACCATTGACAGATGAATGGATAAAGAAGATGTGGTACATATACACAATGGAATATTATTCAGCCTTAAAAAGGAACGAGATTGGGTCAGTTTTTGAGATGTGGATGGTCTAGAGACCGTCATACCGAGTTCAGTAGGTCAGAAAGAGAAAAACAAATATTGTATATTAACACATATATGTGGAACCTAGAAAAATGGTACAGATGAACCAGTTTGCAGGACAGAAATTGAGACACAGACGTAGAGAACAAACATATGGACACTAAGCAGGGAAAGCGGCGGGGTGCTGGGGGTGGTGGTGTGATGAATTGGGCAATTGGGATTGACATGTATACACTGATGTGTATAAAATTGATGACTAATAAGAACCTGCTGCATAAAAACATAAATTAAATTAAATTAAAAAGAAAAGAAAGAAAATCTAATCAAGATATCATTCTCCACTACCAACTGAGAAAGAGGGTTAGCAGACAGATACTGTTGGGGGTCTAGATATGAAAATACAATTAACATTTCTTCATGTGTATATCACAGTGAGTTATATATATTACACATTTCAAATCAAGTTTGGATTTGGAAACTCCAAATTTTTCACTTTCTCTGAAAAAATTTTAATTTAAAGCAGAGAAAATAATTATCTTAAAAGCAACAGGAATGAAATATTTCTCCAAAAGTTCCACCTTCAAAATTGTATACATTAAAGTTTCATGGTAAAGGTTTACGGGGACTTCCTTTTCTCCCAGTCATTAAGAATACTGAGGACCCTGTTGTTTTTCAACACGAAAGTTAAATATGTTCCTCTGAATCCTTTAGTTAGTAAATTAAAATTTGGACAGAATTAGCCATAATTAGTTATCAACAATGTATTCAACTGCCATCAATTAGGGGCTGTTGGAACATCAAAAAGTCTTTGAACAATAACAAAAATGAATCAGGAGAAAAGAATAAACAGAAGTACAGTGTCATTTTGTATGGTTCAATAAACATGTGCTAAGAGCTTTGAATGAAAACAGAACCCATCAGTCTAGTAAACATAACATCAAGTTGAAGAGTTTTCAACACAGACATCTGTTTGCTAGTTGTTGATGGACCTTAAACATATGTATATATGTATGTAAGTAAATATACACATGGCCCACTTATATTTCCCTCTTACATCGTTCCAATAGGAAACTTTATGTTTTATATCTTACTCATATGTACTACCATTTAAAATGCCTTATGTCAAATTTATTCTAAATAAAGGAATAGTTCTTAAAGGACACGTAAATTGAGAGGTATTTAAAGTAACACTTTAAAATCTATAAATATATTCAACCTATTAAATAAAGAATAACGCAGAAAAAAATACAAATATTTTATATTCTTTCAGGATATAAAATCACTATCTCAGATGGCAGTATCCAATCTATTAGGCTAGGGTTCTTTTACCAGGGGGAGGTGGGGGGAAGGGACTGTATAAAATTATCTTTGATGCTTTGTCAAAATATATGCCTTCTGCATGACAGGATCTCAGATATGAGAAAGGGAAGGAGATGTTTCTTTTTAGAAAGCTCTCCAATTTATACTGATATATCTACTTCAGCCCATGTCACCCACATTTGAAAAACCACAGTATTAAAATTTCCTCAATTGCTCAAAGATAATATGCATTTAATTCAATTTGGTTTATATTTATGGGCCTTTATGAAGTCTGTGAGTCTCCTTAAATTCTCAGCTCAAGGAAGCCTTCACTGATACTCCTTTCTCTCCATAAACCTTTCCTCCCCATTGTCTGATTAGGGGTCCTTCTTCTCTGCTCATAAAGCCCCAAGGGCACCCTTCTAACAGAGCAGTTACTATACTCCTTAGCCAACTTAGTTGGGTTTTTTTAGTACAGATATTCTTTACACACTTAGGACCCAGAAGAATGTCTAGTATAAAGAAGATGTACACATACACATAGGGTTTGACAGGTGAAGGAGTGAATTAATACATATATTCGCAAATTCAGTAAATACTTGTCGAGTGCCAATGTTGTGTCTCAGGCACTGTTCAAGGTGCTGGGAATCCTGTCCCACACATAAAAGAGCAAGTAAATGAATGAGGAAGGGAGAAGGGATGGAGAGGGGAAGGGTTAAATTGGAGAACAAGGAACAATCTCTCTTCTCAAGGTCCATACTTACTAATAGAGAAAACAACCATCTCTTATCTTTCACTCAGCTGTCAGTCAGTGCACAGGTATTTATTGAGCTCTACTTTGGATCAGGCACAACATGAGACACTCACAACAATGAACAAGAAGTGCCAGGTGCCTATGTCAGTGATCTTAGGATCTAGGGCAGTCGACAGTCAATGAACAAATGGACATAGCAATGTGTGCTATAATATTCTGTACGTAGATAAGTACTAGGGAGAAAACAAAGAGCATAGAAACTAATGGAACAGGTGATATAGGGACTACTTTCTACAAGATGCACAGGAAGCTCTCTCTGTAACGTTACCTTTAAAAGACCCTGCAGGAATACCACAATTTAAATGCTTTAGCATCGTTTATTAAACTTGTTACATGTGCACAATTTGGTAACAGAAGTTCTTATGCAGAGAATCTATGACCACAGACTCTATCGTTTTCTGCAAAGCCACATTGTACTACCCATAAATTTTACAACAGAACCCAAATCCATTTGGCTGCCAAAACGATGTCTCAAATTCCACTATAAAGTCACCAAATCAAACAGAAGACCATAAGATTAAACATGTCTCTTAGTAGTGACTTTTCTATTCACCGCACCCTAACCCCCATCTGCTTTCCAGCTGTTCAGATCCTCCCATTTCCCATTTTTAGAACCCATTAGCTAGTTTTTTAAAAAGAAACCTAAGTTCTACTAGTATTTAATATGAGTAATTTTATACAATATTGGGTTGGCCAAAAAGTTCGTCTGGGCTTTTCTGTAAGATGCTACGGAAAACCCAAATGAACTTTTTGGCCAACCCAATACATCCCATAACCTCAACTACAATTTACTATATTCAAACAGTTACACACATTAAAATTATTTCTAATAAATTTTTTAAAAAATAACAGCTGTCTTCTACACTAAGCTTGTTTCCAGGATCCACATTTGCAATCAATACTCTTAATATTAATACATACATGCCAAGATCTCTCGTCTTTGTCCACCCATGCATATTATCAAGTCCCCCTCTTAAAAAAATCAGTCTGTCCCGAGATGTCCATTTTTAGGACTGTAAAGAAAAGGGAAGAAATACAATGAAACATAAACTTTTTGTTTACTATTTTTTTTTTTTTTTTTTACTTTCTCCAGCTGTGTAATTTCCTCATAATGCTAATCCTTCCATGGCTTTATCTACCACCTTGATTCTGTCATTGCAATGAGTTCTTCTTCTGACTTTCCTATCTCCATTTCACCAACCTGTCTGGCACTTAAGTTCAAAACTTTGGAGTAACCTTTTATTTTTCTCCCACACTCACTTGCCAGATCTAGAAAAATTTTCATTCTGCAGTGTGTCACTCAGTCTTCTCTACTTTTTCTTTCCCACTATGAAGCCAATGGCTCAGGTCTGGGTTTTTGCAATAGGAAGCCTAACTGGTTTCCTAATTCCACCATCCATTCCCCTTCGTATTTGTCATGTGCCATCACCATATTAGGCATCCTAAAATGGAAAACCAAATACAGGATATCCTGTCCTGATCCTACAGAAGCCCATTAAAATTCTTCAGAGGAGCATTCAAGGCTTCCATGCTAAAAACCAAATCTGTATTTCCAGTCGTGAGCAACCATACTATTTGTGAAATTGCCCATTATTCCCAACTCCTGTTGTTCTCTACACCCCTTCTTGACTTTGCCATGATGTTTTCTTAGCCTGAAAAGGTCTTTCCTTCCCTAGCTCTTCCTCCAGTTGGTAAAATTTTAATAATTTTATAAAATGATATGAATTTTTATTTTCATGGGGTTTTTTTCCATAATACAATTTCTCCACCATGGGATTGCATACTATTTCAATGAGGTTTAAAAATTTTGGGTTTTATCAGCTGGCTGGTTAGCTCAGTTGGTTAGAGCATGGTGCTAATTTTAAAAATGTGTTTTAATCCTGTAAGTCAATTTAGGCTTATCTCAACTCTCAAAATGCTACTTCCCCTTCCATTAAAAACATTGTATTCTCCCTCCTTAGACATTTTTAAAAAATACTGTACACACTTCTCAAATACTTACTAAGTTTTGTCTTGTGTTATAGTTATTACTGTTCTCTACTCTCCTACCTCCAAGTTAAAGTCCCCACACCAAATTTAAACCTACCCATAGGAATAGGGTATGTGTCTCAATTTATTTTTGTATGCGATTTTTAATTTTATTAAAATATAAGATATTTTATTATATATTCTAATATTATTTGAATTATTACACTTTAAGTCACTCTGTAAGCAATGTTAAATCATTTATGGGTTAGCGCTATATACAAAAGTGAATGAAAGAGTGAGTAAATGAGCATACAAATTAAAAAGTGCATACAAATAAATTGAGACACATACCTTATTTCAGTGAGCACATTTAACGTAGAAAAAAAAACTTACGGTTACCTAAGGGGAAAGGGGTGGGGGAGGGATAAATTAGGAGTTTGGGATTAACATCTACACGCGACTATATATAAAGTAGATAACCAACAAGGACCTACTGTATAGCACAGAGAACGATACTCAATATTTTGTAATAACTTATAAAGAAAAAGAATCTGAAAAAGAATAAATATAGATATATGTATAACTGAATCACTTTGCCATACACTTGAAACTAACACAACATTGTAAGTCAACTATACTTCAATAAAACAATAAAATAAAAAAACAAAAACAAAAGTATATAATAAAATATGATAAAGTTTTAAAAAAGAATGAGTATTAGACGTCAGGAGTAGCAGAAGTAAATGAAATACATGCTATTAAATATCATATGATTTCCTAGTGCTTGCCATAGGTAAATAATTTGGGATTTCTTCCATGATTTATCACAATGCCTAATATTTAGAAAGAGATTAATGAATGTTTATTGTTAACTGATTTATTCTTGCAACATTTTTTGAGAAACAAGTCAACATTCTTCAGGATTATTTTTTATTTGTAGCAAACCAACTATCTTTTCCTGAGTATTAACATTAATGGCATCATAAACAAATAACATTGTAGTGCAAATTTTAAGAGAAAATAAAGAAATAGAATGGACAGACTCAAAAGTAACCTGACATACAAGAATGTACATATTTATATAGGTAAGGTGTACATTTGTTTGCTCATTCATAAATACTCATTCGGGGAGTGGAAGGTAGAAGCTACCAGGTTCTTTAAAGATACAGGGAGAAGAGTCTCTCCAAAAAAAAATATATATATATATATAATAAGAAGAAGAAGAAGAAGAAGAAGAAGGAGGAGGAGGAGGAGGAGGAGAAGAAAAAGATGAAAATAATAATCACTCGAGAAAAAAGGAAGATAGAAAAAATTGAGTAAAGTGTTATTTCCTTAGTCAAAGATTCCAGAAGGCCCTCATCTACTTCTCAGTCCATCAAGAATGTTATTCTTTCAGTATCTCTTCTCTCTGTGGCATTACCAGTCTCTCCTTTTCCACTGCATCCTTCCGTCTTTCCATCCTTCCAAAGCAGTCTCTTATACCTCCAATACTTAAAATAAAACAACAAAATACTCTGACTTGTCCCTGCAAACCTCTGCAACTATTGTTTTTATTCCCAGAAACAATTTGTTTATAATGTGTTCTGTCTCCACTTACTTACTTCCCACTCTCCTACAACTATCTTGCATCTGTTCCAGGCAGGCCACTGAAACCGCGCTTATCAGGATCACTAAAGCCTTCTTGTTTCCAAATCCAAATCCAAGGCTTTTTTTTTTTTTCTTTAAAGAGCAATGAACAGCATTCCACATCATGAGTCATTGCCTCTTTCTTTAAACATACTATCTCTTTGTAGACTCCTAAGTCTCTTTTTCCAGACTCTACTCCTTGACTCAGCTTTAAAATGTAATTCTTCAGGACTTAATTCCTGGTCTGCTCTTTTTCTCACCCTACATTTCTCCTTTTCTCTAGATATCATCATTCAGTTCTACGGCTTGAACATGCAATGTTAACTACCCAAATACACAGTTCCAACCTAGACTTCTCCACTGAGCTCAAGACATATATAAAAGTGCCCACAGATGTCTGAAGTGCATCCTAAACCCACCAAATCCAAAACTGGACTTGGATTCTCATCCCCAAACCTGTTCCTCCCAGGTCTTTAGTAAATTGCACCACCATCTACTCAATGGTTCAACCCATATTCCCAGTAGACATGCTTCATGCCTTCCTCCCCTTCTTCTCATGCTTCATGTTCTATCAATCAGCACATCCTACAAGTTCTCCTTCCAAAATATATCTCACATCTGTTCTTATTTACTTCTCTATTATATTATCCTCATCCAAGCCATTATCACATTTTGAGTGGACTCTTTTCTCAGCCTACTAAGTGTGATCCGTGCTATCTTTGTTTCTGTTTTTACCTTGCTTCCTTCAGTTCATTTCTCACACAGCAGTTCCATAAAGTGAAAGCACATCTGATCTCTCTCTTCAACTTAAAATTATTGACTGGTTTCCAGACTCCTTGTCTTGTCCTGCAAGCCCTCCATCATTTTACCTTGTGGGCCACCTATTGTCTCTACTCCAATCAAATCCGCCTCCTCTCAGTTCCCAAAATTATCTAAGCTCTTCCATGATCGAATTATTTTGCTTATGCTATTCCTTCTGCCCAGAATGCTCTTTACCTCTTTACCTATTTGTTTGCATGGCTGAATCTTCCTTTAGGCGTCAGTTTGTTACCTCAGAGAAATATTCACTGATACTGTCAGCAGTTTTTTTTTAATTTATTATTATTGTTATTGGTTTACTTATTTAGTTCTTCTACACGCTCACCAATCCACATCTCACTGATCTATATACCCCATATGGGAAGGCAGTCTTTCTCTTTCACTCGCTTCTGTCTGAATACCTTACACAATGCCTGGCAGGTGGTTAGCAAAACAAATATTTTCCAAATAAATATATTTTAAATGAATAAATGAATTACATACAGCTATAAAGAATTTAAATTGATTTTCTAATTTATGGGCCAGTTATCTTTTCAACTCTGACGAAAGTCGTTATTATTTAACACTGAATGATAGAAAAAAGAATTGGATAGACTTAGCATTTAGGTCAATGAAAACTAAAAGAGAGAAGCCAACCATGAAATATTTGTTATACCTGAAGCATCAGCCTATGAGATAGCTTGTTTTTATTTATGTGGCTTCCTTATCACTTAATTAAAATTCAGAAGTAAATACATTTTATGGGAATTTGCTTTTCCAGTATCCAGGATATCATTTGGCATATATCCAATTTTTGTAGTTTGTGAGTTTCTGGGAAGACTTAGGTTTTCATGGGATTATGGTTTAGAAAATTTCTCTAAAGATGATGATAGCGTGCTTAAATAGGCTAAATGATAAAGATTTCTGATGGCAGAATTCATACATTTTGCTTTTATATTCTATAGTCTAGCTGGAAATCCCTTCCACCAAAACTATGAATCATTTATTAAAACCTAGCAAAGACTCAAATGCAGCTAAACATGGGTTAGTGTCTTACTTCAGTTTAGGTTATAATGTTAACATTTTTTAGCATGAAGTAAGGTACCTGAAAGACAGCAAAACAAAATAAACTATTTAGGTAATTCCCTTAAGCCAATCTCCAAACCCAACCTTATCTCCATTGAGTATCAGGGGATGATATTAAGGTTGTACGAATTGCTGCTTGTTTAAAATGGAGCCCACTGAAACCACCCGGATGCAACACTGGACACCAAGGATGCATAATCAACTACAGAATGTTTTTCCTTATTTCACGTCCATAGCTTAAGAACTATAATTGCATAAGACCCTGGTTGACCCTTTGTTCCCAGTGGGTGCTCATAAAATAGTTGTGATGGCCAAAACTAATTGAGTAGGAGAACAGAATTTGAAAATACTAACATCTCTTCTTCCAAAGATGATATTATTTTTCAAAAACACCATCCCACGCCCCAGAAGATATCTGTTCTAAACATTAAATGCAACTATCTGTTCTTAGCATTAAAAATTAGCTCGTGAATATCTTAAAAAATCTGAGAGTAGTTTACTTGATTTTGCCCTTCAAAAAACTTTTTTCCAATCAATATTTGGCTAGCTTTGAGAAATCTGGCAATCATGTATTATTTTATAATGATGATGACTGTCTCACTTACTTTCCCTCTGCCTTTGAAACCAAATCTGGAGGATATTTCTATTCAATAATCTTTTCTTCTTAAAACATCTGGCTACTTCATTTTTACCTCACTTCTCAATTAGGTTCAAAATTGGTATAACCTATGATTATCTGGTAACCATGTTCATGGAACAAACCAATGCATTTATTCTAAGTATCAGATCCCTTGTGGGACAGAAGAATAAAACAGTTGAAACATAAACTGAATCAGAGAATCTAGGATATGTGATTGCTGTTAATTCTTTGTTTAAGAATTCATCATTGTATACTTCATCATTGTAGACTTGTTGAATAAAGTGCTCAAAAAGATAATAACTGGTTTCTTTTACAAATATGTCCCAGTAGCGGATATGTTCATAAGCTATGGCTGATAGATGCCAGAAGTTTTGCCTTATGGTGACAGAGCAGAAAATAGAAGATACTGGACCTCAGAGTGATGGAAGCTGGGGCATTGACATGAGTGAAAGTGCTCATAAGGTGTACAGAAATTACAGGACAGATTAGAAAAAAATTCCCAAACTTCTATAGATACCTGGGTATCCCCAATGTCCTAGGTGTCTGGGAAAGAATTCATTTCAGGGGGGAAATCAGCCACCCAGCATAGAGGGCAGTGGAGTTCAGGGACACACAGGAGATCCCACTCAGGGAGACAGAGAGATATCATCATGACAAGGAAAGAAAATCAGCCAGTATTCGAGTCGAGCAGATCACTCAATAACGGAGGAGGCAGGATGTGCCAGCAGAGACCTCTTAGATGTCAACATGGAAACACACGCACACACACACCCACACCCACACACACCCCAGGGAATTGTGAGTGAGGTTGGGAAGCACAGCTATGAGTCTCCACATTGGACTTTGTGAGGTGGAGGCATGGTGGAATATGCCGTATCTTAAGTAGAGTGTTTATTGCTGTATTTTTAAGACTATTTTTTTCTGTATATATTTAATCTCCAGACTCATTCAATTGCTACATAGTCTTTGCCACACATTTAAGTCATTTACGGAGTTTCTAGTCTGTACCAAGCTCTGTGTTAGAGGAGTTCAGACACACTGATGGATTTGATGGATTGATTCATAAAGCTTAGAGTACAGTGGGCATCCAAAGGCTTGAAGACTTTATTTTTTTTATGTTTAAAATTTATTTATTCTTTTTGGCTGTGTTGGGTCTTCGTTGGTGCACGCGGGCTTTCTCTAGTTGCGGCAAGCGGGGGCTGCTCTTCGTTGCAGTGTACAGGCTTCTCATTGCGGTGGCTTCTCTTGTTGCAGAGCACAGGCTGTAGGCATGTGGGCTTCAGTAGTTGTGGCACACGGGTTCAGTAGTTGCGGTGCATGGGCTTAGCTGCTCCACGGCATGTGGGATCTTCCCGGACCAGGGCTCGAACCTGTGTCCCCTGCATTGGCAGGTGGATTCTTAACCACTGCACAACCAGGGACGTCCTGAAGACTTTATTTTTTAAGAGCAGTTTCAGGTTCATAGCAAAATTGAGAGGAAGGTGCAGAGATTTTCTGCCCCCACACATGCACAGCCTCCCCCATTATCAACATCCCTGACCAGAGTGGTACATTTGTTAGAATTAATGAACCTACGTTGACACATCATAATCCCCCAAAGTCCATAGTCTGCTTTAGGGTTCACTCTTGGTGTTGTACATTCTATGGGTTTGGAAATTTGTTGCTATTTTTAGTTTGTAACCACATATTCTTCTAATGATAGAGTTCTTATAAATGGAAATAGCTTGTTTCTGTGAGTAAATTTCCCAGTTATCTTGACAGGGATTTGAGTCAACAAAGTAGTGTAAGAAGAAAAAAATAAAAACATAAGGTATCCCAAGGTATCATTTCTAAGGGTATCCCAGTATGAGTTACATCAAATTAGATCACTATGGAGGTAGCACATAGAATTTATCCTTTCATCTAGACTGTCAGTTATTTATGTACCATGTTTTGAGCATCTTCCATATGAACATCCTGGAACCAGGGACAGATGATGTGTCCCAAACGAACACACCACGCTGCTGAACTCTCAAGAAACTTAAAGATAGACAAAGAGGTCATTCCACTGAGATATATGAAAATAGAAGGTGCTACAATGACAGACAATTGCCAAGTGATTGGCAGTTGTTCCAGACTGGAGGGGGGACCATAGAAAGGAGAATGGCAGAAGATGCTTCATAGATGGCATGTCCCCTGGGGTAAGACATGAAGTAACTGATGATAAGAATGCAAGACAGTCATCTGAGTTACCCTTCAAATAAGATAAGAATTATCTCAGTTGCCAAACGCATCATTACTACAATTATAATTGTATTGACCAAACATGACGGTGATAGATAATACAGCAACGATGGAGGGAGAAGGAATCATAAAACTGAGAAATTAACTAGACCTGACCCTCTGATCTTCTCTCACATAATTTTTAGTCCAACAAACATGGTACTCTAAGCCTAGTGGTAAATCATGGACTTTTTAATCAAATTCAAGTACTGCAACAGTAACTCCACAAAATAATTTGTATGCTAAGACTGGAATTCTACATTCTTTTGCTTTCATGGACTCGTGAATGGACATGTTCCCAATTGAAGGCCTTCTCTGTACCACTATATAATTGTTTTTCTAGGAGATGTAGCAGGGCTTCTTTTTCTTTAGTCCATCTGTCTCTTCAGTCACAGATTAATGGCTCTACCCTTGGAAATTTTCAGACTTTCTGGAAAAATAGCAAATGACATAAATCCAGAATATGTCAGTAGGGAGAAGATTTATGCTCTGCTTCCTTTACTTTGGCATATTTGCATAAAACATCAAGACACTGTAACGTCTAGGAAAATGGAAACCTTGATTTAGAATAAGTGTCCCCTCTTTCCCCATTCTCTGTTTCTGTTTACTTCCAGCCAGTCTCCCATAACCACATTCATATACATTTTATGTGTTTCTGAACTTGAAAACCATACCATTGATCTATCTATAAACACACACACACACACACTTTTTCATCGTTTTTCCTACAACACATGTTTCAAAGGATTGGGTGCTGAGATCAAACAAATAAGACATGGTCCCTGCTTCCCTAGAAGTTCTAGCATAAAGTAGACAATAGGAACACAAATAAACATACAAGCATTCAGGCAACTGTGCAAACACTTACACTAATAAATAATGTATATCCATTTTTAAAATGTTAGAAAATATGGGTTATGTGGGAGAAAATGAAAAGTGAGCTGAAAAACCTTCTGACCGTTAGAGCTGAAAGAGGACTTTGAGACCATCAAGGTCAGCAGCCTCATTGCACAGGAGGGAAATCTGCCAGCACCGTTTCAGAGGTGGTTGTAGGGGAACGAAATCATAACATTACCTCCCATTGGTGGAGCGAGGCTCTTTGTAGGTCAGATTTCTGAATCTCTGAGCAGAAGGGATTGAGCTCTCTGTCCAAATGATTAGATACCTTATCAACCAGAAAACAACAAGGTTTTTTCAAATGGTAACACTGAAAAAGCCTTCTAAATTCCTGTTTGGGTTCCAAACACCTCTCTTGTACCTTTAAGTAATCCCTTTTCTCAGAATCATATGCCTTATGTAAATCTTTTCTTGCCATCTCAAACAAGCCTCCTTGCTTTTTGCCAAAGACACAGAAAACAGCCTCCGGGATAGCTTTCAAGGTTTCCTGATGGCCAGACTACTACAGTTAGATTTCAAAAAACAATATTCTTGATTTCTGGGATAAAGGATGAAGCTACAAAGCACCTTTGCCCCCAAACACCAGCTTTTCTTTCTTTTTCAAATGGTCATAAACCAACAAAGTGAAAGACCATGAAAGTCAGTTTTAACAAGTCCAACTCTATATCTGTGTGCAGAGGGTCTCCAAATGTCCTATTTTATTCTAAATGCTATGTGGAGCAAAACAAGTAGTAATATAACATTAATGTTTATTTTTTTCTGACCCCAAGGTCAACTGCATTATTAAAATATAAACCCTAATTTCCAAATATTGTAATAATTTGAAAAGAACATATAACATGAAAATGTTGAAACAGGCTTGGCTTTATTTTGGAAACTCTCACCGTCACCAATTTATTCCCAAAGGGAGTCATCAGCATTAATATTGACAATGCTTTCCCTAAAATAGCCGCTGTCGAGTCCTGCGTACACGGTGTACTCAGTAAAGCTTGCTCATCAATTTACTGACTCACTAAGACTGCCACTGCTTTGTGTCATCAATTTAAAACATCTTTATCTGAAAATAATTTATGGAAATCCATGGTCCTTGAAAATGAAAAAACACACCATATTGTTTTCAGATTTCACCATCCTATTTTAAATTTTCTAATAAACATTCAAATGACAAGGTAGGCTACCAGAGAATGGTCATTGCAGCCTCCTTTAATCCTTTTCACACAAGATGTCCCTTCTTTATCTTTCTCTCTCCTGTTCTGGCATAAATAGAAAGCCCTATATTTAAATATTTAATCTAGAGAAGATTTCATTCCTTGTTGAAGAGCCTTGGTTGATCAATGCGTCCAGTAATAATATTATCTCATCTAAGTCATTAAATCATTAAAACTATGTAATAAAGGCTCTGGAACAAGAGTGAGCACACCTTCCCATGAAAACTTAAAAATCATTTGTGATTATTTTTATTTAGTTCCCTGAAAAATATAAAACTTTCAACCTACTTATTTTATAGTTAAGAAACTAAATATTTTTATTTATTTAAGCTATGTGATCTGCTTACTACAAGAAGTTTGAAGTAGCTTAGAGTGAGAGAAGATAACATAAACATGGTAATGAGAATGAAATGGAAACGAAAACTTGGATATCAAATCAAAAGAAAAGAAGATTCCCGGTCAGGAAAGTAAGCAGATTATTGTATTTGTTTCTGATTTTCTGACATTTAAGGTGAACTCCTACTATGCTTCAAGACCCAGGTCAGACAGCATCCTCTCTGTGAAGCTTCTTCTGAGTACCTAAAGGCCAGAACTCTAGTGGTCTTTTATACTTATGCTAATACGAGGACTTAACTGATTTTGTTGCAATACTTTGCTTAGAAAATCTTCCTTTGCTCATAGGGCCAACTCATAACTCCTCAAAGTCAGGAATCATTGCCTTTCTTTAGTGCCTATTTTTAAATCAGCATTTAGCATCGTTCAGTACCCTGTCTTTTCTCTTCTCTGGAGACTTTTGCAACTTTCTCATTATCCCTTGAGTTCTAAAATATCATGTGTAGGTGAGTCTTTCATTCTGAAAACTTGCACTACCTTTCTTCGACTAGGACAAAATTTTTTCTAGTGTTAAATCATTTCTACATTTTTGTTTTCCCCAGACTCTTTTTCTAAAACTCCTAGAAAAATATCAGAGCCCCTGAACTAATTTTCATGGCTCATCCTTATTCTACTTATACTTTTCATTTTCTTTGTGCGATGTCTTGTGAGTTTATCAACTTTATCTTTCAGAATAGATCATTATTTTGCTATGTTTGATTTCCTTTATAAATGTTCAGAAAATATGTTTTTAGTTCCAAAAGGTTTCGCTTATTTTTAATAGTAGTCTGATTTTCCTTTCTTTCTTTTCTTCCTTTTTTAAATGTATTTAATATCCAAACAAATCTTTCTGAGAATGTAAACAGACTAGTTTTCAAGTTCTCTTATGTCCATTGAACTATTTCTTTTTCCTCTATAGTCATTTGTTCTGTTTCTTTTGCTTGTTTCTTTGCATTTAGGTTGTTGGTTTTCTTAAACTCTCTGATGATCTTAAGTTGGTGATTCATATTTATGAATAAAGGACTTGACTGATGAATTAAGGTAGCTGTCACACACTCTCTGTATAGGTCTGGATCTACTTCCCAAAAAGGGCTTTCCCTGGAAATGACCAGGCTGCTTTCCTGTCTATGTAAATAGGTGAGGATGTGTCAATTGGTAGAAATTATTTTAGGATATGTGGCCAGAAGGTAAGCAGGCAGGCTACCTAAATGCCAAAATAACAAGAATGTTACTCTGAGAATGGAGTATTTCAGCATATTTTTCTCCTGGTTTGAGAGGGCTTTCCTCTTACATTCTCTCTGTATGGTTGTACAGCTTGATGTGCCTAAAAGTCAGCTGTGCTTCTGTGTCAAGAGACAAATACCACACTGAATTGCTAGCCCATCCTATGCAGTTTCTTTAGGAAGAAGTTGTCTGGCTTAAGCTAGAGAAGAAATGCCTCTGCTGTCAGAGGCATTCTCCACTCTGTGGGGAAGTGGAGAAAAGACACATGAGTCCTGTTAGCCTACAGATTATTAAATACTTATCCTGATGATGGTTTCACTGCTCTCCCCCATCTCCATGCCTTCTAACTGAACTTGGAGCTTTTCCCAACATATCCAAGATGTTTCCTTTGACTGTGGTGGACCCCCTGTATGCTTTCTCCTACTCTGGATTATTTATCAATACGAGCTTATTCTCCGGAAATCATTCACAATTTCAATTGTGCTGCCAGTATCACTTCCTATTTGCCATGCAGCTATGGATTTATTTTCCCTGTGAAACAACTTTGTTGTTTCAATGGAACTGGGAAGGGAAAAAGATAAACCTACTTCTTAGGTTTACCGTTTTTGAACTAGGGGCTCCGTGAGTTTGAATTCCCAGTTGGTGTTTAGATTTAGCGTTTCGTTTGGACTCTGAACTTCCAAAGGTAAGCATTTGTTATCTACTGTACTTTTAAATGTTTATTTAACTGGTTTGCCATTCTTTAGAATGCTTCCTATGTCTAATTATTAATCTTTAGAAAGGTTCTAGTTTTATTCCAAAAATTATAAAAGCCAGACTCATAGAAATTATCTTTGGGTCTGTAATACCCTTCAAAAATGTGAAGGTCAGCTGAATTCAGGCTCAGGGCTGAATCTGACACCTGAGTCACAGGTGTCAATATAGCTGTGAATATTAAAGGGATAAAAATGCCCTTGAGACATATCTTTTAATAACAACAAGAAGTAGACTGCTTAGGTGTTTTTTTAAATCTTCTAATCAGTTTCAAAAATTATATCTAAAGTCCAAGAAAAATCTAAATAATTGAAAGCATATATATGATATAACCTAATATAATATATAATCACTATATATTATATATAATTATATTATGCATGTATATATATATATATAATATTTATATACCAACTTTCCTAAATAAAAAGCAAAAGTAGCTCTCGGTTTCTTCATCACCTTGGATAAAAATTATCTTCTAAGAATTCTATCTAATTCTCTTCTGGAAAGTCACTGGCCATATGTTCATTTAATCCCACAATTAGAGGCAGTCTTCTATTACTTTGCAGTCAGTGAGAATGAGAGCCCCTGACCTTCTCAAATTGCTCTGAAATCATAAGAAGCGCACTTCAAAAAGACAGTAGCTCTAGCTTCTCTCTTGTTAGTTATTTAGGTTCAATATTTTTTTAGCAATTCCAAAGATAAATTACATTTTCAATTTCCTTTGTGTTTCTCCATGTCAAGTCAGAGTAGAACATGGGTGTTTGTCTTTTGTTTCCTAGTGAAATTTATTTCACTAAAGTTTTTTTTATAATAGGGCAAAGCTTATATTATTTTTCCCATATTTTTCTTTCTGTTTCAAATATCCATTAAGCCTCCTTTCACATGCCTCAAAACATGCTTTAAATCTTGCCTAAGTATAAATTCTCTGTGAAATTAAATATAATCTCCTATAACCAACTAGTAAAAAAGAAAATTCACTGTTTCGTTAATCATTTTTAATTCTTCTGGTGAAAAAGGCAATATATATCAGATCAGATGATATAAAAATTTATTTCACTAGTAATCCATTTCACTGAATAAATGAAGTCAAAATGCAAATGAATGCAATGAATAATACTACATATGAAAGTGTTTGCAAGTGAAATGTGGACATAAGGGTTTAGGTGGATTAATGTGGGCTGAAATACACTTCACATCAACACTGAAGTAGGGACATAATAGCTACTGAATAAATGGTTACTGAATTAAAAATAAGTTAAATAATTAAGCAATGTTGTCACATTACAATAGCTTGATGCATTCATTTCAACTATAGGATTGTCCTTCATAAAGAAATTCAATTTATATTAATACCATTTATTTACATGGTTTCTTCTCCAAGTAACCTGTGGGATCCCTGAGTGCAGGGACTGTGTCTTATTTATTTTTATATCACCAGTGCCCAGCAGAGTGCCTGGTGTCATTAGATGCTTAGTAATTTTTCTAATTGACTTGAAATAAAATATTTGTATCAGCTAGACAAAATAGCCTCTTCCATTTAAGAAGTTTAGAAAAATTCCTAGCTCCAATGGACATGAGCTTTTAAAGATGGGATTTACTGGGAAAACTGCTTAGATATGCTAGCTTCATGAGACTCCCCATTCTCAGAAAATGACACTTTCCAGAACACAAGTCACATCTGTCTTATGCACACATATGCCTGGTCTTATGCCTATTAGATCTGGTCAAATTCTCTATAATTGTACAAGTTGTATTTTTATCCTCCTTAAAAATTCTCACTCAATTCCTTACCTGTTCTTGCCTTGTTTCCACTGCGAATGTGACATTGGCATTGCATCTCTGAGGACCATCATCCAGTGGCTGGAAACTCTTGCTCTCTATCTCAACTGTACTCCTGTCCCAGAATATCTATCTACCCAGGGTCCTAATAATAACTGTATGTGCTCGACCAGCACCAACTCTCAGTCTTCATTCGAAAGAGTGGTTTAAGGAATTCTCCAGCAGCTCTCTGCTACCCCAGTTTATGGTATCTTCAGGGGCCTTGGTAGTAAAATTAGTAGTAAAAATAGCTAACGTGCATTGAGCACTTGTACCTCTATTATAATATGTACAAAAATTTATTCTTTCCTGCCTGTTTATATGCCTATCTCTCCAACAAAAATCCATGTAAAATGCCTCAATCAATATTTGATAAATTATTCATTAAATTAATGAGTACTTTGATCAAATACTACACCAATCAATGGATTAAGAAAGCTGTATGCACTTGGCGGAGCTGCTCACCTGGACAAAACTGCCTTGTTTTCTATACCCTGTTCCCCAGCACCGGGGCAGCGAACCTCTTGCCTTTTCTTTTTCTAGATTTCAGACAACTCCCTCCCTCTGTTCTGACATATCTAATGAACTGACAAAATTGCTAGAGTAGGCATCCCAATGACATTGGAGAAAGCACCTATTTTCCCTGGAAACACTTTTATAACTCTGTTTGAGGGATTTCTTCTGTTGTTTGTTTGTTTTTTTTTTGATAGTAACATCACAAAGGACTTTTGCCTTTGGCATGACCACCAAAACAAGCTGAATAAGCTATCGCACTGTTGGTGTTTTTAATCCACTAGAGCGCTGAGGAGACAAAGGACCCTAGTTGAACTCAACTTCAAAACATAACAAGCCCTTCACAGGAGAGAAGAGACACATGCCTGCTCTCATTTCTGGTGGAGAGGAAGGAGAAGAAATCTCTCGTTAACGGATAACATATACACACTACTATAGTACTATAAATTAGATAACTAATAAGGACCTACTGTATAGCACAGGGAACTCTACTCAATACTCTGTAATGACCTATATAGGAAAATAATCTAAAAAAGAGTGGATATATTTATATATATAACTGATTCACTTTGCTATATGGTGAAACTAACACAATATTGTAAATCAACTATATTCCGAAAAAAATTCTTAGAAAAAGGATATAAGGAGGAAGAAACAAGCCAAAACTTTAATGAACTTTTAATGACCATGGGCAGGCTGGCCTGACAGATACAATTCCAAGAAGACCCAGTCAGAGAGCAAATCTGCACTCACCCAAAGACTCTTTCCCACAGGTCTCCACGTGTACTACACTGAAGGCTGACAGCAGGGCTGAGGATCCTCCTGAGAGATCTTCCAGTGTGTGGGCCACTGAAACTAAGGCAGGCACCCTCAGAAGGCTGGAGGTAAGAGCCGCAGAGAGAAATCCTTCCAAGGCAGCTTGCAGCAACCCCCGCAAACTAAAGGCAGAGTGGGAGGGCAGAGAGATTATCTATAATGCAAAAAGAGCTGGCGGCTGCACTATAAACTAGAGACAAAATCTCCATGGTTCAGAAAGATAGTGACTTTACTCTAAAACACAAAGATATCTCTGGATTCATGCCAGTATGTAGATGTTAGAATTATCAAAAAGGGATTATAAAATAATTACAATAAAAATACTAAAAGATCTAGTGGGAAAGGACCACATGTGTGAAGAGATGAGGAATTTTACTGGAGGAATGTAAACTCTGAAGAAAAACTAATAGAATAGATAGAAATGTAAAATGTTATTGGAAATGAAGAATTCATGGCTTAACAATTGGGCACAGAGGAAAAGATCAGTTCATTGGAAGCTGGGAGAACAGAAAATATCTAAACTGAAATATAAAGAGAAAAATAAAAGAGGACATTCACTCTCTGTAATGCGCTCTGTAAAATGCTTTAAAAAAAAAAAAAAAAAGACAGAAAGGAAATAATAGATGAAACCCTGGATCTACAGGAAGGAATGATGAGCATCAGAAACATAAATACCTTTCTTAAACTATATATACCTTTATATCTTTAAAACCTTTTCACTGTCTAAAACAAAACTAATAATATATTTGGTGTTTATAACATATGTAAAATAAAATATAATGCAATTAGAGCACAAAAACTGAGATTATAGTGTTTAAGATTCATGAAAAAGTATACAATTATTTGAAGGTTGACTGTGATAAATTAAAGATACTTATTTATATTATAGAGTAATTACTAAGCACACACACAAACACACACACACACACACACACACAAAGAGGTATACACAAAAAGCTAAAAGAGGGTAAAATTCAATATGAGAAATAGTTGATTCACCCAAAAAAAGGTAAGGAAGGGGGAACAAATTAAATAATGGATAAGTAGAAAACAAATAGCAGTTTTATATATTTAAACACTACCATATCAATATTTGTCAGATTAGATGAAAACATAAAGTCCAATAAATGCTATTTACAAGACACACATGATAATTATAAAGACAGACTAAACAGTTGAAAGTAAAGGTGTAGAAAAAGCTGTACATGCAAACACTAAACATAATAAATCTGGTATGGCTTTATTGCTATTAGTCAAAGAAGACTTAAAGACAAAGAAAAGATAAGCAAAGATAAAGATAAAGAGGAGTATTCCAAAATGATAAAAGAACTAACCCATCAAGAAGACATAACAATTCTAAAGGCCCATGAACTTAATAGAAGATTTGAACAATATTAAACACCAACTTGAACTAAATGATGCTTATAGAACATTACACTCAATACACATTATTTTTAGGTGCACATGGAATATTGATACTAGATCATATGCTGGGCCATAAAATAAAGCTCAAATATAAAAAGGTTGAAATTATACAGAGTATATTCTTCAGCCACAGTAACATTAAATTAGAAATAAATAACAAGTCATCTTGATTTGGAAAATCTCCAAAATATTTTAAAATTAAGCCATATACATTAAACAATCTATGTATCAAAGAAACATAAGAAAATTAGAAAATTCTTTGAACTAACACACAATACTTGAACTAAAAGAATGGAAACAAAACATATCAAAATATGTCAGATTCAGTTAAAGTAGTGCTTAGAGGGCAATTTATAGCTTTATAAATAGCCATTAAAGAAAAGAAAAATGTGTGAGGTCAGCAAAATAAGTTTCCAATTACAAATTTAGGAAAAGAGGAGCAAATTAAGCCTAAAATAGGTAGAAGAAAGGAAATAACAAAAACATGAAAAGAAAGTAATGAAATAGAAACCATATAAATAACAGAGGACATTAACAAAAACAAAGGTTATTTTATTGAAAAGGCTAATATAATTAACTAATCTCTAGATTGACCAAGAAAAATACTACAGGCAACACAAACTGTCAATCTCAAGAAATCAAGGATTACTGCTACAGATTCTAGTAGATACATTTGACATCTTAGATATCATTTGACATCTTAGATAAAATATACAAATTCCTTTAAAGATACAAATTATCACACCTAATACAAAAAGCATTTTTTTAACTTAAAGAAACCTATAACTGCTAAAGGGATTAAATGTATAATTAAAAACTTTCCCACAATGCACACTCTAGGCCCAGAAGTATTCACTGATAAATTTTATCATACATTTAAGAAAGAAATAATACAAATCCTACTTAAACTCCTCCACAAAAAAAGAATAGAAAGGAATATTTCCCAATTCATTTTAGAACATTAGTATTACTCTGATACCAAAAGTCACCAGAAGAAGAACTATAGACTAATTCCTCAAAAACAATGCAAAATTCTAATAAAATATCAGCACATCAAATCCAGAAACAAATAAAAAGAACAATACTTCATGATCAAGTGAGGTATATCATATGAATGCAAGACTGGTCTAACAATGAAAATTCAATCAGTATAAATTACTACTTTACACAGAATAAAAGAGAATTTAGAATTATCTTAATAGATAACAGATAGATAATAAGATTATCTTAATAGATGCAGAAAAAGTGTATGACAAAATTCAACACTCAGCTCTGATAAAAACTTTTAACAAACTAGGAAGAGAATGGAACTTCAATCAGACATATGTTATCTATAAAAAGCCTTACAGCTAACATCATATTCAATGGTGAAGCATTAAATAGTTTTCCTCTAAAACTGAGACAAGATAAGGATTCTCCATTCTTGTCCATGAAAAATAAATAAATGGAAGGAAAAACTATGACATGGGAAGAAGTTAAACTCATTATTCACTGATGACATGATTATATGTGTAGAGAAATCAGTGTAACTACTAAAGTATGACTAATTGAATTGTACTTTTACATGCTAACGACAAACAAATGGAAATGAAGTTTTTAAAATACTACTCATTATAGTATCAAAACCCTCAAATGTCTAAGAATAAATCTAATGAAATATGTATAATACTTCTACATTAAAAACTGTAAAACAAAACCCACATATGTTTGGTCAATTGATTTTTAACCAAGGTGCCAAGTAAATTCAATGGGAAAAAAATCTTCTTTTTTCCAGCTTCATTGAAATATAATTGACAAATAAAATTGTAAGATGTTTGAAGTGTACAACATGATGATTTAGTATATGTATACACTGTGAAAGGATTCCCCCATTTAGTTAATTAATACATCCATTACCTTGCATATTTACCTTTTTTTTCTTGGTGAGAACATTTAAGTTCTGCTCTCTTAGCAAATTTCAATTATACAATAGAGTGTTAAGAACTACAGTCATCATGTGATACATTGGATAGTCAGACCTTATTCATCTAATAACTGAAAGATCTGTAACCTTTTATCAACCTCCCCCATCATCCCCACTCTCCAACTCATGGCAACTACTTTTCTACTTTCTACTTCTATGAGTGTGGCTATAAAATTTTTTTTCAGTTTCCACATATAAGTGAAACCATGCAGTATTTTACTTTCTAACAAATGGTGCTGGAACAACTGGATTATCTATAGAACAAGAAAATGAACCTCAACCTCTACTTCATTCCAAACATAAAAATTCAAAATGGATCATTACTGGCAGCTGACTGAAAACTGATGCAAACCAGGAGAATCCAACTGTTGAACTCAAAGAAAACAAGACTCCCACTTCTGACCAACATAAAGAGGGGTTGGATTTACCCTCCTAACTGAATCAACCAAAAAGCAATCAAAATATAGGACATAACAGTTCTGAACACATTAAGCATGAGGCAGTGAAGAATAGTGATCCCTGAGGGAAGGGAACGGAAGCAGGTGAGGAATAGGGTTGCCCCACATAGGGTCTTGGAAGAGTTCCCAGGGTGCAACACTAAGTGGGGGAACATCTTTAGAACCATACAGACTCCCTGAGCTGAGGAGACCAAGGAGGTTACAGTTCACAGGACGGACTACAGGAATGTAGGAATTGTAGGAAGTGATGAAAGTTATAACACATCTACCACAACTTGGTTTTTCCCTCATTCAACAAATCCTGTTGATGTTCTTTCCTCCATAAGAGTTGTTGACCAAACCTTTGGTATTTATTACTCTTCCTTGAAATTTTAGTAAGGCTCAAACTTGGTTGGCTAAAGATGGTTGATGTGGGTAATTTAGTGTAAATCACTTTTACTTTAGGATAGTAAATGAGTAAAAGTGCATTAGTCATCACAAATATTTGTGCTAGTTCATGTTCCAGTATTGGGCCTTTCCTGCATCACAGCAGAGGCCCTTCACTATGCTGTATCCTCAACCACTGAGTAAGCAAAGTTACATGGTATTAACAGCTGCTTTTTTTCACCCTCGAACTGACTGAATTTTAGCAAGGGATGAAATAATTTTTACTGACAAAAATATAGAAGGTTTACATAGCCCTTTACAACTTGGGCTGGAAACTTTAAAAGGAATATGATAAACACCCACCCACTCTTTCCAAGCTACTTGTAGATTAAACAACGTCACATCTGTTTGTGAGTTAAAAGACTTACTCTATGGCTTTTGCATTTTATCTTCATGTTTCCTACTCTTATAAATAATGTATGCATGACTACAGCTAAATTGTATGTTCATCGAGATTATTACATCCATACCATTATATCTTTTTATAACACAAACACTGTATTGTTTACATAATCTCCTTAGATCATATGTGATAAGCATTCACTGTATATGATATGAGAAATTACTGCTTTTTACAACACATTAATGACTCATAGAAACCATGACTTCAACTATACAAAGTGTACTTTTATCTAGTGGACATCTTATGATCCAATGGAGAATAGAGACCATTAGGTTCACCCTCCTCAAACATATTCCATTAGTTTTAAAGGCACTGTTAAGGGCTCTGTGATTCAAGAATTAGGAAACACCCCAAAACTAGAAGACAAGGTGAAGTGCAACAGATAACGGAATTTATCAAGTGCAGGTCAGAGTTTAGCTACAAGGATGCAGAGCCATCAGGAGAGGCTTGGGGAGCTGAATCTCGGACAAAGTGTTCAAGAAGAGACCACTGGTCATGCTGTGGTCTGAGCTACAAGATGGGGGTTTCAGTGGGACTCTTAATACCTCCCAATGGGAGAGTAGTCTAAAGATTAGTCTTGTTTTCTCCAAACTATATTTCTCTGAAACTTGTGCCTATCCTCCTTCACAAAGCAGGGCTTCCAATAGACCTTTGTGTTTAAGCCTACAGTGTCTGAAAGGGATTTTGGTTTACAGCCTCCAGTTGCATCTCCAGGACGTGCGTGTGTACTTATTTTAGTCCTTTGAAGCTTTGAAACAAGGCACATTCTTCTCCTTCTGCTGATAGCATCTTTGGCCATAGTTTTTCTCAAAATAAGCTATTGCATCCATATGAAAATCTGTTGATGCGGGTAATGCCTCTCTTGATGAAGTATACAGCAAGTCTCTTCCTCAGCAGCTAGTAGGCACCACCACATAATTTGATGATATATAGAAAAGACAACTGGCTTTCAGCTTGTGAATCATTCTATTTTTCCAGAAAAAAAAATTTCATCATCAGCTCTTTCATCTCTACCTTCTCAAAGTCTTATCCTCTCTTGAGATAGTATCAGGTCAACAGGCATTCCATACTGATGCTGATCTTTCTAACCACAGTGAAAATTTTTAAATGAATATTTTTTTTATTTCACCTGTAACCATTCCCTGCCTTTTTTTTGAGATAAGGAATTACTGACTGCATAGATAACATGCATCACATGTTCAATGATTTTCTTTCGTTTGTCCTTCTGAATTTTTCCTATACTCAAATAACTTTGCACTTCCAATGAGCTCATTTTTGTTTCCATTGTCATCATAATGCCTCTTCTTAAAACTCTCCTTGCTTTTGTACCTGTTGACCATAACATAATTAATAATGGCCAACATCTCAACATGAAAGGCAAACCTGAAAAAATCATAGTACTTGCTATGGTCTAAATGTCTGTGTCTCTCCCAAATTCATATGTTGGAATTCTCATGTGCAAGGTGATGGTGTTAGTAGCTGGGGCCTTTGGGGGGTGATTAGGTCATGAAGGTGGAGTCCTCATGAATGGGATTAGTGCCTTTATAGAAAAGGTTCCAGAGAGATCGCATGCCCCTTAACCATGTGAGGACACAGCAAGAAGTCAGTGGTCTGCAACCAGAGAGATGGCCTTCACCAGAACCCTACCATGTTGGCACCTTGATGTTGGCCTTCCAGCCTCCCAAACTGTGCAAAATAAATTTCTGTTGTTCTGTTGTAAGCTACCCAGTTTGTGATATTTTGTTATAGCCACCCGAATTGACTAAGACAGTAATCTAGCCAAAATGTGGTGACAGGGACTAAAATGTTCATACTTCCCTGCTCGTGCCAACTGTCAGGGTAGGCAGACCTGAGTCACTATTCTTTTGGACCATAAGTTGAAAGATGCTATACATAAAGCACAAAACTGTAGGTAAGTTGCTTTCTTTCTGTTCCGTCCATCAGTCTGTGAGGTAGATGAGTGCAGAATCTATGTTCAGTGTCTCCAGTACATCCCATCACAACTGTTCCATAATAATAACCCCCAGGGTGTATTTTCTGAATTCAAGAAAACAAATTCATAAAAATCTCTGATTTCAGAGGAAACAGAAAATTCCTTTAGAGCCACATTCATCTACTTGAGATTGAACAGCAGGATTATCTGGGAAGGTTTGTTCAAGGTCACATACCCATCTTCTCCACACTGAATATGTATCATTTAAGAAAGTTTCCAGAAGATTCTGATATGTGAGTCTGACTTAGAATCATAGTAATAAAAGATTTAGCTTGATTTTTTGGGTTAATTTTAATGTGTTACAATCACAAAGGCAATGAAGAAATAAATATATGTATATGCATACACTTACTTGCATACTATACATGTATACATATATGTGTATATTTATAGAGTGATAAATATGTATGTACATATTTATATTTGTATATATTTATAGATTGATAAATAAATAGGTAGATGACATGTAAATAGTACTGAGACATTTTATCTGGCCTTAAACCCAAGAGTTAGAAATGTGAAATACAAAATAAGAAATAATATCAAAAATTTTTGAATGTGTACAAAAATGATTTAATCATAATAGAGAAAACAGAAAGAACAGGCATTTTTCAAAGTATCACATGAGCTGCTGTGCCAATTAAGGTACTAATCTGGTTTTCTTATAAATGGAGATACTTATGTGTTTTCCTTTGATATTTTTAAATGAATATAAGGCAGGTGAGTTACTAAATTTTTCAAGAAAAAGTTTTAGCTATAAAACATGTTTTCATCTCCTCAAAACATTAGATTCCACATATAAGTGGTATCCTATGATATTTGTCTTTCTCTGTCTGACTTACTTCACTTAGTATGATAACCTCTAGGTCCAATGAACTTATTTACAAAACAGAAAGAGACTCACAGACATAGAAAACAAACTTATGGTTACCAAAAGGGAAAGTGGGGAGAGGGATAAATTAGGAATTTGGGACTGACATATACACACTACTATATATAAAATATATAGTCAACAAGGACCTACTATATAGCACAGGGAACTCTACTCAGTATTTTGTAATAACCTATAATGGAAAAGAATCTGAAAAAGAATATATATATATATATATATATGTATATACATATATAAGAGAATCACTCTGCTGTACACCTAACTAACACGACATTGTTAATCAACTATACTTCAATAAATTAAAAAAAAAATAACAGACATTTATTATCTCACAATTTCAGCAGATCAGAAATTCAGGAATAGCTTAGCTAGACAGCTATGGCTCAAGCTTTCTCATGGCCTGCAGTCACAACTAAGTTGGGTAGGGAGGTATCGAAGAAGATCCCCTTTCAAATTCACTCATGTCATTGTTGCAGGCCTTGGGCCCTCACCAGGTGGGTCTTTCCACAGGACTACCTCATGACTTGCAGGTGACTTTCCCCCAGCTCTGAGTGATTCCAGTGAGAATGAGAGAGCTCAAGCACCCACAAGATGAAAGCCACAGTCTTATAAACCCAATCTTGGAAGTGACAGCCCCTCACTTCTGCTGTATTCTATTCACTGGAAGCAAGTCACTAAATCAAGCCTACACTAATTGCCTGGGTATCACACAGAAGGATTATATGAAGATCATTAGATGCCATCTCAGAAGCTTTCTACATCAACCTGAAAAAGAACGTTGCAAGCAGTTTTGTTATTATCCTAATTCACAACTCTGATCATCCCAGCAATTAAACTAGGTAGAGTGGTAAAAAGGATAATCAAAATCCCCATCAAAGATGCAGACAATGAGTTCTACAAATCAGGATGGAAAAATTTCCACAATCTCTGACCATTTAATAGGATTTTGGTATAGAAGCTGCCCTCTGACTGATGTCTCAAAATTTCACTGAGAAAAATGTTTTTCCCACACAATATCTCACACGCCCCTTGGAATTGTGGGAGATGTCTAGTAGGCTCCAAGGTGTGGTTGAAAGAATTAGAGCCCAGGACTCAGAAGGACTATACTCTGGTTCCAGGTCTGATAATAAATTTTCTAGGTATCAGCACCTCTATGTATAAACGTAATGCTTTAAAGAGTTCCTTATGTCCTGCCAGTATTCAATAAATAATACTTGGAAGAAAAACTGAGTAATATTACTTTCATGAGTCATTACCATTGGTTTTCTGCATATATAAGGTAAATAAAAGTCTCATTTGGACTGCTTAAATTTTTAATGAAGCTAAAATCTCAGAGCCTAGACTTAAAACACCAAGCCTAGGTTTAAATATCAAGAAACTAGTAAAATACTATTTTGTGTGTTCATGAAAAAAAGGGTAGTATTGCTGTAACTGGTCTTTCTTACCCTTTTTAAAATTGTAATTAACTCTTGATGTGGGGTGAGTATATATGTGTGTGTGTTTAATAAATGTTTTATTTGGGGATAATTTTGGATTTACAGAAAGGTTGCAAAGACAGTACAGAGAGTTTCCATAAACCCTTAACCTAGTTTTCCCTAAGGTTATCATCTTACGTAAGAATAGTACATTTGTCAAAACTAAGAATAACATTGGTACATTACTTTTGACTCAACTTCAGATTTCATTCAGGTTCTACCAGTTTTTCCATGAATGTCCTTTTCCTGTTCCAGGATCTGATCCAGAATGCCACAATGCATTGTCATCTGGTCTCCTAGTCTCCTCCAGTTTGTCTTCCTTTGTTTTTCATGACCGTAGCAATTTTGAGGAGTAGTGGTTATTCTGTAGAATATCCTTCAATTTAGGCTGTGTGATGTTTTTCTCATGATTAGGCTAAGAATACAAGATGAGCTGACTTCTCATCATATCATATCAAGGGGTACATGATATCATCATGAATTACTACTGATGATGTTAACCTTTATGATCTCCTTAAAGTGGTTTCTGCACTGTAAAGTCTCTCTTTTTTTTTTCCTTTCCTATACTCTATTGATAAGATGCAAGTCACTATACCCAGCCCACACTCAAGTGCAACCAGGGCACATTTTATTATGAACATTTTACCCAGTGGCAAAATTCACTTTGGAAATTTCAATATGAATATGCCTTCTCTCTAAATTTAAATCTCTATGACTCTTCATAAAAATTTATTTCCCGATAACTGCTTCTTTACTCCATACTTCTCTCTCTTTAGGCCCACCTCAGGAAACATTTTAAACATGAGAGAGAAGTAGAAACATTTAATCATCGTCAAAGGACAAAGGAGAATAGAAATTACTGTCAAAATTGCATTAAATGACATTAGTCGTTCATCCTCAAGTCAGTATGTGATGGTTCTGATTATGCTATATATGAGGAAACAAACAAAAACAGGAAAACTGAATTTTGTAGAACTGCAAAAATCCCCTATCTATAGTTTATGGCACAGCACTTTAAATTATTCTGGTTTTTTAATGACAGTTATTTAGACTAAAGATTTCAAAGCCAAACTTTACAGAGTTATCTGTCCTTGCTAGGGTTCTAGCTCAAAGATCTCTCGGGTTTTAATCTTCCTAATTAGACTGCATGAACCCTGTTCACAGCTCTGAAGGTGATCTTTATACAACTCGAAGGGCTGCAAAGTAGTTGTATGCCCAACAGAGCCTCCTCTTCCCTGAAAATTTAAAATAACAACATTCTTCTTAATTTCCTTCATTATTTAAGAAGTTTGGGTGTGATTCTCCAAGTAATGATTTGTGTTGCAGAATTTCGAGACTGGCAGAAAAAAATCTCTCAAAGAAGAGGTCCTACAGCTGTGAAACGTTCTCTCGCTGACACAGTTTCAGTCTGGAGGCATTTAGAGTATGAAGTAAGACTTCACTTTTATTGGCTATGTGTGGGTTGTTTGGTTTCTTGGCAAGCATGTTTTGCATGTTGACTATTTCCCGTGAATACTTTCTTTTCGTTCCGTGTTTGGGCGCCATTGGTTCCAGTAGGTTACCAATAAATTAAGCAAAACAAATTAAATATCCCTTTTTTCATGCTTTGGTTATACACATTTCAGAGGAAAGTGTTTGGGACCTAAATTTTCTATTTAATTGACTAAATTTTAGATTTTTGTTTTGCTTGTTATAAACCCTCAACAAGTTTGTAATTTCCTTTGGGGGTAGGGATTATCTCTGTTTATTTTTTTCTGCAGGGCTCCATACAGCGCTGAGCATAACACATGGCTTCAAAGGAAAAAGGACAAATAAAACCTTAAAAAACCCCAAAAAATCCCCACAAAAGTGACTCTTTACTTTAGATTTTACTCACTCTTAAAAGTTTTATAAAATGTTTGTTAACAAATTAATACTGTACTAGTAAATCAGGAGATGGCTTAAATACATAGTGACCAAAAGATACACCAGTGTTTTAGTAATATTTTTATACAACTCTTATGTTAAATATCAGTGGTTCTGATTTATTTGTACTGTAGTCTTCTGCATATTTACTTTTCACTTCTCCACTGAATTCCTCACATTGACTTTTAAGAAAAATCTAAAACTCTTTGTTCTTTCTATTCCTTCAGTTGTCTGTTGTGTAATGCCTAGAAACCAGGCTGATAAGATGAATGAAAACAGCTCATGTATATTCATATGCAATCTTATCTCACACGTTATCTCATTGCATCTTCTTTCCTATTCTACTACCCAGGCTCAGATCTTCATCACCATTGCAGTAACCACCTACTATAGCCAGTCCCCCCTTCTTCTTTTCATTGTTCAAATTGTTACTACATTTATCCTTATAAATCATATCCTGATCTTATCTCTTTCTTACTAAAATAAATCCAATAGTTTTCTATGTCCTATAAAATGAAGTAAAAAAAAAAAGGCTCCTAACAAATATTTCAAGAAAAATATAACATAGAACAAACCAAGTGCTCATGGAAAAGAACATATAAGATGAAACTAGAAAGATTAGATACGTAGAGAGCTAATAGAATAGATAGGAAGGTTATTTCTCTATAATTTAAGGAGCTTTATTCCCTGTTTGGCAATGAGGAGTAACTGCAAAACTTTTAGTAAGAAAGTAATATACTATTTGTATTTTAGGGGCAGCATTCAGACTATAGTGCACATAAAGGGGATACTAAAAAGGGACTGATGGAAAAGTTGGACAGAAGCCTATCTCAGTTAAGTCCAAGTGAGAGATAACAAGGAGGTAGAGAAAAGGAGGTGTAATCAAGGGAAGAGTTGAAGGTACTTGAGGACTGATTAGAGAATAGCATGAGGAAGCTGAAAGAACAGAGAAAGACTTGAGGTTTCTAGTTTGGATGGTTTTCATCAATAACAAATATAGGAGATATTAGTGGAAGAATAGATTTGGTTGTAGGTGGAAGAGCTGGGTGGTTAGTGATGTAAATGTGATATGAAGGGCATGCTGAGCTTAGTTTTGTATATATTGAGGTTGAAGATCTTGTGGAACACCCCAGAAGGCATTTAATATGAAAGAATTTAGGCAAGATCCTGTGTGTAACTTTCCTTTTATTTCCTGTAGTGTTCAGCACAGAGCCTTTAGTTTCAATAACCACTTACTTGAATGAGTAATTATGATTGAGGGAATGCATAAGTGAATGATTGCATTCAGGTTCCCAAATAGCAGACAGGTGTTCATAATTTTCCTCTACGCCATCCTCTAGGTTGGCTCATGAGCACCTCAAGTAGAGAAAGGCCCTAGCGGAGCTCTTTGAAGGAGGAGATCCTGTACTACCAATGTTATCAAGTACCAGTGGGCCACGTTCCATTAACCTGGTCCATAGAAAGAGCTAGAAAAATGAAGTGTCCACTGATCAACCTCCAAATGTTCATCTGTGCACAAAAATATGCTAGCAAAGGCAAGAAAGGGTTTTTTGTAAGCTGTCCCTAACGTTCCATTTGCTTGGAACTCTAGCTTTACTTTGTTTCTTCTTTACTCCCTCTTCCCCTTTTTAAAAAATTTCTTTTGTTTCCTAGGAAATTTTCTTTTCCTTCTGCCTTTGTTCTCCTGCTTATTAACTTTACTTATTCTTCCTCTGATTCTTCTCATAAATATCATTTATCATATTTCAGAAATTGAGAAAAACTACAGAGAGGTTGCAGAAGATTCAAAAGCTGGAGTAGAAAAACTCAAAAACAATTTAATTACATCTCAATGGAAAAAGGGACTTTTAATGTAGCTTATGGTCAGAAGACATTCAAGGAAAATATGTTGTAACAAGTATTATCAAAAATCCAGAAACTGTAAAAATTAAAACCAGATAAGTGAAATAGTGTAAGAGTTTATTAGGCACATAAGAACAGTTCACAAACTGGTAACCTTCAAACCAACAGTGGAATGACGCTCAGGGACATGACACTGCAGGATGGCTTATAAAGTGAAAATAAGGACATTGTTTAACCTTTACAGTGATTGGTTATTACAATGAGGATTTCCAGATGGTAGAGGATTGGTTAAAAGTGCAGATCTTATATCATTTTAGAAAGATGAGTTAGGTTTCTTTTATGATTATGAGATGAATATGTATCCAAGAAATAAAAAAAGTTAAGTTTTGCTTATGTTCATGAAGTAAGATAGATTTAGTTTTGTTTATGTGGCTTAAACGATTTTACCTTCTTGGGGGATTTTCGAGCCTGGTCTCTATTTTATTTTATTTTAACAACTCCTCCCTTTTGGTCACTCTCTCTTAAAGCTGACTATATGACCAACTAGTACAGTGTTACTCTCAGATACCACTATCGACATAGTCATTGAGACGAATGGTCATGTAGCCACTGTTACCAACAGATACATCATCATCACAGATACATGTGGTTGGTTCAGTGAGTTCTTTGACTTGTCTAATCCTGATGAATACCATTTGAGATGTGAGTGGCTGCTGAAAGGCATTTAAAAGCCTTGAGAGGATACACTGCACTAGGGAGGTTGTTAATACGATGACTATGAGGAGGATAATAGCCAAGGATTTAAAATAACCCAGAGCACATTCCCAGGAGCCAAGATTTAAATAAATCAAATGAGTTATAATCATATTAAGGTTTCACATTTCTAAGTCAACCTACATTTGGGGGGATAACATGCAATTGGGTTTCCATTTTTTTCTGAGTTATTTACATAGCACAACATGATGTATTAGCAATCACATATCCTCATGATTACTTAGGGAAGGATGACATGAGGATGTTTTATTTCAGGAGGTGGTGTTGCAGGTGGTCTTCCACCTAAATTAGGCCTCTATATGATTTGAGCCATCAGGTAATTTACTAAGAAGAATTTCTATGGAAACCAAAGAAAAACAAAGGTTAATAGTTGGAGCGAAATACAAACTCAGTGCCTGAGTTTGGAGAGGTGCTAATTGAGAAAATGTCTGGATTTGAGTTCAAAGCATTTTAGATGGTGAAATGCAGTGGCAGTTTCAATCTGAAGGAGCTTCCAGATTTGCAGTTTGACTGTCTTTGATGGTGTCATTGGATGTTCTGGTGAACTCTCTTGAGTGTCCCATACAGCAGCAAGCATGAAGGTTGTCCATACATGATCTGTTATGATGATTTCTCTGAAGTTGACAGGTAGATAACAATACCTCAAAGACAATTAATAGGACTAGACTCTGATAACAGGTATACTATAGTTTTATATTAAAACAATTTTTGTCTATATTTATATATTTTTGTCTACATTTTGTAAAGGTATTTTTTATCAAAGGTAATTACAGTGAGACTAATTTGTTTATAAAATAAGTCTGGCTGCATTAAATATGGCCTGGTTATTTACATGAATGTAGCAATAACAGTGATGATCTGTATATTCTTTTTTTTTTTTTTTTTAAGAACAGGTTGAGAGCGGTTTTTTCTTTTTTTTAATTTATTTATTTATTTATTTTTGGCTGTGTTGGGTCTTCGTTTCTGTGCGAGGGCTTTCTCCAGTTGCGGCGAGCGGGGGCCACTCCTCATCGTGGTGCACGGGCCTCTCACTGTCGCGGCCTCTCCCGTTGCGGAGCATGGGCTCCAGACACGCAGGCTCAGTAGCTGTAGCACATGGGCCTAGCTGCTCCGCGGCATGTGGGATCCTTCCAGACCAGGGCTCGAACCCGTGTCCCCTGCATTGGCAGGTGGACTCTCAACCACTGCGCCACCAGGGAAGCCCCTGTATATTCTTGAATATAATACTCCAATCAAAGCTTTGGTAGTATCCAAGTTTGTTTATTAACTCCACAATGCTAACCTTCAGTATTTAAAATTCTCAAGTAATAATAATTCTCAGACGAGAACTTTAAAAGTCTCTTTAGGCAGAGAAGCCAAGTTAAGGACTTGCCCAATTGTGTCCTATTATAAGGAGAACAGATTATTTATGAACTTATGTAAATACCTATATTGTCATGAAAATAAGAATATTTAATAATTGTTTCTGAATTCTAGAGGAAACAGGGAGAAAAAGATAAATGTTTCAATCTTTATTTGTATAGGTATATTTTACCAAATTGCTGTAAGTTATAGACAGCTTAAAAGAAAGGAGAAAAGGAGTTTCTTTAAATCTGGACAACAAAACAAAGTACCAGCAATGTTTCAAACAAAGTCATAAAAATTATAAACATCTTTATCAGTTCATTCAGTTTTATGTAAGTAATTCTTGTTTTTCTTGATCTGGGATTAACAGTTATATGAATCAATCAATTTTTCCATTAGAATTCTAAAAATTCTTACTGAATTCAGCATTTTGAGCTAAAGTTAATAGAAACCTGTATTCTAGAGTAATTGTCAGGGACTTTTCCATGAATCTGCTTGAAGGTGAAACATTTTTGCCTGTAGTTGATTGTAAACACTTTCAGAGGAGAATCAAGTGTAAAACAATAATTGTCTGTGAGTGATAAAAGAAATAGAAATAGCCATGGTAAACCAGACAAAGGGCCAGTCACACCTACCACAATGCTCACAATAGTCAGCCTGCCAAAATAGAAGGACCCTTGCCACCCACATAGGGAGTACCCTTAGAACATACAGCAATGGTGACCAGAGGGGAGTATGCTGCTGGGACACACAGGACATCTCCTAAGAAAGGCCACTTCTCCAAGATCAGGAAACATAACCAAACGTACCAGATACATAGAAATAAAAACACCAAATTAGGAAAAATGAGGTGACAGAAGAACATGTTCCAAAAAAAGGAACATGATAAAATGCCAGAAGAACTAAGTGAAAAGAGATAGGCAATCTACCCAATAAAGAGTTCAAGGTAATGACTGTAAAGATGAACAAAAAACTCAAGAGAAGAATGGATGATTATAGTGAGAAGTTTATCAACCAGTGTGAAAATAAAAAGAACCACACAGCTGAAAAATAAAATAACTGAAATACAAAATACAGTAGAAGGAATAAACAGTTGATGGAAGATAAAGAAGAACAGATTGGTGAGCTGGAAGACATAGTAATGGAAACTGAACAGAAAAAAAAAAAGAAAAGAAATGAGGATAGTTTAGGAGACCTCTGAGACATCAAGCATACTAACATTTGCATTATAGGGATCCCAGAAGGAGAAGAGAGAGAGAAGGGGCAGAAAACATATTTGGAGAAATCAAGATTGAAAAATTCCCTGACCTGAGAAAGGAAACAGACATTATATAATGACTAAAAGATCAAGAAGAAGATATAACAGTTGTAACTAGGTATGCACCCAAAACAGGAGCACCTAAATACATAAAGCAAATATTAACAGACATAAAGGGAGAAATTGACAGTAACACAATAACAATAGGGGACTTTAACACCACTCTTAAATCACTGGACACATCATCCAGACAGAAAATCTACAAGGGACATACCTTAAATGATACATTCGACCAAATGGACTTAATAAATATAAATAGAACATTCCATCCAAAAGCAGCACAATACACATTCTTTTTAAATTCATGGGGAACATTCTCCAGGATAGATCACATGCTGGCCACAAAACAAGTCTCATAAGTTTAATAAAACTGAAATAATATCAAATATCTTTTCCAACCACAACATTATGAAATAAGAAATCAGAAAAAAAATGCATAAAACAGAAACATGTGGAGGCTAAACAATATGTTACTAAACAACCAATGGATCACTGAATAAATAAAAGAAGAAATAAAAATATACCTGGAGACAAATGAAAACAAAAAGAAATCATAATGATCAGAAAAGAAATAAATGAAATAGAGGAAAAAAAATAGAAAAGATCAATGAAACTATGATCTAGTTCTTTGGAAAGATAAACGAAATTAATGCACCTTTAGCCAGATTTATCAAAGAGAGAGAGAGAGAACCCAAATCAATAAAATCAGAAATTAAAATAGAGAAGTTAAAATCAACACCACAGAAATACAAAGAATCATAAGAGACTACTATGAACCACTATTTGCCAAAAAATAGACAACCTAGAAGAAATGGACAAATTTCTAGAAATGTACTAACTCCCCAGACTGAACCAGGAAGAAATAGAAAATACAAATAGATCAGCTACCAGTAATTAAATTGAATCAGTAATAAAATTAGAAAACAAAAACAAACAAAATCCTCCCAACAAACAAAAGTTCAGGACCAGATGGCTTCATGGGTGAATTCTACCTGACATTTAGAGAAGAGTTAACACCTATCCTTCAGAAACTCTTCCAAAAAATTGAAGAGGAAGGAACACTTCTGAACTTATTCTACAAGGCCAGCATCACCCTGAAACCAAAACCAGACAAAAATATCACAATAAAAGAAAAATACAGGCCAATATCACTGATGAACATAGATGAAAATATCCTCAACAAAATACTAGCAAACTGAATCCAACAATACATTAAAAGGATCATACACCATGATCAAGTGGGATTTATCTCAGGGATACAAGGATTCTTCAATATATGCAAATCAATCAGTCTAATACACCACATCAACAAACTGAAGAATAAAAACCATATGATCATCTCAATAGATGCAGAAAAAGCTTTTGACAAAATTCAACACCCATTTATGATAAAAACTCTCCAGAAAGTGGGCATAGAGGGAACCTACCTCAACATAATAAAGGTCATACGTGACAAACCCACAGCTAACATCATACTCAATGATGAAAAGCTGAAAGCATTTCCTGTAAGATCAGGAAAAAGGCAAAGATGTCCACTCTCACCACTTTTATTCAACATAGGTTTGGAAGTCCTAGCCACAGCAATTAGAAAAGAAAAAAGAAATAAAAGCCATCCAAATCAGAAGGGAAAAATAAATTTTCTTCATTTGCACATGATACAATCATATATATATCTATATATCTACAATCATATCTATATCTATATATCTATATATAAATATAAATATAAATCCCCAAAACCAGAAATACTGAGTTCTCTCTTATGAACAGAAGGATGACTTACTAAGAAGCTTCAACAAATAAAACACAGGTATGCACAATAAAGTCAGAAAGTTCAAGTCACACAAAAAAAGCAGAGCTTTTTTAAAATCCAATGGAAACTTATCCTAGGACGCTGAGATTGGTGAGAAAGCAGTGAGTGCAGTGGGCTCTGCGGGGACCAGCACATGGTTGCACATAAGTCTCAGTGTCACTGAGGGAGGTCTCCTTTGGTTCTCACTTCTGACCCCAGAAACTATCAAAAATTCAGAAACAGTAGAAATTAAAACCAGATCAGTAAAATAGTATTAGTAAGAGTTTATTGTGCTCATAAGAACAGTTCATGAACTAGGAGTCTTCAGACTAAAACTGTAATTAAGTTCAGAGGCATGACACTGCAGGATGGCTTATAAAGTGAAAATGAGGAAGTTGTTTAACCCTTACAATGACTGGTTATTACAATGGGGGTTTGCAGATGGCAGAGGACTGGTTAAAAGTGATTTATCTTACACCGTTTTAGGAAAATGAGTTAAGTTTCTTTTGTGATTATCAGAGGAAAACATTTACAAGAAATGGCCTAAGTTACACTTATGTTCATGAAATAAGTTAGATTTAGTTTTGCTAACATGGCTTAAATGGTTTTGTCTTGAGGGATTTACAAGCCTGGTCTCCATTTTATTTTATTTTAACACTATTATGGAATCTAAGTGTTTTGTTAAGTTTCAAAATATTTGAACAATGATGGTTTAAAATACTTTCTCCTAACAACTAGGAATCCTGGTCTTTAAAAGGTCTTTTTCAAAGAGAAGTATGTTACTTCAGATTCAAACTCAAGCCTGAAAGAAGAAACAGAATGTAAATATTAAAGATTTCTAATAGGCCCAACATTCTAACATTGACAACAGATGAATCACTGTCTTTCATTTCTGCTTGGGAAATAAGTATTATCTTCCCAAACAGGTCTCCACATAACTAAAATGGAAAAATACTTGAAGAACTTAGAAAAAAAAAGGAATCACTTGGTACGTAACTCTCATCAGTAAATATTTGTTGAATTAGATTTATCCTCAGAGTATAAATGTGTATGGCTGCTTTGCTTAAATTATTACAAATTCTATTAGGCAGATTCAGAATTAGTATAATTTTTCTTTCTTGAGGTGATATAGCAAAGTGGAGAAGAACACACACTTTGAAGGATAAAAGTCTTTGATTCAATTACTCCTCCAGTTCTTATTAGCTGCATGATGATAACTTGTTTAATCTAACTACACCTCAGTTTCTGTTCCTGAAAAATGAAGATTAAAGCACCTATCTCTTTGGATGAGGCCAAATATGACTGTGAAGCATTTAACACAGTAGTGGCTATGTAGTACTTGTTAACTATTGCTATGTTCCCCAACAGTTCTTAATGGTATTCATATAAACAAAATAAAATGAAAATGTATCACAATATCAAACTACTGTTAAACAATAACAGAGGAAGTTCAAGCTTTCTCTTGACAAAGAATGAAGGATGCAGAATGATGTTGCCTTTTCTATTACTAACAAATCAAATTTGGTTTGCTTTATACATATTGAATTTCAGGGCTCTTTCTAGGGTACTTGGGGTCAGCATCATGTGCCTGAATTGTTCAGGTGAGTTTAAGTCAGGTAAGAAGATCCTTGCTCAGAGGCAGGGCAGGTCTAGTGATCTCCAGGATGTAGAAAGTACCAGGTGGAATTAATTTTACAGATGCTATTGATGAGCATGGACAGCTAGAAAGTCCTTGAACAGGGGTGGGCAACATGAGCCATTATTTTCAGTGAGTGACCTTTCTTGCAAAGGTGGACAACAGGTGTGATACTCATGGAAATGACAGAGAAGGATACTCACTGCATTTCAATTTACATTGCTTTTAGTGGGTAGGAATGTTCCCATTCAGGAGAGAGACAAAAGCCTCTATTATTTCTTTGGCAGCTCTTTTTGTTTGTTTTCGACCCTGCTTATCTCCCAAATTAGATAAAGTAACAGAAATAGAGGTAAGGTTCATAGAGAGACTAAGATAAGAGAAAAGCCTGTGAACATTCTGCCAGAGTAGGTTGGGAGAACTGCCCTGACTGAAAGCAGTGTGATCCAGCTGTCACAAACTGAACAGAAGAAGAACCAGAACATATAATAGCTATTTTCTTTTTATTTCAGAAAGGTATGGCTACATATATTTCTTTTCTTTTTCAACTTAAAGACTAGTAATGTAGGCATTTTTCAAAATATTTGAGATTTTTCTATCACCTAGAAATTCTACTGAGACTTTCAGTCTCTTCCTAGGCAATTAAGACTTGAGACATTATTTTTCCCCTTTCAACTTGTTATCTTACTTTTATTAAAGAATCTTAAAGACTTTATTAGCTAAAAATAAGGAAGGATCTGAATGGTGACAGATAATGGTGAGTAATAATGTGGCAATATACAGAAAGATTGTATTATTTTGGAAACAAGAGAATAAAACTGTACTGCATTGCTATGTGACAGAACAAGCACAGATCAGGCTAACATCAGTAACTAAACAGCCGAGGGTCACTCTTTCCTTGACCAAAGGTATAAATATATATCTTGTGCTTTTCATCAACTCACATAATTGAGTCTTACCAATTTCCTTGGAAATCTGTGACAAAAAGGAGCTCTTGCCCAGTTTTTGTAAGCAAACATTTTAGGAGAAAGAAATACATTAGCTTCCCCGCCCGCGCCCCCCGCCCGGCCAAGAGATCAAAGAAAGCATTGTTCAAATACATACATACATACATACATGCTTGGCTTAGTTATGACTGTTTAGTTCTCCCTGATATGCATTCCCTCCCAGCAGCCTCATAATCAGCTACAACTAAAATAATTTGAAATGGTTTTTTCTCATTGTCATCATTTGACCCTTGTTTCTGAACTCAGTCCAGCATTGTTCTTATCACTGCATGAAGCACCATAAATTATACTTCCAGGAACCCTTCACTGACCTGCTCATAGAGACCGGATAAGGTGAGTGAGTGTGGGGTTTTGGCACCAGCAACTTGCTGTCTTATGACTCAGTATGCAGGAACTGCAAAAGACAGCTTCTCTCCCTATGGTTTTAAGGGGAGCTCAAAGCCCATGTTAGATACCTTCCTGTTGCCTACAAGTGGAGAGATTCCCAAAATGCAGGGAAAAAACACATAGACTTACAAATAAAAGTTGGTCTCAAATTTCTAGAATATGAATTTTTCTTATTATTTGAGTAAATACTGCAGTGCAGTTTCCCTCAAACCAGACACCACATAAAATATATTTCCAAAAGTTTTCTGAGAATAGAATTCAAGAAGAAAGTCATCCCAACGTAAAGCTACCAGCTCATGCATTCTTCCAGTTTCTATGCTATATTCATCAAATATCCATTTCTAAGACAGCAACCCATGCCTACCTCCCAGGACACCAGGGGACATGAATATATGAAAAGAAATAAAACATGATTTATAATGATAGATCATGTTAGCTGCATATACATTTAACTGATTTTAAATTGTGAAAATGCTTAAACAATTTTTGGAATTAATCATGTGGCTTAAGGATTCTAAATATGATAAATTCTACTCACAGTCCTGATCAATTTTTTGTCAGCTTTTAAGTCCCAGGTGAAAGGGAATATTGAGTGGAGTGAAACCTAACCTGGTCAATTCAGGAATAAGACAGCCAAATAAAGGAAAAGACTCTGATTAGAACATAAACAACTCCATCTTCTTTCATCCTTCAACTTTTGTTGGCTGCTTTAATAGTTCACAGGGGAAGAGTCTGTGTTAAAACATACCACCCAAGACTGAAATAAATGTTCAACAAATGTCAGCCAATCACAGATGAAAGACTGATACTAGAACTGGGTCATAACAGATAGTTCACAAGATCACTATACTCCTCTCCATCCCAGGCAACCAGAAGGTGAATAAAGCAAAAATAAATGTGCTTAGAAGTATTTTTGTGAATGAGGCTTGGAAGTGGAAGCTTTAGTTTTATCCCATTCCAATACCTATAACTTAATCACATGGCTACACTTAACTGCAAGGAAGGCTGCTTATACACACAAGGTATGTGCCCAGGAAGTTGAAGAGAATATGAATTTTAGTGAATATATAATAATTCCTGCCATATAGCTTAATCCTCAAACTATTCTAAATTTTACTTTTGAATAAATTCAGATAATCTTTTTAAAAAATATGAATCAAAGTCAATAAGGTTCAGAAGATCAATGTTCTAGGAAAGGGACAGTATAAATGGTTTCCTATAGGTACATCATGAGAACCTCCAGGTCACCTCTGGGGAGAAAAAGAAACAAAATTGATAGCCTGGAGTATTTTAGGTTGGTTACATGGGAAATTGTGTCAACATGAAAATTGCAATGATTTACCAAAGATCCATGAACATTCTTCCTCTTGGAGTCTTTAATTACTAGCACAAGTGTTTAGGTGTTTGAGACTATTAAACAACCTTATTTTGTAATTATCTGAAAACTAAAATCCCATCTGTAGTCAAGAGTTCCCATAAATTTTAAGTCTGTTCTGCATAAATTACACTCTAATTTCAGTTTTTTACTATCCCAAAGTGGATTGTCATTCAAATAAAAATTGGCCCAATCCTAAAAGTTAAAAATTAAAATATATGATACTTTTTCCTCTTTAAGCATGTCTTTGTTAACATAAGATTAAAACATTAGAGATATATTGTTTGAAGAATAATTAAATATATGTTTAAAAATGATTTTCTTCTTAGTTTTTTCAATAGGAAATTAAATGCTCTTCACCCAGCATGTTTATTAATTTATCTAATTCTTTAAATATATGATTAAGAGAATTGGAACATTTTGCCAAATTCTGAATGAAAATGACAATGAGCCATTTTCCCAGTGTCCTGTGAATATTTGGAGGGAATTTACGGCAATTAAATCTAATAAAACTTTTGTTGTCATTTTTAATTGAACTTTTTATTTTGAGATAATTGTAGATTCACTTCTAGTTGTAAGAAGTAATACAAGGAGATGCTTTAAATCCTTTACCCAATTTTCAGCAAATCTTGCAAAGCTGTATAATATCACCACTAGGATACTGACATTGATGTAATCCACTGGTCTTACTCATATTTCCCCAGTTTTACTTGCACTAATTTGTGTGTTTGTGTGTGTGTGTGTGTGTGTGTATTAGTTTTGTGCAATTTACCACATGTCTAAGTTTGTGTATCTACCACCACAGTCAAGATACAGGAAGTTCAATCAGAACAAAGATTCCTGGTTGTGTCCTTTTATTATCAAGCCCACCTCCCAATCCTTCACTACCCTCCACCTACCCTAACTCCTGGCAATCACTAATCTGTTCTCCATTTCTATAATTTTGTCATTTCTAGAATGTTATATAAATAGAATCATACAGTATGTTTGAGAATGACTTTTTTTTGCTCTATATAATTCTCCTGAGACTCATTCAAGTTGTGTATACTACTAATAACATTTTAAAACATTAATAAGACAAATATAATCTTAAACTAGCTTTAGAATCACTAACTGATTTTTTTTTTTCCTTTAATGGTCTAATTTAGTGCTTCTCAGTCACCTAGAGGCTTGTTAAATTAAAACATAGCTTGCTGGACCTACCCCTAGAGTTCTGACGAAGTAGTCTGAAGAGGGCCTGAGAATGCACTTGTCTGAAAACTCTTCATAAGGATGATGATTATAAATTAAATTTATAATTAAGAGCTCATCCTAATTCTTATTTAAAATGTTGTTCTAAAAGAATTCATTCTCACTTGTCTATACCCAAAAGTTGTGGGCCTAAGAGAGAACTTAACACATTCTCAGGCTTCTCAAGGAATACTCCACTATTCTCAGGAGGAAAACAGACTTTCGAAATCAGATAGCAAATAAACAAATAGAACACAGGCAGTTTACAAAGAAATATAAATAGTCATAAACATATGAAAATGCTTCTAAGGAGTAATCAAGGAAATGCAAATTAAATCAATGAGTTCATAACACCTTTAAATCTTTCAAAAATTTGGTAACATGACATGTTGGTAAATAGAGAAACATGCAGCCATAATAGACAATGGGCAGAACTACTTTATTGGGTAATTTTTCATAATTTATTAACATTAAATATGCCTTATGATCCAGTTATGGCAGTACCAGAGAGAAAGAGAGAAAAATACATGCCCAAGACAGCATATTATATGGGAATCTGTTGCAGATTTTTGAAAAAAGTAAATGTACATAAATGTCCATAAATGAAGGGAAAACTAATTAATATCTCTCAGCAGTTTTAAGAAAATGAAATCACTCTCCATGCACAAAGATGGAAAGGCTTCTAATTTAGCATATATCTAGGGTCTGACTGCCATCCTACCTGGTGACCAGGGAAGCCAGTGGATATTTCCTCTGCCTTCTTCCTCTGGACCACTATAAATCACCAGTATCTCCCTGGAAGGTGCTTGTACATATGTCTGCACTTGAGGCTAGGTGGCTATCATGTGAGAGACAGGCTCCTGGACTGCCTGGCTCTAATATCCAACAGGGATTGAATTCACAAGTCCCACAGCACTGCAGCAAACAAAGAAACAGTTCTTAACTGGCTATCTTCCCAAGCTCAGAACAGAGGGGACAAACAGAAACACTCATCTCCCAGTCTGCCTCTGAGAGAGGTCTATTTGCATACTTTGAAAGCTGCTGCCTGAGCATCAGATTTCTAATTTAGCACACACTTTATGGACTGAATGACATCTTTCCTGGAGACCAGGAAGCTTGTGGAACCCTTTCTGCTCACTCCCTCTAGCTTACTTCAAGATGTCAGTGTTTCTCTGGAAGAAGCTTGTGCATACATTTGGCTCCCCAGCTTTTCCAGCCACAGGCCAAGGATGGGCACCTGGATTACTTGGCTCTGAGAACCAACAGGGCATGCATTCTCAAGTGCCACAGGACTGTAGCAAAGAAGCAATTTTTAATGGCTATAGAAGCACCTCTGCACACACAGCTTTATACCTGGACCAAGCACAGGGGGAGCAGGCAAAATGCCAACCTTCTGGTTTCTTCCTGGGTGTGGCCTAACTACATATTTTCCAAGCTGCTGTCTGAGATCCAGTTTCCAATCAATTGGCATCTAAGTGCTGGCTGTGTTTCTCCCCTTTGGGACACTGATGGGTCTTGGCACATCCTCAAATACTGAGAGGCAGCAGGAACAAAGAAGGTGGCTTTGTCTTTACAAAAATTTAAGAGACAAACAAGACTTCAGGCTGGATTGATTGATGGAGTTCATCTCCCACATGAGACCATTCTGTTAAGACTGTGAGAGGTGGCTGCTTTATCTATGTGCAGAAACCAATACAGAGAGTAAGAAAAATGAAGAAAGAGAATATATCCCAAAGAACAAAATAAAACTCCAGAAACAGATAATAATGAAATAGAGATGAATAATTTACTTATTAGAGAGTTCAAACTAACAGTCATAAAGATGTTCACTGAGGACATGAACAAAGTAAAAATATTAAAGTAGAGATAGAAAATATTAGAAAGTACCAAGCAAATCACAGAGCTAAAGAATACAATAAGTAAACTAAAAAATTCAATAGAGGGGTTCAACAGCAGACTAGATGAGCAGCAGAAAGGATCAGTGAACTTGAAGACAGGATGGTGAAATTCATCTAATCTGAGAAGCAAAAAGAGAAAAAGAATGAAAAACAGTGAAGATAACTTAAGAGACTTTTGGAACACCATCAAAAGGAACAATATATATGCATTATAGGGGTCCCAGAAGGACAAGAGAGAGACAAGGGACAGAAAGCTTATTCAAAGAAAATAAATGGCTGAAAAGTTCCCTAACCTGGAGAAAGAAACAGAAATCCAAATCCAGGAAGCTCAGAGTTCCAAATAAGATTAATCTAAAGAGACCCACAACAAGACATATTATAATTAAATTGTCAATAGTTATGGAAAAAATCTTAAACTCAGCAAGTACAAAACAACTTGTTACACACAAGGGAGTCCCCATAAGATTATAAATGGATTTTCAGCAGAAACTTTGCAGGTCAGAAGGGAGTGGCATGATATAGTCAAAGTGCTGAAAGAAAAGACTGCCAACCAAGAATATTGTACTATAACTGGCAAAGTTGTCCTTCAGAACTGAAGGAGAGATAAAGAATTTTCCAGACAAACAAAAGCTGAAGGAGTTTATCACCACTAGACTGGCCTTATAAGGAATGTTAAAGATAGTTTTTCAAGCTGAAATGAAAAGACACTAGTTAGTAGCAGGAAAACATATGAAAGTATAAAACTCATGAGTAAAGGTAAATATATATTTAAATTCAAAATACTCTAATGTAATGGTTTTGGGTAAATCATTTATAACTCTAGTATAAAGATCAAAAAACAAAAGTATTAAAATTAACTATAACTTTAACAACTTGCAAAGGGATACACAATGTCAAAAGATGTAAGTTGTGATATCAGAAACATAAAATGTGGGAGGGAATGGATAAATGTAGAGCATGTAAAGTTAAGTTGTTATCAGATTAAAACAGGCTGTTATAAGATGTTTTATGTAATCTTAATGGTAACCACAATGCAAAAGCTTATAACAGAAATACAAAAGATAAAGAAAAAAGAATCAAAGCATACCACTACAGAAAATCACCAAATCAAAGAGAGAGAGGGAGAGAGAGAGAGAGAGAGGGGAATAAGAGAGAAAGACAGGAACACAGGAATTATAAAACAACCAGAAAACAATTAACAAAATGGAAATAGGAAGTCCACACCTATCAAAAATTACTTTAAATGTGAATGGACTAAATTCACCAATCAAAAGAGCTAGGGTGGGGGCTTCCCTCGTGGCGCAGTGGTTGGGAGTCTGCCTGCTGATGCAGGGGACATGGGTTCGCGCCCTGGTCTGGGAGGATCCCACATGCCGCGGAGCAACTAGGCCCGTGAGCCACAACTACTGAGCCTGCGCGTCTGGAGCCTGTGCTCCGCAACAAGAGAGGCCACGATAGTGAGAGGCCCGCGCACCATGATGAAGAGTGGCCCCCGCTTGCCGTAACTACAGAAAGCCCTAGCACAGAAACGAAGACCCAACATAGTAATCAATCAATCAATCAATAGATCTTAAAAAAAAAAAAAAAAAGAGCTAGGGTGGCTAAATTGATTTTTTTAAAAAAACAAAAAAAAAACACCTATATTCTGTCTACAAGAGACTCTCTTCAGACATAAAGACACACACAGACTACAAGTGAAGTAATGGAAAAATATATCCACGCAAAAGGAAGCCAAAAGAAAGTTGGAATAGATATACTTACATAAGATAAAATAGACTTTAAGTCAATGACTGGAACAACAGACAAAGAAGATCATTATATAATGATAAAAGGGTCAATTAATCAAGAAGATATCATATTTGTAAATATTCATGCATGCAACATAGGAGCATTTAATACATAAAGCAAATATTAACTGACCTAAAGGGAGAACTAGACAGCAATACAGTAATAGCAGGGGACTTCAATACTCTAATTTCAACAATGTATAGATTACCCAGACAGCAGTAAGAAAATATTTGACTTAAACTACACATTAACCATATGGGCTTAACAGACATTTACAGAACATTCTATTCAATAGCAGCAGAATACACATTCTTTTTTAAAACATATTATTCTTTATTTACCAGTTTTCAAAATAATGAGTTGGCACTTTCAAAGGTGGCCAGAATGTTTTCTTAAGTATTATAAACACATGCATTTAAATATATTATATGTGTTTAAATCCATTAAAGTAATTGTCCTTACTGATGTTCTCAAGTGCAAGTGGAACATTCTCCAGAACAGATCATATGTTAGAGAACAAAACAAGTATTAATATATTTAAGAAAACTGAAATCATATCAAGACTTTTTTCCAAACACAATGGTGTGAAACTAGAAATCAATTACAAGAAGAGAACTGGAAATTTCACAAATATGTGGAGATTAAACAACATGTTCTTGAACAACGAAGGATCAAAGAAGAAATCCAAAGATAAATCAAAAAAATATCTTGAGACAAATGAAAATGGAAATACATATATCAAAGCTTATGGGATTCAGCAAAAGTAGTTCTACACTGGAAGTTTGTAGTATTAATCACCTAAATTAAGGAAAAAAGGATATTAAATAAAAAAACTAACTTTACACCTCAAGAAACTAGAAAAATTAAAAAAATCTAAGCCCTAAATTAGCAGAAGGAAGAAAATAACAAAGATCAGAGAGGAAATAAATAAAATAGAGACTAAAACACAATAGAAAACATCAAAGAATCTAAGAGATGTTTTTTGAAAAGATAAACAAAGTAGACAAACTTTTAGCTAGACTCACCAAGAAAAAAAGAGAGAGGACTCAAATATTAAAACTTATAAATGAGAGAGGAACCATTACAACTGATACTACACAAATACAAGGGATTGTAAGAGACTACTGTGAACAATTATACAACAACTAATTGTACAACATAGGAAAAAATAGACAATTTCCTAGAAATTTACAACCTATCAAGATTGAATCATGAAGAAATAGAGAATCTGAATAGAACAATTACTAGTATGGAGATTTTTACTAATAAAAAATTTCCCAACAAAGAAAAGTCCAGAACCAGATGCTTTCACTGGTGAATTCTACCAAACATTTAAGTAATAATTTATATCAACCCTCCTCAAACTCTTCCAAAATACAGAAGAGAAGGGAACACTTTCCAAACTCATTTTATGAAGCCAGTATTAGTTTGATACCAAAACCAGACAAGGACGCAACAACAACAACAACAAAATTACAGTCCAATATCCCTGACGAACATAGACGCAAAAATCCTCAAAAAAATATTAGCAAACCAAATTTAAGAGTACATTAAAAGGATCATACACTATAATTAAGTGGAGTTTACTCCAGGGATGCAAGGATGGTTCAGCATCCATGGATCAATTAGTGTGATATGCCACATTAACAAAATGAAAGATAAAAATCATATGATCATCTCAATAGATTCAGAAAAAGCATTTGACAAAATTCAACACCTATTCTGGATAAAAACTCTCAACAAACTGTGTATGGAGGGATCATACCTCAACATAATAAAGGCCATGTATGAAAAGCCCATAGCTAACATCATACTAAACAGTGAAAAGTTGAAAGCTTTTTCTCTAAGACCAGGAACAAAATAAGAATGCCCACACTTGCCACTTTTATTCAACATAGTACCAGACTTCCTAGTGAAAAAAATTAAGCGTGAAAAAGAAATAAAAGGCATCCAAATTAGAATGGAAGAAGTAAAACTGCCACTATTTGCAGATGGCATGGTGCTACACATAGAAAACCCTGAAGACCCCACCAAAAAAATGTTAGAACTAATAAATTCAGTAAAGTTGCAGGATACAAAATCAAGATGTAAAATCAGTTGCATTTCTGAATATTAACAACAAACTATAAGAATAAGAAATTACGAAAACAACCTCATTTACAGTAGCATCAAAAAGAATAAAATATTTCAGAATACATTTAATGAAGGAAGTGAAATATCTGTATACTGTAAACTATAAGGCACTGATGAAATAAATTGAAGAAGACACAAATAAATGGAAAGATATTCTATGCTCATAGATTACAATAATTAATATTGTTAAATTCCATACAACCCAAAGTTATAGATTCAATGCAATTCCTATCAACATTCCAATGGCCTTTTTCAAGAAATAGAGAAAAAAATCCTAAAATTTGTATGGCACCACAGATGAGATCAAATAGTCAAAGTAATATTGAAAAAAGAAAAAGCTGGAAGAATCACAATTCCTGATTTCAAACTATATTACAAAGCTGTAGTAATCAAAACAGTATAATATTGGCATAAAAACAGATATATAGATCAATGGAATAGAACAGAGAGCCCAGAATAAACCCATGTATATATGTCAATTAATTTTTTACAAAGGAGACAAGAATATATAGTGGGTAAAGGACAGTCTTTTCAATGAAAGGTGTTGGGAAAACTAGATAGCCACATGCAAAAGAATGAAACTGTACCCTTACCTTACACTGTACAGAAAATCCATTCCAAATGGCTTAAAGATTTGAATGAAAATATAGGGGTAATCTCCTTGACATCCATCTTGGCAATGATTTTTTTTTTTTTTTGATTTGACAGCAAAAGCAAAGGCAACAAAAGCAAAGGTCAACAAGTGGGACTACATCAAAATAAAAGCTTCTGCATAGCAAAAGAAACCATCAGCATAATGAAAAGGCAATCTACAGAATGGGAGAAAATATTTGTAAATCATACATCTGATAAGGGGTTAATATACAAAATATGTAAAGGATTCATACAACTCAACGGCAAAACAAACAAACAAAAAAGCCAAACACTCTGATTACAAATGGGCAGAGGAACTGAATACACATTTTTCCAAAGAAGACACACAAATAGTCAACAGGTACATGAAAAAGTACTCGACATTACTAATCATCAGGGAAATGCATACCAAAAACAAAATGAGATCTCATCTCACACCTGTTAGAATGGCTATCATCAAAAAGACAAGAGATAACAAGTGTTGGCCAGGATGTGGAGCAAAGGGGACCCTTACGCACTGTTGGTGGGAATGTAAATTGGGGCAGCCACAATGGAAAGCAATACGGAGGATCCTCAAAAAATTAAAAATAGAGCTACCATATGATCCAGCAATCCTCCTTCCGGGTATATATTCATAGAACTCAAACAGACACCTGCAGTCCTATGTTCATTGCAGCATTATTCACAATAGCCAAGATATGGTAACTATCCAAGTGTCCATCAATGGATTAACGGATAAAGAAGATGTGGTAGATATATACAACGAAATATTACTCAGCCATGAGAAAGGACATCCTCCTGTTTGCAACAGCAAGGATGGCCCTTGAGGGCATTATGCTAAGTGAAATAAGTAAGATAAAGAAAAACAAATGCTTTATGATCTCACTTATATGTGGAATCTAAAAAAGCCAAACTCGCAGACCAGAACAGTGGTTATCAGGGGCTAGAGGATGGAAGAAACGAGGAGATACTAGTCAAAGAGTACAAATTTCCAGTTATTAGATGAATAACTTCTGGGGATCTACTGTACAGCATGGTGAATATAGTTAACAGTGTTGTATTACACACTTGAAATTTCTAAAAGAGTAGATTTTAAATGTTATTACCACAAAAAAAATGATAATTATGTGATGTGATCCAGGTGTTAGCTAAGGCTATGCTGGTAATCATTTTGCAATATATAAACATGTTGTACACTTTAAACTTACCAATGTCATGTCAATTATATGTCCATGAAGCTGGAAAAAAATCACTTCAAAAAATAACTAAATTACTAAATAACATATATGCTAGGTATTATTCAAAGTAATAATAATAATAGCTAATACTTATTGAATGCTTACTATGTCTCAGGCACTGGTGCATGCACGCTATACAGCCCTATAAGGTAGGTATTATTTACCTTTTGTCTATTTCACAGGTTCCTAGGAAGTACTTAATAATCTGACATAGGAAGAAAAGATATCCTGGTAAAGCTAAGGGTGTTAGCAGTGATTCAAAAGGTTTCTCTCTAGGGCCCAGTCATTAATTGAGTCCACTCTAGTAACAAGGAAAGTTTTTCTCCCCTATCAAAGGACAAATGCCCAGAAGACAGGCTCAGTTAACTCAGCTTGGGGAAAGTACCTACTCTATGGATCAATGAGCTTTGCCCAGAGTGGCAGAAGCACCAGCTCAGACATAGTCAGTGGAGGCCCAACTGCATGTTTTGACTGATCTCTGAGATGGGTGAAGTTGGTGGAAGTGGGCGGGAACAAAGTTATAAGTCAGAAAGTTCACTCCAACTCTTGTCCCCCTTATTCTGTGAAGCCCCTGGTGTAGGCAAACAATGAGTGGGAGAAATTGATTCAACTAATACTTACAGAATGTTTTAGGAGTACCTCAGCTGTGCCTGGTACTTTAACAATTTGCCTTTATAAAATGTGTTATGGTTTACAAAGGTCTTTTACATAGACATTTCTTCTATTATTCCCCAAACCACCATGGGAATGTAAGTAGTGCAGATAGCACACTCCCCCATTTCTACAGATGAAGAAACTCAAGCTGACAAGCAGCTTGCCCAGAAGTCACATGTTTGGACAGAGGGGATGGAAATGGGACTCTGACCCGTAAGTTTTTAATCCCCAGCCAGCCCTCTTCCCATTAATATTTGATGTGAGCATTCAGTACTGACTTGGGGGAAAAAGTACTAAGAACAGCTTATTTCATTGAGAAGGAGGAACTTAAAGTCCAAGGAGGTGAGTAATAGGGCCCGGATGAAAGATGTGACTAGCAATAAAATGAAATTGATAGCAGAGAGAATTTATTCACAAAGAAGCAGCAAATTTAGTGATGGGATTTATCTAGTAAATGACAGGGAGGAATAAAATAGACTTTGTTATTCTAATTTAGGAAAGAGTCACTCTATGTGGAATAAATAGAGCAATTTTCTCTGATGATACAGAAATACTCCACACTTATGTCAAGATGATAAGCAATGTTGTCAGGACAGCATTAACTTGGGGAAGAAAATCAGGGGTGAAAAATATCAGGCTTAATTTTAACATTCTTAGAGAAGATACCCCTATAGGATTACTAAAGATTTGTTTCATGGCAAATACTCCTCTTTGCATCATCTCTGTCAGATGAGGGTTGAATAGGAATTACAGAGCAAATGACATTGTCAGGTCAATGTCAGAGGCTCCTCCTCAGCCAAGTTAATTCCTTATTAGGAAATAGTCCCGTGAGGGCAAGGCACAGAAATAATGAGAATAAGAAAGTGGCTAAGTATCTTTTGCTACAAAGAAAATAATTATTTTATCTTGCTTTCCAGATTTTTTTTCAGGTAATTTCATTATCTTACCGCTAAACATGTCTGATATAGAATGAAGACATAATTATAGCAAAACAGAATACTGTCACCCTTATGGTTTACTGTTGCCACGAGATGAGGGATGTTATTTTACCTCTGCAGTCACCAAATCGAAATATTGAGACCTTCAAATTCAACGTGCTTTTCACCAAATTTATCCTGCAGATGGGTTCCAAAAAAGCTTTGTGTCAGCTAGCTGAATTGTCAGTGGTGTTCTCATTGTCATTCTCTGTGATAAGTGTTGGGTTGGGTTCATTTAATTACATTCGCTCACCCTCTCTGGTTATTGAAAGAAAAACGTTTCTGTTTATGTGGCGCTAAAGGTTCTTTCATACCTCCGAGATATGGAAAGAGAAAAAAGTCAGTTGCAGAACAATGTTTCACATTCAGTGGCATGCACTTCGTGTCCAACACAGAGCACTAGATAGAGGAGCTCCGAACAGTTGAGAATTGCTGCATCTGGGGAAAGGAGGGGAAAGCAGCAGGAGCACTGGATGGGAGAAGGGGCACATTCATGTTTTTTTCTAAATATTTCTGTGTGGTTTGAATCTTCTACAACAATAACATATTCATGTGTGACTTGTGTGATTTTAAAAGGACAATAAAATAAAAGATGCATTCAGTCAATGAGAAATGGGGCTTTTACTTGCAATGCTGCTGAAAGGTTAATTTTTGTGAAGTCAACTACTGGTGTTAGGTTCTAAGGCCAATTACTGCTTGGGTCTGTTACCCAGGAGATCATCTCTCTAGGAGATTTTCATTATTATTATTATTTCTTTTCTAACAAAACCTTTTTAATAACAGAAGTAGAATCTCACAGAATGTATAACAATACATTAATGCATTCAACAAATATTTATGTGCTTCTACTATATATAAGGGGTGAGATGCAAAGATGAACAAACAGTATCTTTGGCATTAAAGAAGTTAAGAATTACTGAATTTTGTTAGTTATCTTCTTTTTAGAAAAAAAATTAAAAATTGACACATAAAGCAAGTTAAATTTTATTATTTGTACAATTTTCCTAGGTGAACATCCTCCCAAGAATCATACAAATTAGGTGATAATGTATAATTAATCTACTGCTGTAAGTGAGAGTGGATAATGCCACAGCACTGAACCTTAGTTTCAGTCACAGAAATTCTGTTTACCATACTTCCTTTAGGTATGTATTTATACCATGTAGTGATACATTTGTCATAATTTTAAGTTCATAATTCCTACAAGTGAGTTGTTCTTAATCTCTTTATCTGCTTATCCACTGTATGTATTGCTTCAGCCATCTCTCCTCATGGTTTTCTGCAGTGTCCCAGATACCCCAGTGGGTTCGTCTCACTGTGGCTTCTCCTCTGTCCCTGGACGTGGGGTATCCTCCTTGGTGAAGTCCAGGGTCTTCCTGTCAATGATTGTCCAGCAGCCAGTTGTGATTCTGGTGCTCTCGCAAGAGGGAGTGAGAGCACGTCCTTCTACTCTGCCATCTTGGTTAATCTCTCCGATTTTCATTATTTTTAAATTATTTACTTGAAAAGTTTAAAGGTATCAAAATATGTTAAATGTACTTAGAGTTTTAGCTTTGGGCAGCATTACCAAGAACCTGCCCAGAAATGAGACTATACTACCAAAAATGTCAAGCTAGACTCTTACAACTTTTCTTCTAATACTTTCTCCAGAGTGAAGATATTTTAAAAATTGTTTTAAAGTTCTAAGTTACTTATGAGATATCACCCTTCACCACAGCCATTTACCAAACTCTACAAGCAGCTTAAACCCTGGCTTTGGGTCCCTAAACCACTTCTTTGTTGTTGTTGTTTCCTCAGTGGTTTAATAATTATCATTACAGGGTTGTACAAGTGTACACTTGTTGAGAGGCACAGGGGAAGAAGAAAGGAAGACTCTCAGGCTGTCTTTCTTGGTCACTTTGACAAGCTCAGTGTCTTCAATTTACATTAGCTCCAATGTTGCAGATCCTAGGTGCTTGTTCTTGGTCTTCCATTCTCCTTAAACTTTCTGTGGGTGATCTTGCCTTTACCCAAGTCTCAAGTCATCAGATGGAAACCATATTCTCAAATTTGTAATACAGCCCAGATCTTTCAGGTATGCTCCAGTTACCTCCCTCCAGCTACATATTTAACATCCTCAATCAGATGTCCCACAACCATGACAAACTTAAAAGTTACAGAAGTGGACACATCTCTCTCTACCCCAAACCTACTCTACTTCCTATGAACCCAGAAGTTCCCAACCAGTGGTGATTTTGGCCCCCAGGGATATTTGGCAATATCTAGAGACAACTGTGGTAGAGGAATACTGGACATATGATGGGTAGATCCCGAGATGCTCCTAAACATCCTAAAATTTACAGGACCCTCTCCCCCACCACATGGCAAAGAATTTTCTGGCCCAAAATGTCAGTAGGGCCAAGTTTGAGAAAAGATTAATTTCCAAAATGATTGAGAAATGGTTAATTTAATGGTTAATTCACGGATAATGGGTTAATACCTCAGAGAAGAAGGACACCATCATTCATCCTTGAAGTTATCCCTATTTTCTTCCTCTCTCTCACTTCTCACATCTAGACGTTCACCAGTCCCATGGATTCTAGACACAACTGATCTCCACACTGCTACAGCCACAGTCACGACTTTAATTCATACCATCTCCTGGCCTACATCACTTTTTAAAAATTTAATCTCCCCTCTTCCCATTTCCCTCCACAGTCTATTTACTGCTGCTTGAGGGACCTTTTCAAAACACATTCATATTCATGTCACTCTCATGTAAAAATCATCATATCGTTTTCATTGCCTATGGATAAAGTTTGAGCTGCAGATCCTGTTCTGGTCTGATCCCTTTAGATCTCTTTAGTGCCTTGTTTCTCAAATCCCCCATCTTGGCCACCAGCTCCCCAAATCCTCCACACATATTAATGACTTGAAGATCTAGAGGATTTATTGCTATCTTTCAGCCTCTGTGCCTTTGTACATCAGCATAGAATGGCATCCCCTTACTCTATTTTTTCTGGTTCATTCATAGGTATTATTCAAGATGCAGCTTATATGTAAATCTGTCTGAGAATACTTTTTTCCCTAACCAACCCAAGTCTACAGAGATGCCCATACTTGTCAAATTCATGGATGAAAATAACAGAATGAGATTCTGGATAATTTAAGTTAAAAAAGAAATTGATTAAAAAGGGTATTAATAGCTGTACTGGGTTGAATAGTGTCTGCCAAAAATTTTTGTCTTACCCAGAGCCTGTAAATGTGACCTCATTTGGAAATAAGGTCTTTGCAGATATAACCAAGTTAGGATGAGGTCATACTTAGTTAGGGTGTACCCTAAGTCCTATATGACTGGTATCCTTATAAGAAAAAGGAAATTTGGACATAGATATACATAACTACAGGGGAGAAGGTCATGTGCATGTAATGACAGAGGGAGAGACTGAAGTGATGTATCTCCTGAGGAACATGCCAAGGAACTCCAGGGGTTCCTGACAACCAATGGAAACCAAGGAGAGAGGTATGGAACAAATTCTCCTTTGGAGCCTCCAGAAGGAACCAATGCTAAAACACCTGGATTTCAGACTTCTGGCCTCCAGAAGTGGGAAATAATACATTTCTACTGTTTAAGCCACCCAGTTTGTGAGTATTTGCTATGGCAGCCTTAGGAGACTACTACAGTAGGCCAGATAATCAGTAGGAAGAATAAAAATGTGTCCTATTGTTAGTTAGTCAAGGTGGAGTTAAAATCCTTCTCCAGAATGATTTCCTGAGAAAGCTGTCTCTTGACACCTGCTATTACCAACAGCCCTGCCAGCCCTCCCTGTACACTTCTGGTGTTTCTGGGCTCCACCACCTTTGAACGTTTCCTGTTGCATCCTGAATCTCCAGCTCATTCCCAGGCACCATCAGCCCTTTCCAGCTCCCCAAGTGACTCTGCTTCACTCTCTCAAGTTGGGTGAAAAGTGCTCTTAGCAGGGACCAGCTGTACAATTTGTGGAGCCCGGTACAAAATGAAAATGTGAGGTCCCTCATCCAAAAATTAATAAGAATTTTAAGACAGTGACAGAAGAGCGTTAAACCAAATGCTGTACCCTTCTAGGCACAGGTCACACACCTATGATGCTAGCTCTGGCTTTTAGTCATACTTGGGTGACATACCCATACTCTTCACTGAGAAGATTCAGAGGAATATTGTCTACTCTTTTCAATCTTTATAATGAAGAATAGGGCCTGTCTTTCCACTTATGTTTGCATTCCTCTAAAATAGGAAAGTGATCTGATATTTGGCAACAAAAAAGATAAATGTTCCAAGGTAGAGCTTATATATATTTTATAGCACTGCATTGCAGTTGACTACTTTCATGTCTGTCTCCTTTGCTAAACTGTTAAAAGACAAACGCTTAGTTGGACAAGTACAATCTTCTTTTTCCATCGCCAACACTTTAAATCAGGGATGACTCACACATATGATATGCAAAATTTTCATTTTCTTGATGTTTTTCCTCCTTGTGTAGATAACTTTATTCTAATCATATGAAATATGTGTAGGAAATTGTGATGCTTTTTGCTTATGTCATATATACTAAATTACCATGGAGCACATTTTTTTCAGTATCCGTTATAACAAAGATGTGTTACATGTCATGTATTAAAATGCAAACTATTGCCTAGGTTCTGTCTTGTAAAATATCAACCATGTGTAGGCAAATCAATTTCCACGTGTCCTCTTTCTTTCCTACCAAGTAGTAAAGGACTCTCTTTTCTGACAGCCCCCAAATGACTTCATGTGCTCATCCAGTTTCTGTTCCAACTTTACTAGGCAGTCCAACCTCCGGAAAGATTGGATCTCAAGACTGAATGAACCCTCCACATTCTCTTTTGAAAGATAAACATGCACTCTATAAACTTCATCGACCTAAACAACAGAAACATCTGTTCAGGCTCATGTGTAGCTTTTTGGCTGAGTTCAGCAACAGGGAGGCTTAGGAAGTGTGTTCAACAGCTATGTTCTGCAGCACCCAAACATCATCGCTGGTCAGAATGATGCACTGTAGAGATTACCAAGCCAGGGAATAACTAAACTGGATAGCCATTCATAAACAACCCTGGTAATGCTATTATACTGTCCTCATATCCCACGGTTTTGTCTTCCGTCAGAAATGATTTTAGGATATAAATAAGCATGAAATGTAAAAGATTGCTTAAGTAGATAGGGTCATCAGATCATTTAAGTGGACATAAATATTGAGTTATAGAACAAAGCCCAGAAGAGCTTCCGGAAGATTATTTACTCTAACCACTGATGTTTGTAGTCAATCATTCTCACCAGATTAAAAGCCCCAAATAGTCTTCTTTCTAGGTTACAAGTAACATCAGAAATGTTATCCTTAGGATTCTAGTCCTGTGGGTTCAGTGACTCAATAGGGAGTGGAGAAATATTAAGTACCTACTACATGACAGCCTTTATGTGAAAAATCATACAGATCGTTAATGGTCATCATAGCACTCCAAGGTACGTTTCATTATCTTCATTTGATGAAAGAAAGAGCTAAAGCTCAGAGAGTTTAAGTGACTTAAATTCAAAAAGATAACAAATGAAAAGATCAAACTGTAAACGTAGAATTCTTGAATCTATGTTCCTTTATTGTTGATGTTTTTCTTTTCTACTATGCACTATAAACCCCTCTTTTAATGTCAAGTGTGTCAGGCAGTTTGCATTTGATCTTTCTAAGTCATCTGTAATTTAGTAGGAATTAAGCTACCATATAATTTCTAACATCATGGTTAGTAAAGAACAGGTTTTGAGGGAATAGGTACAGAAGAGACTTCCTGGAAAGTGTTAGGAGTTGATAACACAGAGCAGTTAACAGGGATGTATGAGAGAGTTGAAGAAAATCCATCTATTTCACATTTTTAACAGGCACAGTCCTGTTTTTGTGTATCTTCGTTGGAAAAAAAAGTGAAAGACTATGTACCCAACTTTATGCAAACATTTATGAAGGCATTTTATGACTCTACTTGATTTTACTGGTTTTTATAAGATATATATATTCCACCCAAGAGTCCCATCGCTTATCTTAGAAATAACTTTTTAAATATGATATGTGTATATGTAAGATTATTTACATATGTCTCTGTGTGTATATGTTTATGTTTATGTGTGCATTGCAATTTTGTTTCATAAATCTGTAGAGAATCTCTGAATGGCTCTTAAGATTCTGGCAACGAAAACAAGCATTCAAAACCTGAATTCACTACGTTTCTACATGAGCCATGGTTCTGTCATTCAGATTTAAATTGAAATACAACTGACTGAATATAAAGGTTGAAATTGAATCATCAGGTCCTTTGACCTCAAGCAAAAACATAAAAGAAATGCAGGCTGTTTAAACAAATAGTTTCCAGACTTTATTTTCCAGAAATATTACTCATATTGAATGACAAGCAGTGAGCCCTGGGAAGCTAAAAATCAGAGGTTCAATCCCTAATTCAGCAAGAAAAAAACCCCAATTCTGTAATTAGGGGTCCTTCTGTGTTGCTCTGAGCCAAGACTTTCATCAAAGCTCATTTACAGAACAGTACAATGGGCCTTTAAAGATATTGTTACAATTAAAAAGTTAATGCATGCTTATTAATAAAAAATTTAAATACAGAAAAGTATACACTTCCTTTAATCCCAATATTCATAACCATCTTTAATGTGTGTGATAAGCACCCAGTCTTTTAGATAAAGTGATAGAAAAAATAAAATTGCCATCCTAGTAAAAGAGTATAGTGCCTTTTTTTAGTTTAATAAATTATTTATTAAAATATAAACTCATCATGGAAAACTTAATGATTACAGAAAAATAGAGGAAAAAAATCACCATACCCACCACCCTTCTAAAGGTATTATTTTACATTAGTTATTTTTGTGCCATTTTGCTATGCATGTTGCTGAAGACACTGTAGGTACAGATTTTGGGGCAAATATTCACAGATAGAAGAGATGAGATAATATAAAGAGAGCCTTGATGACAGATAATATCTACCGTGCCTGGTTTATTAATCTTTTCCAATTTAAAATACAGCCCACAAAGACTCAGGTCTTTCAATAAGAGCTTTAAAGATCCAGAAAAACATGACTGAAATTCCTTGGCACCAAAAAGACTTCTCTTTGTGCAGTTCTGCTTTTGTGGATAGAAGCAAAAGCACTATATCCAACTGCCCAATTTTGTAAATAGTTTAGACATTGTTAGCAAGGGCAAGTAGAGGAGGATGGTCACTGGGGTTTTAAGTGCCTTGCATCTATATTGTGGGATAAACAGAGATAAAGACTTTTCCTATTATCATCAAAGGAGTAGAAGTAGAAACAAAATAATTGAAGGAAACATACAGGTCCAAATTACACCCTGAGCTACAGAATTCACCTGACAAAATGTGATCCAACTGGATCCCTGGGATTGAGATTTCAGTTCGTTAACAGATAACCCATAAATAATCCATAAATCCTTTATACCAACACTTCTCCTTTCTTGAGATTTTCATTTCAACTTATCATACGTTTGACCAAGTTTAGTCTTTAAGTAAATTTTTTTTATAACAGATGACATTTTCTAAGTCCTTGCTTATTTAACAATGTGTTGCATAAAAGAAAGAAAATGAGATAAGAATAACTTGGGAGTTACTATGTTCTCCTTTTGAAATTCTATTACGGAATTTCCTTTGTTGACTAGCATCTTGTTTTGCAAAAGCCAACCTGATTTTTATTGTTGACGACTAGGTTAGTCTGCTGTGGCAGATACTCAAAACCTACTGCAGCCTTCTTTTAGTGCCCCTTCCTCTACTGCAAAGGATAGAAATCACAAATTGCATTTCCCTAACCCCTCTGCAGCTAGGAATCTGCATTTCAGTTACATTTTACCACTTAGATGCACTCACATGATATCTAGATCATGGAAGTAAGGAGGAGGCCTTCTTCCTTCCATTTTAATTATTGCTATGGCCAAGCACGTTAACAATAGATGCACTGCGTTTCCTTGTAGCAACATTCAAGGATTCAGTCGCCAGCTACGTGAGTACTTAGCAGCAACTGTGGCAGCTTTCTGATCCCTACATTGTAACTACAGCAATATATATATATATATATATATATATATATATATATATATTTTTTTTAATTGAAATGTAGTTGACTTACATGTTAGTTTTAGGTGTACTACATAGTGATCCAACATTTATATACATTATGAAATGATCACTGTGGTAAGCCTAGTAACCATCTGTCTTCATACAAAGCTATTACAATATCATTGGCCATATTCCTTATGCTGTATATTAGATCCCTGTGGCTTCTTTATTTCTATAATTTATTTGTACCTCTTAATCCCCTTCAGCTATTTTGCTTAACCCTCCACCCACCTCCCCTCTGTCAACCGCTCATTTGTTCTATGTGTCTATGAGTATGCTATCATTTTATTTATTTTTAATTAAAAAGTCTAGAATACTTCAAGTGGTGACCAACTGATTCTTCCCCTTCCTAATTAGGATACGGGTACTAGCTCCCATTCTGGCCAGTTCAGTGATGTTGTTCAGGGAGTTTTTACCTAAAAGGCTAACCTAGAGACTCCTCTTCAAGATCTTCTAACAATAATTCCTTTATTACATTCTTTTTTACTTAATACAGCCACAATGTTTTCAGTTTCCAGCAACTGGATCCTGACTCATATACTTTCTTACATGCTTCTAGGAGTTTGTTTTGTTGTTGTTGTTATTCTTTTAACTTTGTGTAACCTGTGAATAGATTTTATTAGCTTATGTTTACAGTTGTGGTCCTATTAACACTATCTCAATGGATGGCACCAAGCTCAAAATATTTGATCACAATTGTTACAGTCTTTCACAAGATTCCTGTCCCCCAAGTATTTCCAGAATTCTTTAGTGTGCTTATGTGTATCTATGAATCATCCTTAGTGTTTCCCACTGGATTAGCTGAGTTAGAAATTCTCAGCTCTAGGACTCCTTTGCACCACAGGGATGTCATTTAGAGCTGGAACTCTGTTCATAGTGCTCAAGCCACCCAGTTGCCATTGCCCAGGTGCCAAGGAAAATTAACAACAACAACAACAAATTGTTTTTGCCTTGGTACCTTTAAGCTAAAACTTTGTCACTTTAAAGTGCTGGAAATCTACTACCGAAACTTGATGCCATGAATTTGGAGTCCCACAATACCATTAACAGTAGAGCTGGAACTCAGCTATGTCTTGATGTCAGAAATCCATGTCTTGATTCTTACAAAGGAAAGTATGCTAAAATGGAGACGGATGTGCTTGAACTGAAGTGTTAGAGAATTCTACGATATGGCTCTTACAACTCTTTGCGGGGCATACGCATAACTCCTAGGGTGACTAGCTCGGATGATTTCGCGCAGTGGCCTCCACAGGAAGCTGGGATGCATGCTCCAATGTTGTAAAGAGTGCAGTTACTCATGCAAGACTTTCATTGCCCTCTTCTATACTTGCTTTTGTCCAACAGCCATCTGATCCTATTTACAGAAAAGATTATAGTATCTCCTTATCTTCACAAACCCTTGGAAGTGCCTTAACCATGTAAATAAATGTTCAAAAAAAGACATAAATGGGGAAGCACATAGCCTATCTTAGCCAACCGGGAGTTTTTAAGTTTCATCTTCAGTCTAATTAGAACACATCGTTCCAACTTTAGTTTTAAAAAATATTGCCAGTTCTCTTCTAGAACTAGTTTCTTTACAGTGACTTTACTTGGAACACAGATCAAAAGTCTTTTATATCTGATTTTGCTTCTGTTCTATTTTTATTTCTACTTCAGAAATGAAAGTTACTCAAAAGTTAGATAATTATTATGTTTCCCATATTCAGTACCCTCCACCATTATTTATATATCATTTCTCTTTCCTTTTACTTCTGAGAACATTTTTAAAATCTGTTCACCTTCTCACTCATTTCTTTTACCACACAGTTTTGTTCTTTACTTTAATTCTTGAGCAAATTTTCATAAAGTTCTTTACTTTAATCCAGTGTGAACTTTAATTCTACCATTATAATATTAGTTACCTACCATGGATTATCTCAATTAACTACTTTTCATTTCATCCAGTTCTCATTTTAGCTCAGTTTTCTCCTCTTCTCTTTAAAGCATTATGCTTCTTTTGATAAAAACTAAGACTTTGTCTAATAATGCTTCCTGCCTTAAGTATGATTGTCTACATTAGTAGCTTTCTTTTGATTAGTGTTTGCCTATTTCTTTTTCCATTTTTTATTTTCTATCATTCTGTGCCCTCATATTTAAGTTGTCTATCTTATAAGTGCCATATAACTATTATTTATACTCTTTTACTTAGAGTATTCAGTTAATTTTTATTTAATGTTATTACTGAATTATTTGAGATTTGTAATATTACTATTTTTTTAATGTCCTCCCTAATCTATGGTAACTTTGCTCTCCCTTTCTGTCTTCAAGTACCTGCTATTATGCCACATTTTGCCCCCTATTATCCTATTATTTATAATGTTATATATTATATATGCATATATATTCTGTATATGTTAATGTATTACGTATATGTATAACATAGATCCATCGATTCTAATGTATAAATAACAAGAACATAGGGAACAAATAGTTTCTTTTCTTTTTCATTTAAAGTATCATGCATCTCTTTGAGAGTAACTAAGATTTCTCTCATGCTACTGAGCATGTTTTCCTGTCTCATAAAAGGAGTTTACAAGGCCATCTTGGTACTTCATTCTAGTTTCAGAAAAAATTAACTTAAATATTCTAAGATCATTAGATTATTCGAGAAGTGGTAAAGGTACTAATTTATACTAAACTCTTCTCTTGCTGGTTACACTAAAGATTATAGCACGTGGAGACGGCAGACAGCAGAAGCAAGAAGAACTACAATCCTGCAGCCTGTGGAATGAAAACCACATTCACAGAAAGGTAGACAAAATGAAAAGGCAGGGGACTATGTACCAGATGAAGGAACAAGATAAAACCTCAGAAAAACAACAAAATGAAGAGGAGATAGGCAACCTTCCAGAAAAAGAATTCAGAATAATGATAGGAAGATGATCGAGGACCTCAGAAAAAGAATGGAGGCAAAGATTGAGAAGATGCAAGAAATGTTTAACAAAGACCTAGAATAATTAAATAACAAACAAACAGAGATGAATGATACAATAGCTGAAATGAAAAATACACTAGAAGGAATCAATAGCAGAATAACTGAGACAGAAGAACAGATAAGTGGCCCGGAAGACAGAATGGTGGAATTCACTGCCACAGAACAGAATGAAGAAAAAAGAATGAAAAGAAATGAAGACAGCTTAAGAGACCTCTGGGACAACATTAAACACAACAACACTTGCATTACTGGGGTCCCAGAAGGAGAAAGAGAGAGAGAAAGGACCGGAGAAAATATTTGAAGAGATTATAGTCAAAAACTGCCTTAACATGGGAAAGGGAATAGCCACCCAGCTCCAAGAAGTGCAGACACTCACAGACAGAATAAACCCAAGGAGAAACAGGCAGAGACACATAGTAATCAAACTGACAAAAATTAAAGGCAAAGAAAAATTATTAAAAGCAACAAAGGAAAAAAGGCAAATAATATACAAGGGAACTCCCATAATGTTAACAGCTGATTTCTCAGCAGAAAGTCTACAAGCCAGAAGGGAGTGTCACGATGTATTTAAAGTGATGAAAGGGAAGAATCTACAACCCAGATTACTCTACCTGGCAAGGATCTCATTCAGATTCGACAGAGAAATCAAAAGCTTTACAGACAAGCAAACGCTAAGAGAATTCAGCACCACCAAACCAGCTCTACAACAAATGCTAAAGGAAATTCTCTAAGTGGGAAACACAAGAGAAGAAAAGGACCTACAAAAACAAACCCAAAACAATTAAGAAAATGGTAATAGGAACATACATATCAAAAATTACCTTATATGTGAATGGATTAAAGGCTCCAACCAAAAGACACAGGCTCACTGAATGGATACAAAAACAAGACCCATATATATGCTGTCGACAAGAGACCCACTTCACACCTAGTGACACATACAGACTGAAAGGGAGGGGATGGAAAAAGATATTCCATGCAAATGGAAATCAAAACAAAGCTGGAGTAGCAATACTCATATCCAATAAAATAGACTTTAAAATAAAAAATGTTAAAAGATACAAGGAAGGACACTACATAATGATCAAGGGATCAATCCAAGAAGAAGATATAACAATTATAAATGTTTATGCACACAACATAGGAATACCTCAATACATAAGGCAAATGCTAACAGCTCTAGAAGAGGAAATCGACAGTAACACAATAATAGTGGGGGACTTTAACACCTCACTTACACCAATGGACAGAAAATCCAGACAGGAAATTAATAAGGAAACACAAGCTTTAAATGACACAACAGACCAGATGGATTTCATTGATATTTATAGGACTTTCCATCCAAAAACAGCAGATACACTTTCTTTCAAGTGCCCTGGAACATTTGCCAGGATAGATCACATCTTGGGTCACAAACCAAGCCTCAGTAACTTTAAGAAAATTGAAATCATATCAAACATCTTTTCCAAACACAACACTATGAGGTTAGAAATCAATCACAGGGAAAAAAATGAAAAAAAACACAAATATATGGAGGCTAAAAACTACATTACTAAATAACCAAGGGATCACTGAAGAAATCAAAGAGGAAATCAAAAAATAACTAGAAACAAATGAAACTGTCACTGTTTGCAGATGACATGATACTATACATAGAGAATCCTAAAGATGCCACCAGAAAACTACTAGAACTAATCAATGAATTTGGTAAGGTTGAAGGATACAAAATTAATGCACAGAAATCTCTGGCATTCCAAACACCAACAACAAAAGATCAGAAAGAGAAATTAAGGAAACAATCCCATTCACCACTGCAATAAAAAGAATAAAATACCTAGGAATCAACCTACCTAAGGACGTAAAAGACCTGTACTCAGAAAACTGTAAGACCCTTATGAAAGAAATCAAAGATGACATACACAGATGGAGAAATATACCATGTTCTTGGATTGGAAGAATCAATATTGTGGAAATGACTATACTACCCAAAGCAGTCTACAGATTCATTGCAATCCCTAGCAAATTATCAATGGGATTTTTACAGAACTAGAACAAAAAATCTTAACATTTGTATGGACATACAAAGACCCTGAATAGACAAAGCAAACTTGAGGGCAAAAAACAGAGCTGGAGGAATCAGGTTCCTGACTTCAGACTATAGTGCAAAGCTACAGTAATCAAGACAATATGGTACTGGCACAAAAACAGAAATATAGATCAATGGAACAGGATAGAAAGCCCAGAGATAAACCCATACACCTATGGTCAACTAATCTATGACAAAGGAAGCAAGGATATAAAATTGAGAAAAAACAGTCTCTTCAATAAGTGGTGCTTGGAAAACTGGACAGCTACATGTAAAAGAATGAAATTAGAACACTCCCTAACACCATACACAAAAATAAATTCAAAATGTATTAAAGATCTAAATGTAAGACCGGACACTATAAAACTCTTAGAGGAAAACATAGAAAGACACTCTTTGACATAAATCACAGCAAGATCTTTTTTGACCCACCACCTAGAGAAATGGAAATAAAAACAAAAATAAACAAATGGGACCTAATGAAACTTAAAAGCTTTTGCACAGCAAAGGAAACTATAAACAAGACAAAAAGATAACTTTCAGAATGGGAGAAAATATTTGCAAATGATTCAACTGATGAAGGATTAATTTCCAAAATGTACAAACAGCTCATGGAGCTCAATGTCAAAAAAACAAACAATCCAGTTGAAAAATGGGTGGCAGACCTAAACAGACATTTCACCAAGGAAGACATACAGATGGCCAAGAGGCACATGAAAAGAGGCTCAACATCACTAATTATTAGAGAAATGCAAATCAAAACTACAATGAAGTATCACCTCACAGCAGTTAGAATGGGCATCACCAGAAAATCTACAAACAACAAATGCTGGAGAGGGTGTGGAGAAAAGGGAAACCTCTTGCACTGTTGGTGGGAATGTAAATTGATACAGCCACTATGGAGAATAGTATGGAGGTTCCTTAAAAAACTAAAAATAGAACTACCATATGACCCAACAATCCCACTACTGGGCATATACCCAGAGAAAACCATAATTCAAAAAGACACATGCACCCCAATGTTCACTGCAGCACTATTTACAATGCCAGGCCATGGAAGCAACCTAAACGTCCATCGACAGATGAATGGATAAAGAATATGTGGTACATATATACAATGGAATATTACTCAGCCATAAAAAGGAACAAAATGGGGTCATTTGTAGAGACGTGGATGAATCTAGAGACTGTCATACAGAGTTCAGTAGGTCAGAAAGAGAAAAACAAATATTGTATATTAACGCATATATGTGGAATCTAGAAAACTGGTACAGATGAACCAGTTTGCAAGGCAGAAATAGAGACACAGATATAGAGAACAAATGTATGGACACAAAGAGGGAAAAGCGGGGGCGGGGGGATGATGGTGGTGGGATGAATTGGGAGATTGGGATTGACCTATATACACTAATATGTATAAAATAGATAAGTAATAAGAACCTGCTGTATAAAAAATAAATAAATAAAATTCAAAATAAAAGATAAAACAAACCAAAAAAGGATTATAAAAGTATGCTGCATTGTGTTATTAAAGAAAGCCATTTATAATGATAAAAGGACTTGTGCAACAGAATGATATAATTCTACACATGTATGCATCTTATAACAGAGGCTTGAAATATGTTTTAAAAGAACCTAAAAAGATATGTTAAACTACACTAAATTTAATAACTTCAATTCATCATTAAACTTCTCTTTCATTTCTAATAACTTTCTTTAGTCCTCATAGTCATATGATTTTGAAGAATTGACATTCTTTTAAAATATAAACAGAAATCTAAATGGTATGTCTTCTTTAAAATTGTCTATATTATTTTAAAATTATGTGTATCAAAAATGGTGTAGAAAGAAAGAATTGTATTAACTCTGAAAACATATTTAACACAAGTTGAATCATGCCTCTAGACTCAGCAAACATAATTTATTCCTATTGTATCAACATAGACATGAGGCAAAGGACAAATAAGTAAATTACCTAATTTATGCAGTGATCTGTTGTCTGAATCAAAATTAAAATTCCTTAATTTTGGACTCACTAGCCTTGTAGGTCCAAAATTTGTGAATTATAGATAAACACAGAAAAACCAGCTTGGCTTACTCCATGTGAAATCTACTTTCCCTTGAACAATTTCTTGAGTCTGCATCATAAAGACAGTCTTCATAGTGGCATGATGGCAACTTCCACCCAACTCCAGAAGGTAGATGTCCCTTGGTAATTTTAATGGTTTCTGTTCTTTTGTTTTGCTTTTGTTTTGCAAGTAAAAGAAAACCAACTTCTCCAACTAACTAAAGCAAGAATAGACTTTATGTAATTGTAGCCAAAGGAGCTCTCTTATCTCTTGTCTCTGTCATTTTCTGCTTGTTGATTTCATTCTCTGAGACTGATTCCTTCCATGAGTCTGGAAACAGGTGTCAACATGTCCCATGTTTCAGATGCCTTTTATCACCAAGAGAAGCTGAATCTTTTTCACAGATCCAGTGCTTTTTTTTTGTCTTGTTGTTTTGTTTTGTTTTGTTTTAACCCTAAGAAAGGACTCTGAAAGGCGTAGATTAAGTTTCATTCCAACCTCTGGGACAACTAACTTTAACTGAGTACTGAGTACTCAGCACCAGTACTGAGGCTCGATGCACACACTAGAACTAGATAATTGAAATAGGTAAAGAGCATTTTTTCCACAAAAAGAAAGTTGCTGTTCCCAGATAAAAAAGGGACGGGTGCTGTTATGGATTGAATTGTGTCCACATTCCCCCCCAGAAAGATATGTTGAAGTCCTAACATCCAGTACCGCAGAATGTGACCTTAATTGGAAATAGGTTGCTATAGATACAATTAGTTAAGATGAGGTCATACAGCAGTAGCCTGGCCCCTAATCCAATATGACTAGTGTCCTTATACAAAGATGACCATGTGAGTGCAGAGAGACACACAAGGAGAACACCATGTTTTGACAAAGGCAGAGATTAGAGTTATGCAGCTCCAAGCTAAGGAACACCAAAGATCTCCAGTAATCCACCAAAAGCTAGGAAGAGGCAAGGAAGCATTCTCCCTTATGGGTTTGAAGGGAGCATGGACTTACCAACAACTTGATTTCAGACGTGTAGCCTCCGGAACTGAGACAATAAACTTCTGCTGCGTTAAGCCACCCAGTGTATGGTACTTTGTTGTAGTGGTTTTAGGAAACATATACAGATGCTAAATATCTTGTTTCACTGATATCTTGGGAATAGGGTTGGATGGGGGGGGAGCATAGAAAGACAAGTGAATCCAGCTTGTCATTTACAAATAGTGCATCACTTGGGAGTAATGTGTTGAATGTGCTCAGAGGCCTACACGATGGCCAGAAACCGCTTGGAGGATTAGGGAAACAAGAGGAATGATCAGGGAATGTTAATGGAATACATTTAATTAAAACATGATGCCGGGCTTCCCTGGTGGCGCAGTGGTTGAGAATCTGCCTGCCAATGCAGGGGACACGGGTTCAAGCCCTGGTCTGGGAAGATCCCACATGCCGCGGAGCAGCTGGGCCCGTGAGCCACAACTACTGAGCCTGCACGTCTGGAGCCTGTGCTCCACAACAAGAGAGGCCGCGACAGTGAGAGGCCCGCGCACCGCGATGAAGAGTGGCCCCCACTCGCCACAACTAGAGAAAGCCCTTGCACAGAAACGAAGACCCAACACAGCCAAAAATAAATAAATAAATTTAAAAAAAAAACAAAACATAATGCCAAGTTGTACAAGGTGATTCTTAATCTTTTTTTGCTTCAAAAATTGACTTCAATTTCAGTTTTTACTTCCAGGACCTGCCTTTATTATAAATGGAATAGAAAATGATTTAAACATTTATATAGCATTTTTATGTTCATGATTAACTTCCACATTAAAAAAAAGTTTCCTTTTAAAGCTTAGCACACAACCTATAAAATGTTGGGAAAGTCTGTTCACTCCTTGCAGACCATATCTTCCTTAAGAACTTTCTCTAATTTCAGAAAGGATCATTACTACATCTTTGCTGTACTAAAAGAGCAGTAAAACCGTTTTTTAAAAGGCAGATGTTGTCTGACTGATTGCATATTTGACCAACTTTGTCATTAAAGCATATGCTAGTGAGTAAAATAACCACGATTACTTGCTCCTTTGGGTCATGGCATTAGAAACACAACTTTTTAAAAGGCTGTGTTTTCTGGAAGCGTAACATGTCAGCCAAGATAGCCATTAAAATTTCCAGTTTCAATTGAAAGAAGTATCTGGTTTATTTGTGTGCTTACTTAAATTTCTTTATTACAGAAGAGTTTTTAAATAGTTGAGTAGTATCCAGTCCATTTCTCCACTGACTAGCTATATGAATTTTGGTTTTATCGTGGATTCCCCATCTTCAAATTGGGGAAAATAAGCCCTTAGCAGAGAATTGTCTTTGAAGATTAAAAGGAAAATTTTATGTTGTCGACGTTCATTGTAAACAGTAAGGGCTACCTGAATGCTCTTTGTTGTTATCTGTTTTCCTGGCTGAGATCAGAGATATAAAGAGAAGAGACCTGCATGTACTTTTGGAAAGGAGCTGGGGTGGGGTTCTGGGTACTAATCAGCTTGGTGAAGGTCACATGGAGAGCCCTGGTCACCTAGGAAATATATGAAAGGATGAGGAGAGACACAGAGATGACCAAGGAGGGAGTTTACAAAAGACCTTAAAATGATACAGCCACTATGAAAGACAGTTTGGTACATCTTACAAAACTAAATGTAGTCTTACAATACATACTCCAGCAGTTGTGCTCCCAATAAACAAATGAGTATCAATATTAGATGATGGCTACTAACTAAACTTACTGTGGTAATCATTTCACAATACTATATGTAAGTCAAGTCATTATGCTGTATCCCTTAAACTTATACAGTGCTATATGTCAACTATATCTCAGTAAAACTGAAAGAAAAAAAGACAACATGTTCACACAAAAACCTGCACACGGATGTTTATAAGAGCTTTACTGATAATTGCCAAAACTTGGAAGCAATCAAGATATCCTTCAGCAGATGAATGGATAAATAACCTGTGGTACATCCAGACAATGGAATATTATTCAGTGATAAAAAGAAATGAGCTATCAAGCCATGAAAAGACCTGGAAGAAACTTAAATGCATATTGCTATGTGAAAGAAGCCCATGTGAAAAAGACTACATACTGTATGATCCCAACTATATGACATTCTAGAAAAAAACAAAACTATAGAGTTAATAGAAAGATCAATAGTTGCCAGGGAACCAGGGGAAGGAGGGCAGGTTGCATAGGTACAGCATAAGGGATTTTTAGAGTAGTAAGACTGTTCTGTATAACATGGTAATGATGGATACATGACATTATCAAAACCTCTAAAGCTATAAAACACAAAGAGTGAATCCTGATGTAAACTATAGATTTTCGTTCAGGATAATATATCAATACTGGTTCATCAATTGTAACAAATGTGTCCCTAATAATGCAAGATGGTCATAATGGAGAAAACTGTGGGTAGAGTAGAGGGATTCTCTGTACTTTCTGCTCAATTTTTTTCTCTAAATAGAGTCTATTAATCTAAAACAAAACAAAGTTGCTGACCTCACAAATAGATCATGCTATATACCCTAGATGCCGCTGGATGTTGCCTTTTGAGACTTTCCATAGAATCACAGTATAATACGTGTAGCAGCACTTTTGTTTATTAAAGGTATTTTCTAATCTTGTCCCAAACAGGATTTGAGTAAGCTGGATGAAAAGGCCTGGGTGCCATGCTGTGGTGGTTAAGTACCCGTGTAGGCTTTTAAAGCCAGGGTTGGACTGTCACGCCACTGGTCTGCTGCTCCGTATGGCCTCTGGGGCAGTGACACTGGGGTCACTGCACAGTGCTACTTTGTTTGCTCCCTGTTTTGCACACTGGCTGCCTGAAGGCCTCCAGGTATTTAATGCACAAATAATCTCACCTCAGAAATGTGTCAAGGGTTTCATCCCCATACTTCAAGCCTAAAGAAACATCTTCTTGAGGAGAAATCACTTTCATCACTACAGTCACGCAGGGTATTTGTGAGCAGCTTTAGATATTTCTGTTCAGATAGAAGGCCTCATTCTTTCCTACTTCAGAATATTTACTCTTTCATATGCTTCATCTTAAACTCTATTTGGTTTAGTTCATTTGATTTCTCTTTAATGATAACATCATCTGGTCTTCCATTCTTATAAAATTGCCAATCTAAGGAATATAGTCCAATAAATACAGTGCTCGAAAGAGAACCGCTGTTCCCCTCAGGCTCAAGGAGAGTGTTCAGGAGGGAGCTGAAAGCTCTTGTCACAGTCTCCACCTTCCTCCTTTCCTTAAGAAAGCAGTGAGTTAACCTCCAAATAAACTCTGCAAAGCCTAGAACACCAAAATTGTCAGTAAACCACCAAAAGCTAGGAAGAGGCAAGGAAGGAGTCTCCCTACAGGTTTGAAGGAAGCATGAACCTGCCAACAGTCTTGCCATGTGGGTTCTGAATCATTGAGTCTCTATCTTAAAAAAAAAAAAAGAAAGAAAAAGAAAAAGAAAGAAAAGATAAAAGAAAAAAAAGGAAAAGAAGAAAAAAGTGTGGTCTGATTTATGTACATTTCTGTCACTGGCAAAATCTACCTTTTCTTTTGGAAAAGTAACTATGTGATAAGCCATACCTAGGGAAGACCCGGAGTCTAATCCTCTAACAGGATTAATTAGCTAAACTAGTATTTACCAAAATATAATGTATATACCGCTATGGGTATGAAAAGATTTGATGTGATACATGAATAATGGTAGTACATGACAGTTATGCATTTGTTTTATTGTGCATTATAAAAGTATAACTAGCACGTTAAAACTATGGTTTTATGGAATTATTGCTTGGGAACAGGGAAAAAAGAGTATTGTTACAGAAAAATAGTATAGCCAATACATGGCTAAGGCAAAATCATAGAGAGGCAAATCCAGATGATAAGTTTGGGAAACACAGCTTTCAACAAACAAAAAGGGCACATTAAATTCCCCTAATAAATTACAGTCATAACTGACTCTTTGACTTTTAAAAAATAAATCTAACCAAGGGAAATGAAAGTCAAGGAGAATCTGAAAAGTGTTGGGATTAAGTCCAGTAAATTTTTAAAGCTTGTTGATTGAGTCAGTATTTTTAATCAAACCTTCCTTCAAAGTCAGGTCATGGCTTTAAGTGTAAAATTCTTTGTTAAGACCTCCATTCTTATGATCTTTGGAAGACCTTAGCCTTCCAAAAAAGAATGCAAGTCCATGTGGATGTCTCATAACATTTCCCATTTAATATTGCCAAGATAAGCTTAAGTCTTGACTCCCAGATATACTTTTTGTATTTTTTGCCCCAGTTAATGGTTATCTCTAGCCAACCAAGTAGAAAATCTTTCATATTCAGTCACCATGGCCATTACTTCTACCTCTTTAATAACTTCCAAATAAATTCACTTCTACTCATTGATATTGCAGTTTTCTAGGCCATTATTATCTCTTCTCTCTTTGGGATCCAATTTCCACATCACTTTCTCTGGAGAACTTTCCCTTACACTGGGTGCATTCAAATGGTTCCCTAAAGCACACATTTCTTATCACACCCAATTACAGTTTTTTGTCAGTTTGTCCCATTGCCTCTGTTAGACAAAAGAACTGCTGAAGCTTGTACCTTGTTAGCCTTAATCATTGCTGTATCCCCATCAATTGGTAATATAGATGCTTAATAAATATTTTTGAATGAATAAATAAAATTAAATAATTAGTTAATGGATTATTTCAACAGCCTTCTAAGCAGTTTATCTTCATACTTGACACCCCTTCCATCCCTTATCTGTAGCTAGAGTGCTTGTTGTAAAACACAACCTAAAAACCATGGTGTTATTTTAGGCTTTTTGGTTGAAGATTACAGAAAATGAACTTAAGCTCACTGAAAAAATTTAAAAGGGGACTTAACTTCAAGGATTGTAGCAATAGTGTCAGTTCTCTGCCCACATGTCCTTGGATCAGTATCCACTGTCCACCAAGTGGGTCCAGGTGTACCCCTAATCTCCACAGCCAGAACGGGAATCAGTGTTCAAGAGCTTCTCTCAGATGTAGGCACAGAAAACTGGAATTCTCTTAACACTGGGGTCTTCCCAGGGGCAGTTCTTAACTAATGACTGACAGGGGCAGGGGTAGAAATACCTGGGGTTCCCTGCACACCTGACTGTGAAAACTCCAAGGGTGTGAACAACACTGCCTCTAGGATGGCCCTGAGGTGTTGAGCCAGAGTCCCCTCCATTAGGTTTGTCTTCACACTGCACCCTCCATTGCTCCCTGGTCCTATTTACTCTACTTCCTTATTTTTCTGGGAATGCTTCTAAAATAAATACTTTTCTCATGAATCTATGTCTTAAAGTCTGCATCTAGGAATCCAGACTAAAATAAGAATGCATGGTGTCTACAGGACCCAAGGCTAGGAAAGCATTCAGGTCTTGGTAGGAGCTAAGACTAGAAATACAGAAGAAGACAAGAATAATTTCAGGAAAGGTGTCTCACTTTGTCTCCAGCCTCTGCTTTTCTCTTGATAGTTGTTCCATATTTAACTCTCTGCTTCCAAACCTTCTAGACAGAATATATAATTCCATGGCTCTCAAGTAAAGATTCCCATCTCTACTTTTGGGTGGTCCTCAGATCCAACTCAAAAGACACAGCATCTGATTGGGCTAATCTATCTGAAGTTTAACCAACAATCCATAGCCAGAGAGATAAGGTCCTACAGTACAAACACACCAGGTGGATTAAGCAGAGAGTTTCCAGAGCAAGAAAGAATAATTGTTGGCTGACTAGGGTACACATAAAAGTGTAAAGTAACACAATGATTCCCCACTTAAAATCCTTAAGTGGTCCCTAAAAATTTTTAGAATAAATTCCAAAAAATTTCCCAAGACATGTAGGGTCTTTATTATGTAGCTTCATTCTTGCCTCTACCTGCCTCAGAACCCATATGAACTGTTTATAACGTATGTGCTCTCTTTTATCTCTGATGCTTAGAATTGGCTCTTCCATCTTACTAAAGCGTCTTTCATCTTTCATGCACACATCCTCCATCTGACTAACTCCCATTAGTACTTCTAAATTAACTCAAGCATCATACTCTCTGCAAAACCTCCACTAATACCCCGAGTCTGTGTTAGGGACCCCTCTACTGTGAGTCTCGATATTACCCCACACTGTAAGTTTTTGTCTACTCAGCTGCCTCACAGATAGAAAAGAAAATCCTAAAGGGCAAACAAGCACTATTTCTTATTATATTTTATTGCCTCAATACTCAACAAAGTGCTTGATATCATATAGATACACAGTAGAATTTTTTTTTATGAAGGAAAGAAGGAAGGGAAGAAAGAAAGAAACTTGAAATAACCACTGGGTAGACCAGTTGACATGATCAGATTTGCATTTTTAAAAGATTACTCTGACAGCATTGTGGAGAATAAATTGGGAAAAGGAATGTATTTTTAAAAACTTTGTTTAAAATTGGAGGGCTTAGCTGCTGGAACAGATAATTACATACTCCTCCCTATCTTAATCCAGTTTTCTGATAAGACCCACCTGGAATGTGTCTGAGGGGTGACATAACAGAAATCCACCCCTTCTGTGTCTTGTAAAACTATACTCCAAGATACCATCTACCAGATAATACAATGCCCCTTGTAGAGCATTCATGTGATAAATTTCTCTCAAAATCTAAGGTAAGGAAAGTCCCAGTCCTACACTATAGGTGTACACCTATACGCACAGTCTGATACTGTATAATACACAATCTGGAATTTTTCTAGAGCTGTTTCTAGAGTATTGACTTTATCCCAATTAGCATGTAACTTCCCTAGCATCAGGAACCATGCATTTTAATTCTCTTGTATCCATAGTAACGCCTAACAGAATGCTAAAGTACACACAATCCATTACATATAATTGTAAACTGAAAAACATATAATCAGCTAATATGCAAGCAAATCTAGAACTATGAAATAAATCAACTTGGCTATCTGAACCGAGATGAAAAACAATAGTCATGCTAGAAAAGAAGGATTAATTCAAATTCTTCATGCTACTAATCCTGGTCTCTGGAGACTAAACTCATCTTTTGGCAGCACATATAAGCTGAAAAAATTGTAACGAACAGATCCATATATCTTGTTAATTAATTACAGATGCATAAGCTCTTACTGGTCCAGCCACCTCTTGTTTGATTTTCCGGCAGACCCCTGCAGTACAGAAAAATGATGCTTTACCTAAAAATGCGTTTCTTTGAGGTAATTACTGTTGTTCTCATTTTACAAATAAGAATTAGGCCTAGAGTTACCAAGTGTCCTCCTCAAAATCCCACAGGTGGCTAAATAGGGGGGCAGGGAATTGATACCAGGTTTATCTGGCTCCAAAACCCATATTCTTCCCACTGTACTTTCCTGTCTTTCTAAAATGGTATTTAAAACAAGGGGTGGATATTCAGGGAAACCTGACCCATGCTGTTGCTATAATTTATTGGGCACAGAGACTTCACTAAAGAAATAAGAGCTACATGAAGCCCAAAGAGAAGAAAGCAATTCCTTGGTTGCTATAGGTTTTTGAAGAGTTTAAAGTATTCACATGAAGCTTTTGTAATATTTTGTAACTCTCCAACATCTCTGAGAAGAACATAGGAGCAGACATTTTTATCATCCGAGCCTGTATCTCCTTTCCAGGAGCCAAGTTTGGCAGAGAAGTCCACAAACCAGGTGACGGGGGACCCTAAGCAAGAGAAGGTCCAAAGCATCAAGTTCAAGGCAACAGATAGAAGACAACTATCAGATTGAAGCTGAGGGGCCTCTGGATCTCAGTTTCCTTATTTATAAAATTGGGATGATAAGAGATTTAGTGATTAAAGGGAAGGCTACATGTAAAACACTTAAAATAAAGCCCTGATCAATAATTCTTAGCTATTATGTCGACCACAGAACAGGCAAGATTGACGAAATGGGATCCAGAAGTTGAAGCTGGAAAGATTCCCAGAAATAAGATTTGTATATAGACAAGAGCCCGAAGCAACAAAAGGCAGTTCGGGTGATGCAGGGGAAAAAAAAATAAAAAAGAAGGAAAGAAAAGAGTGTATTATTTCACAAAGTCAGCACAAAGATGAGAACAGTCTTCCCTCCCTGCCCTTCTAACTTCTCCTCTCCCCACGCATCTCAGAGTGATTCTCAACCATGGTAAAATTTAAGAATACTGACCTAGTCTGTCTTCACTTCTAGAAACTACCTAGTAGGAAAGGAAAGATCAATCATCCCAGGCTTACATATGAGAAAACTGTAGCCCAAAGAGGTAACTTGACCAAAAATCATACAATGAGTAAGTGGCAGAACCTAAATGTGGGTGTAGAAATCTGGATTCAAATGCCAGGCTCTTAACCATTTTGCTATCTCCACTGTCTATTGTTTAGTAACTGATTTCATTAGAAATTCTAACCTGAAAAGTTTAAAAGACTCCTTCATAGAAAAGTTTTAAAACTTTGCATTTTATTACTACAAATATTTAGATTCACTTTGTCTAAAAAATAATGGCATCTACAAAGTGATGACAAAGAGAGGCCCTTTGATACCTGCTTTAAGAAATAAATAATTATGGTTTGTAAAATCAGTGAGTTGAGGATTGTGGGCAAATAAATTTCCAAAGGGGTTACAACGATTTTACTAAGGTTAGATATTGCTCTGGCAGTTTTGCTTGCCTCACAGTTTTGAAGTGACCTTAAAGCTGTCTTTCCTTGGAATTATTGCCCCAAGGTCCTCCAGGAGCTGGCTAAACCTATAGCCATGAGGTGAATTAGAATTAGTCCACAGCAAAGAGGCCAATATGGATAGAGAGGTGTGAGTGAGGGTAGAGAGCTGTAGGAGGTGAGGTCAGAGATATAACAGGAGTCAGACTGTATAGGTATGGGATCTTACAGTCTATTGTAAAATTCTCAATTTTTACTCTGATGGAGTGTTAATAGGTGTTCCATGAAAAAAAGATTCTGTGATCAGAAAACTGTGGATTAAGTGAAGTTAAATCGGTCTCTTTACTCTAGAATTGTTCATAGCTGTTACTTTGCTAATGAGTCCTGTCTTTGTTCAAGAAGTTGGAAAACTGTGTGTCTGTGTTATTCAGTGGATAGTGAAACTGTTGACCATAGTTAAGAATATAGAAGGCAGGTTAGGTGTGACCAGATGGGAAAGAACAAATTGAGTTAACACGTAAAATTTGAAGTGCCTATGGGAATATCCAGGTGTAACTACCCAAAAGAGAGTTGAGTTTAGATCTCAGGTAAAACTTCACAAATAAATATATAAATTTGAGAACTAAATCTAAATATGTATGAAGTCTATGGTTATGCTGCTCCTGTGAAGAAAAGAGTGAGTGATCATCCACTCCATCTACAGAAGGAGGATCAGGGTCTGAACTTCCTATTTGAGTTATTTCCTATTTGAGTTGCATTATGTAGATTTCTTGAAAAATTGCTCAGTTCTCTAGATCACTCAGTCATGCAGCTTGTTTCCAACATTTATTTCTCAACCTATTTTCTTTTATATCATGCAGTAACTTCATATTTGGACTTATTGAAGTTCACCAACAAATGCAAGAAAGGGGAATAGGAATGGAAGGAGGGAGGGAGGGAAGGAGAAGAAAGAAAGAAAGAAAGAGAGAGAGAGAGAGAGGGAGGGAGAGAGAGAGAGAGAGAGAGAGAAAGAAAGAAAGAAAGAAAGAAAGAAAGAAAGAAAGAAAGAAAGAAAGAAAGAAAGAAAGAAAGAAAGAAAGAAAGAAAGAAAGAAAGAAAGAAAGAAAAGAAAGAAAGAGAAAGAAAGAAAGAATGGAAGGAAGGTACAAAGAAAGAAAGAAAAGAAAGAAAAAGGTAGAAAGGTAGAAAGAAAGAAAGAAAGAAGGAAGGAAGGAAGGAAGGAAGAAAGGAAGGAAGAAGGAAAAGGAGAAAAGAAAAGGAAGAATCTATTCACTTAATTTTCTTCTTTGAGGATCACTGTGCTTCTGTTTTATGTCATCATTGCTTTTTTCCAGACCAACTAATGTGACAAAAGTAATATATCCAAGAGATGACTCACCTTTCCAAAATATTGAAAGATAATTTAACTCACATCTCAAGAAGCACCTTCCTTTTTCCTTGCCTTTTTTTTTTTAATCTGGAAACAAAAAACTGGATATTTTGGTAACTGAGTAACTTGGATCTTTGCTTAGTTTAATGGCAAATTTGAGTTAATGTACTAAATTAGCAAAATGAATTATAGTGAACATTCTCTATCCAGGCTTATTAAATTTCTACTATACAGTCACTCGAAGTCTCTTTCATGGAAATGTGTCCACCTTCCAAAGGCCACATGCTATGCTCTTAACAGTACTTTAATTCTAATGAGGAGTGATTTATCCATTGAACTTGATTGTCAAATTAAACCATATCTAATTCTAGGGCACTGTTTGTAAATGTGAATACTTGAACATGATTCAGAACTATCAAGCATGCTTAGAACTTCAGTCAGTTAATCCTGCTGGAATCTTAGTCTCTAAAGACCAAAGTCACGGAAGTATGTTTTGGCTTTAACATGCAGACATTTTTCCATTGCCATAGTCCTTTTGTTTTAAAATCATTTCCTTGAGAACCAAGCAGGTTTCCTTTTAAGCTAGCAAGCTGATTTTTAGAAAGCACTAGTTTTATTTTCCTGGTTATAGAAAAATTTGTGTTTTCCTAGTTATAAAAAAATGTTTATGCTGCAAAACCTAAGTGAATTAGTTATTCACTGGGATCTTTATTAAGAAGAAAATAATAACAATAGTTAATATTCATTAAGTGCTTATTTATATGCCCAACACTCTGTCACAAAAATCCATGAGTTAAATATTTCTTAAATCTCCATTTTTATTCCCAACACAAGTGAGAAAATTAAAACACAACAAGATGAATTAAGTTGTCAGTGGTCACAAACAGTAGAACCAAGATTTGAACCAAGGCAGTTAGAATCCAGCATGTGTGCTTTTAATCCCTACATTATACTACCTCTCAAACAAAAGGAAATGAAAAACAAAAAGGAAGAGAAGTCAATCCATATAGAATGAGCTAAACAGAATATGCTTATAGTAATAGGCCAAGGAACAAGGGAAATAAAGTCAGAATATGTAAGAGGTGGGGTCCATAGTTGGGCGATTTTTTTGAAGTGTATCTAACAAAACTGTAAGATATTTAAGGTGTACAATGTAATGATTTGATAAATGTATATACTGTGAAAAGACTCATTAATTTAATTAACATATTCATCACCTCACATATTTATATTTCTGTGTGTGTGAGAGAATATTTAAATTCTACTCTCTTAGCAAATTTCAATTATACAATACAGTGGTATCAATTATTGTCTAATAAGTCACCTAAAATTAGAGCATGGAACACTGGCTTTCTCACAGTTGAAATTTAAATTGATTCAGAATAATCTATGATATTCTTTCAGGTTAAAGTGTTTTTGTTTTTGTTTTTTGGTATCAGTCAAAATTGTAAATAACATAAGTTCAAAGAAAGTCAAATGAACACTAGGATAGCATTGTATCTGTTACCAGGAATGTGCTTTGTAACAGAAGTGACAAAAAAGCCTGGCTCACCAGGAAGAATCCTGCTTACCCTCCTGTTGTCCCAGCCCATTTTCAATTATTCCTCCTTTCATTTTAATGCATCCGTGTTAGATGATAAATTTTATGGTCACCTAGATATAACCATGCTCTCACTTCCTCCAAAAAGGCTAAAATAAATGCTACAAAATGCAATTTTCATTTTTCTAAGTTTCTCATCATTGCAAACTGATGATTCCCATGAAATGGTCTGTATTCAGGGTAGTCAAAAATATCTCATATCTAAAGCACTATTGTTCAATAAGTAAGTATAACTCTTTTAAGAATTATATTTTAGTTTTCCAAAAAGCCTATACCATAAGCACTGTGGAATTAAACTAAAGTCTCCAATATCTTCTGGCTCAAGTTGAAAAGAATTCCTGTTCTCAAGGATAGTAGCAGTAAGAGCAAGAAGACAGCCTGACATATTGAAACTCTTAATGTTAATGAAATGAGGTTGAATCAACAGTCATTTTAGGTTCTTTGTAAAACAAAACTATTTCAAAAAATAATCAGCTTTCAACATGCACTCATGTGATCATATTTTCATCCCAATTTTTTTTCTTTGCAGAGTTTGATAAACACACAACAGATGATTTAACTTGGTATTTTTCTTGTGATCTATTTTCTAATTTATTAGATGACCTGCATTACTCTCTGATTTGTTTTATTTTTATTTACATTATTTTAAATCCAAGTTGGGGCCATAAGAATACCTCAGAGAATGCTCTAAAGATAGTGCATTAGTTTCTTATTGCTGTATAACAAATTACCACAAACTTAAAACATTATCTGACAGATTGGGGTCAGAAGTCCCGGCACAGCTTAACTGTGTTTTCTGTTCAGTCTTACAAAACTACAGTCAAGGTGTGGGCCAGGCTGTGTTCCTTTCTGGAACGTGAGGGTCCTCTGCCAAACTCATGTGGTTGTTGGCAGAATTCAGTTCCTAGTGTTTGTAGGATTGAGGTTATTGGTTTTTTGCTGTCAATCATAGGCCACCCTTGGCTCTTTGGGGCAAATCACAGTTCCTTGCCATGTGGCCTCTCACAGGCCCTCTTGTGACAGGAACTTACTTCTTCAAAGCCACTGAGGAAAAGTCTCACAAAATAGTAGAGTCCATCTTTTAAGGGCTTTCATCTGATTATATCAGGCCCACCCAGGATAATCTCCGTTGTGATTAACACAAAATCTACTGTACCTGTATCTGAAAAACCCCTTCACATTTGCCATACATATAATCTAGTCAAGGGAATCATGTCCCATCACCTTTGCCATATGCTGTTGGCTAGAAGCAAGTAAGTCACCAATTCTGGTTGCGATTAAGGGGAGGAGTTTATACAAGGACGTGACTCATTGAAGGTGTGTTCATCACAGGTAGTGACAGTATCTTTCATTGTCTTTGAAGCTCCCTAAAATACTTGGCAAACAAAAGATGATTAATAAATATTTGTTGATTTGAAAACTTAAAAAGAGAAGTGGCCATTTGGATGGTTCCAAAAGGCATCCTCAAATAGAAGAGTGTTGATCTGGAGAAGTGGTATGGCATCAAGAGGTGGGTGTAGGTCTGACAAGCTCACCAAATTTCAGGACTAATTTAGAGATTCAATGAAGATCTGTCTTTCCATCAGAAAAAAAAAAAAATCTTCCAAATAATCTTCCATATAAAATCTTCCCTGTTCTCTACCTGTTTTGAAGAAAAATGCATCACCCAGGTGGTAAAACTTTCTGAGCATAGGGGTGGGGAAGAAAGTAGTGTAGATATTCATAGTGACCAGCTGGAAGAGCACTACTTAATAAGTCTAAGCCAGTCATCAGAAGACCTGAAGTGCCTCATTTATCACAGATGAACATTTCAGTGAAGTACTCTTCTTAAGACTTGTTTTTTTCTCTAGCCAGCAGTTATATTATGAAAATAAACTAATGTTTTGGGTTGTTTAGAGAGATACTAAAAAGATTTGTTTGTGTAGCCATATCATTTCATAATATTTTTGTAATTTAGATGATTAGTTCTACTTAGTAACATGTAAAAATAATAAATGCATTAACAAAGATCTTCAAACGTAAAACAGATGTTCAAAGGACCATGGAAGGAATAAATTATGGGCAAGGAAAGAAGCAACCATGCAATCATACTTTCACCTGCCCATGTGCTTCACATGTGTAGCTCACTGGCAAAAAATTTGCTCATGAGCTTTGGGTCATAAACCAAAACCATGTCAGTCTGTTTTCACTGATGTTACCAAAAAACTCTTGATCTGCCAACATAGTTGCAATGTCATAAACTCAACTGAGGCAAACTGCTTGTTATTCAGCAGGAAATAGAATCATGTTTCATCTGGGCCTTTATTTGTTCCCTCTGTGATGAGCATTTTGCAAAATAAACACCTGCAACTCAGTATTCTACATCTATGGAATCTCTCAACAATATAAAGAAAATAAATCCCCTTTTAAGATATGGATAATTTTCCTTGTGAATATAATTAACAATAGACCATAGATAATATATGAATATTAGATTGCTTTCTGTGTCTTTGAAATTTTCTAAAAATTTCTAAAACATCTCAAGATGTTGCATCAAATTAACTGCTACAGGACTATTTGTGAAAGCTACTACTATTTAAGGGGAAACCTTACCATATCTGAGTTTATGTTAAATCTTACCAAATCCCTGGAAAGGAAAATCCAGAGAAAAGATGATCAAGGCTATAACTGTAGCTAATCTCAAGAAAACTTGGGCCAGAACATAACGTCACAATGGCGAAGGAGTTATGAAAAAAAAAAGAAATAAAGACACTGATTTTACAAGTTAAAAGAAGAGAAAATGGGTCACATTTACTATTAGTTGAATCCCTGTCACATTGAATTTAAATAAATATTTATTGAGTAATTTATTTCCCATCATACTTAATGGGTGAATTTTGAAAGCAAGACTTCAAAACCTAACCTATAACTTCCCTCTCATGTAAATTTTTAAAAAGTTTTATTGGAGTATAGTTGATTTACAATGTTGTGTTAGTTTCAGGTGTACAGCAAAGTGAATGAGTTATACATATACATATATCTACTCTTTTTTGTCTTAGATTCTTTTCCCATATAGGCCAATACACATTATTGAGTAGAGTTACAGCAGGTTCTTATTAATTATCTATTTTAGAGGCAGAGTCAAGATGGCAGTGTGAGAAGACGTGGAGTTAGCATCTGCCCACAACTAGGGTGCCTGCCGGCTGCTGGTGGGGGACTCTGATGCCCAAGGAGATGGGAGGAACCCCAGAGTGAACCAGTAGGATGTAGGGGGTACTGAGGGGGGGAGGAGAAGTGGAGGCCAGACAGGATCGGCACCCCTAAGGCTGGGGAGATCAGGAGAGGCAGGTGGGAGGGACTCTCTGGGAAGAGCGGGAGAGAAGCGGAGGGTGACCTCCTGGCCCACTTGGGCCAGGGAGCCTGCTGAGCTCCCAGGCCATTACCCACCCCCAAAGTCCCATCCAGGCTGCGTGGGTCCTGGGGGCATAGGAGGGAGGCCAGGGAGATCAGGAGAGGCACGTAGGAGGGGCCCTCCCAGACCGGAGGAGCAGGACAGGAGAGGAGGGCGACTGCCTTGCCCACTGCAGCCCAGGAAGCCTGCTGGGCTCCCAGGTGAGGTCCCCTGCCCTCTGAGACCAGGGCTGGGGGGCACACCTGGGCCCCTTCTGTTACTTGAACCTAAGCCCCACCCCCCCACAGCCCCCAGGGCCTTTTCCAGCCCTGTGGGTCCTGAGCATTGGTCCCGCCCACCACCCAGACCTCACCCTTGCTTAGGCCCCGCTCCCCACAGCGAAGGCCTTCCCCTCCCCTTTTTTTTCCTTCCCCTCCTCCTCTTTTTTACTATTGTGGTACTGTTGTACCTTCTGGTTGTTGATTCATCTATATTTTTATTTTTATATTCTTCCTAACATATCTGTTAGCTTCCTAGTCTAATTTTATTTTTTACTTTGTTAGTGGTTTTTTGCTTTTTTTTTGCCACCCCAGGCAGGTTGCGGGATCTTGTTTCACGAAGCTGGGTTGGGGCCAAAGCTCCTGCAGTGGGAGCTCCAACTCCAAACCATTGGACTAACAGAGAACCTCAGACCCCAGGGAATAGTCATCAGAGTGAGGTCTCACAGAGTTCCTCATCTCAGCACCAAGACCCAGCTTTACCCAATAGCCTACGAGCACCAGTGTTGGAAGCCTCAGGCCAAACAACCAGTAAGAAAGAAACACAATCCCACTCATTAAAAAATAATAATAATAATAAGACAGCAAAAAAATATGTCACAGATGAAGGAGTGAGGTAAAAAATCTACAAGACAAAAAAAAAATGAACAGGAAATAGGCAATCTACCTGAAAAAGAATTCAGAATAATGATAGTAAAGATGATCCAGAATCTTGGAAATAGAAGGGAGGCAAGAATTGAGAAAATATAAGAAATGTTTAACAAAGATCTAGAAGAACTAAAGAACAAACAGAGATGAACAACATAATAACTGAAATGAAAAATATACTAGAAGGAAGCAATAACAGAATAACTGAGGAAGAAGAAAGAATAAGTGATCTGGAAGAGAAAATGGTGGAAATAACTACCGAGGAGCAGAATAAAGAAAAAAGAAGGAAAAGAATTGAAGAAAATCTCAGAGACCGCTGGGACAACACTAAACGCAGCAACATTCGAATTATAGGGGTCCCAGAAGAAGAAGAGAAAAAGAAAAGATCTGAGAAAATGTTTGAAGAGATTATAGTGGAAAACTTCCCTAACATGGGAAAGGAAAGAATCAGCCAAGTCCAGGAAGCACAGAGAGTCCCATACAGGATAAACCCTAGGAAAAACACACCAAGACACATATTAAACTAACAAAAGTTAAATTCAAAGAAAAAATATTAAAAGCAGCAAGGGAAAAACAAAAAATAACATACAAAGGAATCTCCATAAGGTTATCAACTGATTTTTCAGTGAAGACTCTACAGGCCAGAAGGGAGTGGCAGGATATACTTAAAGTGATGAAAGAGAAAAACCTACAACCAAGATTATTCTACCCAGCAAGGATCTCATTCAGATTTGATGGACAAGTCAGAAGCTTTTCAGATAAGCAAAAGCTAAGAGAATTCAGTACCACCAAACCAGCTTTACAAAAAATGCTAAAGGAACTTCTCTAAGTGGGAAACACAGGAGAAGAAAAAGACCCACAAAAACAAACCCAAAACAATTCAGAAAATGGTAATAGTAACATACATATCGATAATAACCTTGGATGTAAATGGATTAAATGCCCCAACCAAAAGACACAGGCTCACTGAATGGATACAAAAACAAAATCCATATATATGCTGTCTACAAGGGACCCACTTCGGACCTGGGACACATACAGACTGAAAGTGAAGGGATGGAAAAAGATATTCCATGCAAATGGAAATCAAAAGAAAGCTGGAGTAGCAATACCCGTATCAAATAAAATAGACTTTAAAATAAAGACTGTTACAAGAGATAAGGAGGGACACTACATAATGATCAAAGGATAAATCCAAGAAGAGGATATAACAATTATAAATGTTTATGCACCCAACATAGGAGCACCTCAATACATAGGCAAATGCTAACAACCATAAAACGGGAAATTGAGAGAAACACAATAATAGTAGGGGACCTTAACACCCCACTTTCACCAATGGACAGATCATCCAAAATGAAAATAAATAAGGAAACACAAGCTTTAAATGACACAATAGACCAGATAGATTTCATTGATATTTATAGAACATTCCACCCAAAAGTAGCAGAATACACTTTCTTTTTAAGTCCACATGGAACATTCTCCAAGATGGATCACATCTTGGGTCACAAATCAAGCCTTGGAAAATTTAAGAAAACTGAAATCGTTTCAAGCATCTTTTCTAACCACACACTATGAGATTGGAAATCAATTACAGGAAAAAAAAACTGTAAAAAACACAAATACAAGGAGGTTAAACTGTGATACTAAACAACCAAGAGATCAATGAAGAAATCAAAGAAGAAATTAAAAAATGCATAGAAACAAATGACAATGAACACGACCACCCAAAACCTATGGGATACAGCAAAAGCAGTTCTAAGAGGGAAGTTTATAGCAATCCGATCTCACCTCAAGAAACAAGAAAAATCTCAAATAAACAATCTAGCCCTACACTTAAAACAACTAGAGAAGGAAGAACAAAGAAAACCCAAAGTCAGTAGAAGGAAAGAAATCATAAAGATGAGAGCAGAAATAAATGAAATAGAAATGAAGAAAACAATAGCAAAGATCAATAAAACTAAAAGCTGGTTCTTTGAGAAGATAAACAAAATTGATAAACCCTTAGCCAGACTCATCAAGAAAAAAAAGGAGAGGATGCAAATCATAAAATTAGAAATGAAAAAGGAGAGGATGATTATAATTTTTGTGACTTTCTGTTTGAATAAAAAAAAAAAAATCCCACAAGGACCCAGAGGCAAAAAATATACAAATCAATTATCACTGCAAAGTAAAGGAGCTGTTACAGTGGAGGATTACTGGACTGAATGTCAATATTATGACATAGTATGAGTGTGTTTCATGTTTGGTAATTGCAATCATTGTTACTTTTGTTGTGGTCATCCATTTGCAATGCTTGGTATCAGTTTATTTATCTCTTGTAAAAATAAAATACAGTGTGTGTGTGTGAAAAAAAAAAAACAACTGACACTGTAGAAATACAAAGGATTATAAGAGATTACTATAAACAACTATATGTCAATAAAAAGGAACAACCACGAAGAAATGGACAAATTCTTGGAAAGGTACAATTTTCCAAGAGTGAACCAGGAAGAATTAGAAAATATAAACAGACCTATCACAAGTAATGAAATTGAAACTGTAATTAAAAATCTTCCATCAAACTAAAGTCCAGGACCACATGGCTTCACAGGTGAATTCTAACAAACATTTAAAGAAGAGCTAACACCCATCCTTCTCAAACTCTTCCAAAATACTGCAGAGGGAGAAACATTCCCAAATTCATTCTATGAAGCCACCATCACCCTGATACCAAAACCAGAAAAAGATATCACAAAAAAAGAAAATTAGAGACCAATATCACTGATGAACATAGATACAAAAATCCTTAACAAAATACTAGCAAACAGAACCCAACAGCACATTAAAAGGATCATACACCATGATCAAGTGGGATTTATCCCAGGGATGCAAGGATTCTTCAATATACACCAATCAATCAATGTGATACACCACGTTAACAAATTAAGGAATAAAAAACGTGATCATCTCAATAGATGCAGAAAAAGCTTCTGACAAAATTCAACACCAATTTATGATAAAAACTCTCCAGAAAATGGGCATAGAGGGAACCTACCTCAACATAATAAAGGCCATATATGACAAACTCACAGCAAGCATCATACTCAATGGTGAAAAACTGAAAGCATTTCCACTAAGATGAGGAACAAGACAAAGATGTCCACGCTCGCCACTCTTATTCAACATAGTTTTGGAAGTCCTAGCTACAGCAATCAGAGAAGAAAAAGAAATAAAAGGAATACAAATTGGAAAAGAAGAAGTAAAACTGTCACTATTTGCCGATGACATGATACTATACATAGAAAATCCTAAAGATGCCACCAGAAAACTACTAGAACTAATCAATGAATTTGGTAAGGTTGAAGGATACAAAATTAATGCCAAGAAATCTCTGGCATTCCTATATGCAAACAATGAAAAATCAGAAAGAGAAGTTAAGGAAACACTCCCATTTACCACTGCAACAAAAAGAATAAAATACCTAGGAATAAACCTGACTAAGGAGGTGAAAGACTTGTACTCAGAAAACTATAAAACACTGCTGAAAGAAATCAAAGATGATACCAACAGATGGAGAAATATACCATGTTCTTAGATTGGAAGAATCAATATTGTGAAAATGACTATACTACCCAAAGCAATCTACAGATTCAATACAATCCCTATCAAACTACCAATGGCATTCTTCACAGAATTAGAACAAATTTTACAATTCGTATGGAAACACAAAAGACCCTGAATATCCAAAACAATCCTGAGAAAGAAAAATGGAGCTAGAGGAATCAGACTCCCCGACTTCAAATTATATCACAAAGCTACAGTAATCAAGACAGTATGGTACTGGCACAAAAACAGAAATATAGATCAATGGTACAAGATAGAATGCCCAGAGATAAACCCACACACATATGGGCACCTAATTTACAACAAAGGAGGCAAGAACATACAATGGAGAAAAGACAGACTCTTCAATAAGTGGTGCTGGGAAAACTGGACAGCTACATGTAAAAGAATGCAATTAGAACACTCCCTGACACCATACACAAAAACAAACTCCAAATGGATTAAAGACTTAAATATAAGACCAGACACTATAAAACTCTTAGAGGAAAACATAGGAAAAACACTCGTTGACATAAAACACAGCAAGATCTTTTTTTGACCTACCTCCTAGAGGAAGGGAAATAAAAACAAAAATAAACAAATGGGACTTAATTAAACTTAAAAGCTTTTGCACAGCAAAGGAAACCATAAACAAGACAAAAAGACAACCCTCAGAATGGGAGAAAATACTTGCAAATGAAACAACAGACAAAGGATTAATCTCCAAAATATACAAACAGCTCATGCAGCTCAATATCAAAAAAACAAACAACCCAGTTGAAAAATGGGCAGAAGACCTAAATAGACATTTCACCAAGGAAGACATACAGATGGCCAAGAGGCACATGAAAATATGCCCAACATCACTAATTATTAGAGAAATGCAAATCAAAACTACAATGAGGTATCACCTTACACCAGTCAGAATGGCTATTACCAAAGAATCTAGAAACAATAAATGCTGGAAAGGGCGTGGTGAAAAGGGAACCCTCCTGCACTGCTGGTGGGAATGTAAATTGATACAACCACTATGGAAAACAGTATGGAGGTTCCTTAAAAAACTAAAAATAGAACTACCATATGACCCAGCAATCCCAGTACTGGGCATATACCCAGAGAAAATCATAATTCAAAAAGAGGCATGTACCACAATGTTCATTGCAGCTCTATTTACAATAGCCAGGACATGGAACCAACCTAAATGTTCATCAACAAATGAATGGATAAAGAAGATGTGGTACATATATACAATGGAATATTACTCAGCCATAAAAAGAAACTAAATTGAGTTATTTGTAGTTATTTGGATGGACCTAGAGTCTGTCATACAGAGTGAAGTAAGTCAGAAAGAGAAAAACAGATACCGTATTCTAACACATATATATGGAATCTAAAAAAGAAAAAAAAAATGGTACTGATGAACGTAGTTGCAACGCAGGAATAAAGAGATAGACATAGCGAATGGACTTGAGGACATGGGGTAGGAGGGCGAAGCTGGGGCGAAGTGAGAGTAGCATTGACATATATACACCACCGAATGTAGAATGGATGGCTGGTGGGAAGCAGCTGCATAGCACAGGGAGATCAGCTCGGTGCTTTGTGAAGAACTAGAGGGAAGGGATAGGGAGGGTGGGAGGGAGGCTCAAGAGGGAGGAGATATGGAGACATATTGATGCATATGGCTGATTCGCTTTGTTGTGCAACAGAAACTAACACAGCATTGTGAAGTAATTATACTCCAATAAAGATCTATTTTAAAAAATTATCTATTTTATATACAGTAGTGTGTATATGTGAATCCAAATCTCCCAATTTCTGCCCCCCCCATCCCCTGGTAACCATAAGTTTGTTTTCTACATCTGTGATTCTATTTCTGTTTTATAAATAAGTTCATTCATACCCTTTTTTTTTAGACTCCATACAAGCAATATCATATGATATCTGTCTTTCTGTGTCTGACTTATTTCACTCAGTATGACAATCTCTAGGTCCATCCATGTTCATATAAAATTTGAAGACTAATTAATAGCATTAGCTACTACTATTATTTACCAGCAGTTTCTTTATAATTTTAGTAGTGTTAGCTGCTATAAGTCAGTGTGTTACCTGAATTTATTCCTTACCACTATAAGGAAGAATGCTACCTCTATAGAGTTTTCATACTGTCTCAGAGAATAAAGACAAAGTTGGGGTATTTGTTGAGATTTTGAAGTCTGGTTTATGGTGTATCTTTCAATAAAGAGGCTTGGTTAGAGCACATTTGAACATCTGTTTCATGTTTAACAGTTTTTAAAAATGAATTTATTGTTTTATATTTTACTAAATAGGACAAATCATCTAAAAGTACAAATACATTATAAAACAATATGATTATACTAATCCTTCTAGTATCTTTCTCGGCAATCTAAAATATTAGTTTGTTTTCATAATAGAACTTCTGGTTAGAGAAAAAAAAACAAGATGAGTACTTCACTTGCCTAAGTAGGAACCTAAATGTCCATCCATAATAAGTGATGTATTTCATGTCTTCTGATGACTGACTTGGACTTAGTAATGCTCTGCTAGCTGATCACTATGAATGTCTATGCTACCTTCTTACCCCACTTCCATTCCCAGAAAGCTGATGCCACCCGTACAATGCATTTTTCTTCAAAGCAGATAGATAAAGGAAAGGGTTGATCTTCTCAAATATTTATTTTCCCCGGATGGTAAAATTTTTGTTTGAGACCCTTATTGAATCTCTCAGTTACTGGTGAAATTTGGAGAACGTTTCAGGTCAATTAATGTCATACCATTTCTCAAGATCAACATGCTGTTCGATTTAAGAATGTCTTTTGGGGCTTCCCTGGTGGCACAGTGGTTGAGAATCTGCCTGCCAATGCAGGGCACACGGGTTCGAGCCCTGCTCTGGGAAGATCCCACATGCCGTGGAGCAGCTAGGCCCGTGAGCCACAATTACTGAGCCTGCGCGTCTGGAGCCTGTGCTCCGCAACAAGAGAGGCCGCGATAGTGAGAGGCCCGCGCACCGTGATGAAGAGTGGCCCCCGCTCGCCGCAACTAGAGAAAGCCCTCGCACAGAAGCGAAGACCCAACACAGCCATAAATAAACAAACACATAAATAAATAAATAAATAAATTTATTAAAAAAAAAAAAATGTCTTTTGGAAGCATCCAAGTGGCCACTTTCCTTTTTATGTTTTCAAATCTGTAAGTATTAATTAATGATCTTTTGTGTGCCAAGGCTTATTAGGAGATTTGGAAGACACAAATGATATGGTCGCTGCCTTTGGAAAATGCAGTCTCTGGCTATCTCCATGGCCTAACTTTGGTTAAAATAATGTAGAAACAGAGCAACGTGGAACACAGGTCATCAGTAATAAAGTAGAAAATAGATCACAAGGAAACTACCAAGTTAAATCATCAGAAAAGAATGTGGGGTGAAAAAAAATCATGCATGTAGAAAGCTAATTGTTTCTTGAAATAGTGTTAATGAAGAACCTCAGATTATTGCTGTTTCAAATGCATTTTATTGACATCCTGAGTTTTGATTCATCACACTATCTTCCTGCTCTCATAGCAACTATCAGAGAAATTTTTTTTAAATAGAGGAAAAACTTTAATGAAGAAAAATCATGTGGCAGAAAATCCCAGCTGACATTTGAATATATACCTATTATTAGACAATTCAAATAATAGAGTTAGGTATTTCAAAATACCCTACTCCCAAAATAACCCTTGTTAATCACTTCTGTGTATCTTTCCAGAAAATAAATTCTGACTATACAAAAATATACATGGAAATAATCCATTCTTTTTCTTTAAAAAAATTATTATTTTTGAATAGGGGATATATTCACATGGTCAAAATTTAAGATACAAGCAAGCAGAGAGTGAAAATTCCTCTCTCACCCTGTCCTCTAGCAACCCATATTCGTATCTTTGAGGCAATTGGTATACCAGTTATTGTGTATACTTTCGCAAATATTTTAGGAATGTGCAAGCAAATATATATTTATTTCTGGTTTAACCTCATAAATATTTGAATGTTACATTTTTCAATCTACTTCTGATAATACGCAGGGTTTCTTTTAACTGCTCACCTGCTCTGGCCAAGTTTCTAGGTGTTTGGCATTAAAGCTCTTAATTAGCACCATGTTCCTCCATATTCCTTTATACATCCGGGAGAAAAAGAAATGAGAAAAGAAAAAAACAAAACAAAGCAAAAACCTTGCAAGTATTTTTCTTGTAATATATTGGTAATTTTCATTTTTAAAAATCTGAACATTTTACTTGACCCCAAATTTAACGAGTCTAAGATATATGCTAAAAAAGCTAATGTATTCCTATTGCCTTAATAATAGTATATATCTAGATAAAATTAGGTTAGAATTGGAATTTTGTGTCTAGTTCTAGGCACCATCATTTAAAGGAATATTGGCCAAGTCATACAACCAGAAGAGGTTTATCTGAATAAGGATCTTCTGGGAAAATTGTTTATATGAAGATTGTTTTATAGGACTGGAGGTTTTGGTTTTGGAGTAGATGAGCTGGGAGAAAACATGTAAATGAGTTCCAAAAATTTGAAGACTCTCATGCTGAAGAATTACTGTGTGGATTCTGAGTTGCCTCAGAAGGGCTGGCTGACAGGGAGTAGTCTATCTCAGGAAGTGACTGTCCTCAGAAGCTGAAACTGTTAACCACAATTACATAAAATTTCCCCCAGAAACAAACAAGAAATACCCAACTTTTCCTCGGACAGGGAAGAAGAGGGCAGAAAGAGAGGGGAGATTATAACAGCATGGGTCTTCAGAAAACTCTGCATTCAGGTAATGTGGATGGGAAAAGGTTCAAAAGAAGGCTGGGACCAGAGCTTGTCGACCTAATAGGTTACCCTATCCCTCCCCCGACACCACCACCACGTCCCTTTCTCAAGATCTGACTTAAGCTTTCATCTTTTTCCCTGCTGTGTTTGAGAACATGACCGACTTTTCATTGCCTATTGTTTTCCTAATTGGAAACTCAGTTATTAGTGAGAGTGTTGATGGGTGCCAATGTGAGGTTTGATTACCTAAATTCCCCACTACAATTTGCTTTTAGGAGGAATCCGGGTTGATATTTCATGGCATCTAGACTTCCCAATGCTGCAAAATGATTTTGACTTCATTATGGCATAGCAATGGATTTATCTATCATACAAGCAAAAATAAAAGCGATAATAGTCTTTAATGTGCTAGAAAAATGTTTATGGCACCTTGAAAATTGGAAAGGCTGCATTTAAAAGTATTCAAGCATGAGAGGAAATGAAGGCATGTGCTAGGATTATGTGAAGGCGGGTCTTATCTCAGAGGGAAAGCCTTTATGAGAAAAGTCTGCTCACCACAGCTGGGTCTGCTTGGAAAGCACAGAGAGATGGGAAGAATGGAAAATCAACAATCATACTATGAGGTTAGGGATCTCTAGGGTTGAATTAGGAGGTAAAACGGGAAGCGTTTACGTACAAAAGGAAGTTTTGTAAATGGTTTTGACATTGATCATGGGATTTCAATAAGTTCAATTTTGTTGGATCATAAATTGTGCACAAGTAGAAAGAAATTCATAAACGAGGCAGCTCTGTGGTCAATGTACTAATACCTTAAATGTTAAATCTGCAAATTATGTTTTATAGGTAAAATCTTCAGCTTTAGAAGATTGTTATTTTTGTTCCTTATAGGTTTCAACAATATACAGCTCCAAAGGTCAGAATATAGCTTTTTTAAAAGAGATTGCATATTCTTTTTCAAATTTCTGAAATCACTTCATTATTTAAGAGATCTTATTTTAAATTATTGGATAATATGTAACTCAGTCAATCTTGTTAGAAAATTACATTAAATCGAGTGCAAATTGAAGGCACAGTATAACTTAAAATAAGAAAACAATATAAGACATTAGCATCTGCTTAGGGTTCTGCCACATGAGTCAGAACAGCATAGTTGAGTATATGCTCCTCAGTGGTTTTTCAGCTAGTAAACCAGATGTTTGGCCTACATGACATCAAACATCCAATCTGTCTAAATACAATTATTTGCCTTACTAAAATGATTAAGTTCTTCAAGACAACAGCACTCTGATCATTTATTTAATTTTTGTGTCACTTACAACATCTATATAGATAAAAATACGTTTTTCTACATAGAAATTTATCGGGAGATTTTGAATTATCTGACTATTTTAGTGCCTACATGAACTCTGCATTTTACTTTATTCTGTCAACCTAATCTCTATTTCCTTCATTATATACAACAGAGAGGATGTTTACTAAGCACTAAAGAGATGTGGTATGCTAACTACTGTAAAATGTACTTCTCACATGAAATATCAGGTAAAAATGAACATCTCTAATTCTCTTTTCATCAGGTCATTTCCTCTGGCTTTGATGACTTCTATCAAACGCTTAAGCAGTTTGTTTCACGTTCATCAACAGTTAGCCACTGTCTAAAATTCCTGACAAAAATGCATCAGTAGCCTTATTAAATAATTATTAATAAAATGTCAGTAGGCTTAATCTTCACTGAAACTGAGTTTTGCTCTTTGTCATCATTCCCAATCTAATTTGACTTTTGCTTTAATGAGTTCCCTTCCTCTCGGGCACAAACCAGCATTCATTTCCTTTCTGCAGGACTCTCTATCAATATGTTACTCTTAGCTAAAATATAACCAGTGCAGCCAGTTTGTACTTCATCAGTGAAAGAAGTTGTTTATTCATTTTATAAAAATGATTTATGGATGAGAACTTTAAATACACAGAGAGCAAGGCAAAAATAAGAGAATAACGGTTCTGACCATGAATGCAGGTGCTGTTTAAAACTCCAGTGCTTTGTACATAAAGGAAACTTTTGCATGTTGTAAGAGATTTCACATGTTTTGCTAAGTGGGTTTAGAGGATGCCTTGAAGAATACTGTTCCTCGGGTCCAAATTCCTGACAAATATCTACACTCTTTTGGAGGATAAACAGAAAAAGGAGGTTCTTCATTTTATAGCACAAACGGTGCTTAAAGCATCTGTAGCTGTCAGCTTGAAATTAAAACAAGAAATCTGTTTGCATGTGACAAGCTTAAATCAACTCCAAATGATGTCCAAATTGGACAGAGTGCGGATTTTGTCACCATAGTCCCGACATTTCAGTTTAGATTAAGAACAAACTCATTTTCTACTGTGTCTCTGGAAAGGAGAGCTCCTCCTCTTCCAGCCACTCAGAAAGAAAGCCTCACTCACATTAATTACTGTCACACAATACTACAACACACAGCTACCTTAAGCACAGAAATATATTTTCCTAATTCTTAAAAAGATAAGTAATATGCATATGGGTTTTTTTAAATCCATATTAATATGTATAAATTAAACATAATATAATGTGTTAAACTTTTCACCTTTATCGTTGGTTTTGTACTGAATAGGACTTAGAAGATAACTGGGAAAACTTTTACTTAGATGAATGTTTTCTTTTACATATAAAAATATTACTCCTATTACTTAATTACTATTATAGTTTGTATTAAATTATCACAGTGTATCTGTCAACAAATTTCATTGTAGATTAATACTGCTTTGGGTTTTAAAAAAGAGAGAGAGAAAGAAAGAAAAGTCAATTTGATCACTGCCCAAGGATAAAAGTCTAGATTTAACATATTATAATTTTTTTAATGTTTATTTTATATTGGAGTAAGAGTTGATTAACTATAAAATTATTGTAAAAGATGATCAATACCTGAAGGAAGAGAAAAACTCTTTTTATTAAAAGAGAAAGACATAAATGGTATAAACCTGAGGCAATAATCTGAAAATGGTCTCAAAGTCTTGGAACTCTTTGTTTAGGAATATTAGGACCACAAGACATTCACCAACCCACCCATCCTTGAGTGGAGGCAGGTCCATTGTGACCTGACTGCCATGTGTTTCCTCTTCTAATCATATTTGGAGAAGACAAGTAAGTTATCATTTGAGACACCCTGGAGTAGTGGAAAGTATAGATTTTATATGTGTCCTTGTGTCAATTATTCACTTCAAGGAGCTAAAAGAATTTGAAATATCATGTAAAATTCTAGCAAATACTAAGGACTCAAAAAATTCCTACTTAACCTCCTGCAGATCACCCCCCCCCCCTTTATTCATTCATTCACTCATTTCTTAATGATTAGGTAACATGCAATTCAGAAGAACGACAACATATTGGTGAATGTGATGCTGCAATAAAAAATAGACCCTAACATTTCAGTCACTTAACAATACAGACTTGTACTTTTTGCTTAAGCTACAGTCCTGTTCATTCAGATAGGTGAGGCAACTCCTCTATACCATCTTTCAGGACCCCTGACTGTCATCTTCAAATGTAGCTATGAAGATCACCTGAACAGCTGTCATCCCGGTCCACTGGGAAGGGAAAAGAGAACAGAGAAGCACATGGGAGGCCAGCTTTTGATAGGCCAGCTCTGGAATCCAGATTCCGTTCACTAGAACTCAGTCATGTGGCCACAGCTGATGCAAGGGAGGCTAGGGGACAGAGTCAGCTGTGTGTCCAAAGGAAGAGAAATCAAGTTTGGGTGTATAGTGGTCTCTGCTACATCAAGTTTAGAGGGAAAAGTTTTAAAAAACAACTACAACTCTGTTTGAACTTAAGTTCCAAACCTTGGGTTATTTCTTAATAAGAAGACAAATTTTTGCTGCAATGATACTGATAATTATTATCAATAAGACTGGTAAACATAAATGCGCAGACTCTAAATGTGTGTGAGGCATGTGCTCAAGAGACTGTAAGAGACAGTGAAGACAACAGTTAGAAATGCAAACTCCATCAGACATCTGGATTCTGCAATTTCTCAGTCTGTGACCTTGAGTGAATTACCCAACCTCTCCTAGTCTGAGTTTTCTTCATGTTTAAGACAAGAATAATAATGTAACCTCCTCCATTAGGATGCAGTGTGGATTAAATGTCACACACAAAGCAATTAGAACATGTCTTAGTAACACAGTAAGTGTTCAACAAGCTCATGCTGTTATTATAATAAATACGACAGTTTTGCTCATTGAGTCTCTATTTTAATTCCTTGCTAGAAGCATTTTCACTTCCTTTAAGCCCAGGGAATTGTAAATGAAATGTAAAGAGATTTCGATTCCAATTCCACTAGTCAGTGGGGTCAGTGATTTGCTCAAGTCCCTCTTTATTTATGAGGTGGACTGAGAACCCCTGCGATGAATGGAGACCATTAGAAGCACAGCACATTCAACCCGGCCACTCGCATAACATGGTTCCTGCCTCTGCTCTGCCCCCATCCCCACTGGGAAGGAAATGTTAGACTGAAAGCAGAGCTGAAGAAGGAAACTGTACGGGTAAGAAGAGATTTTATGGCCAAATGGAAGTGGTCGGATGTGGTCATGGGATGAGGGAGCCGGGGATGGAAGTGTAAGAGTGACAAGCATGCTGATGATGGGTGAAAGTCATCCATTCATATCCTTTTTACTAATAACAGAACCTCAATTTTAGCTGGACACGTTGCTTCAAAGCTTAGTTACATTCCCTAACTTACCTTGCAGTTATGTGACTAAATTCTGGACAGAAATATGTAAGCAAAAGTGTTTTGTGAGTCTGGGAAATTCCTTAAAAAGTTAGGGTGTGCATCCTTAATTTGCTCTTCCTTTTATTGGTAACCCTGAATGCTGTTGGGATGGCTGGTGCCCCAGCTGCCATCGTGGACTGTAAGGATAAAGGCCACACCTTACAAATGGCAGAGTAGAGAACATGAAGGAAATTGGATGGTGATGACATTATGGAACTCTCATAACAATTCTAGACATACCCCCAGGTAATCTGTCCTAGTCCTTCCTCTGGACTTCTGTTTTGTAAGAGAGCCATAAAAAGCTTTTAAAACTTTTTAAGTCACAATAATTTGGGGATTTTAAAAGTCTTTTAAAAACAACAAGATGCTGTATATTACATCCCCAGAACTTATTTATCTTATAACTGGAAATTTGTACTTTTTGATCACCTTCACCCATTTCACCCGCCCCCTAACCCCCACCTTTGGCAACCACCAATCTGTTCTCTGTATCTATGAGTTTAGTTTTCTATTTTTGTTTTGTTTTGTTTTTAGACTCCACATATAAGAGATATTATACAGTATTTAACTTTCTCTAGCATATTTCACTTAACATAATGCCTTCAAGTTCCATCCATGCTATAATAAGTGGCAGGATTTCCTTCTTTTTATGGCTGAATAGTATTCCATTGTGTGTGTATATATATATGTATATATATATATATATACACACACACAATACCACATCTTTTTTATCCAGTCATCTGCTGATGGACACTTAGGTTGTTTCCATGTCTTGACTATTGTAAATTATGCTGCAATGAACATGAGGATGCAGATATCTTTTCAATATAGTGATTTTGTTTCCTTCAGATAAATACCCATAAGTGGAATTGCTGGATCATATGTAGTTCTGGGTTTTTGGTTTTTTTTTTTTTTTGGAGTTTCATGAAATTTATTATTTTTTCTTTCAGTTTTATTGAAATATAATTGACATGCTGCACTGTGTAGGTTTAAGGTATAGAGCATAATGATTTGACTTACATACATCTTGAAATGATTATCACAATAAGTTTAGTGAGCATCCATCATCTCATATCGATACAAAATTAAGGAAATAGAAGAAAATTTTTCCTTGTGATGAGAACTCTTAGGATATACTCTTAACAATTTTCATATATAACCTACAGCAGTGGTAACTATTATTATTTTTTATGAATTTATTATTTATTTATTCACTTATTTATTTTTGGCTGCGTTGGTTCTTCGTTGCTGCGCGCAGGCTTTCTCTAGTTGCAGTGAGCAGGGGCTACTCTTCATTGCAGTGCGTGGGCTTCTCATTGTGGTGGCTTCTCTTGTTGCGGAGCATGGGCTCTAGGCACGCGGGCTTCAGTAGTTGTGGCACATGGGCTCAGTAGTTGTGGCTCACGGGCTCTAGAGCACAGTCTCAGTAGTTGTGGTGCACGGGCTTAGTTGCTCCACAGCATGTGGGATCTTCCTGGACCAGGGCTCGAACCCGTGTCCCCTGCACTGGCAGGAGGATTCTTAACCACTGCGCCACCAGGGAAGTCCTCAGCAGTGGTAATTATATTTATCATGTTGTACATTACATCCCTAGTACTTATTTATCTTATAACCGGAAGCTTGTAACTTTTGACTGCCTGCATCCAATTCCCCCCTCCCCCACCCCCACCTCGCCTCTGGTAACCACAAATCTGATCTCTTTTTCTATGGGTATGTTTTTTTGTTTGTTTTTGAAGTATAATTGACCTATAGCACTATGTTAGTTCCTGTTATACAACATAGTGATTTGATATTTCTATACATTTCAAAGTGACCACCATGGTAAGTCTAGTTACAGTATGTTTACCATATGAAGATATTACATAGTCATTGACTATATTCCCTACGCTGTACATTTCATACCCTGATTCATTTAGTTTGCAACTGGAAGTTCCTACCTCTAAATCTCCCTCACCTATTTCTTTCCTCCCCCTACCCCCCTTCCCTCTGGCAACCACCTGTTTCTTCTCTGTGTTTATAACTCTGTTTTTGTTTTGTTATGTTTGTTCATTTGTTTTGTTTTTTGGATTCCACATATAAGTGAAACCATACACTATTTGTCTTTCTCTGTCTGACTTATTTCACTTAGCATAATACCCCCTATCTATATCCATCCATGTTGTTCACAAATGGCAAAATTTCATTCTTTGTTATGGCTGAGTAATAATCTATTGTGTGCACGTGTGTGTGTGTGTGTGTG